>NC_040096.1:32101702-32404732 GCF_003369695.1 Bos indicus x Bos taurus
TAAGGGTCTTTTAATTTCATGGCTGCAGTCACCATCTGCAGTGATTTTGGAGCCCCCCAAAATAAAGTCTGTCAGTGTTTCCACTGTTTTCCCATCTATTCGCCATGAAGTGATGGGACCAATGCCATGATCTTAGTTTTCTGAATGTTGAGCTTTAAGCCAACTTTTTCACTCTCCTCTTTCACTTTCATCAAGAGGCTCTTTAGTTCTTCACTTTCTGCCATAAGGGTGGTGTCATCTGCAAATCCAAGGTTATTGATATTTCTCCCTGTAATCTTGATTCCAGCTTGTGCTTCATCCAGCCCAGCGTTTTTCATGATATACTGTACATATAAGTTAAATAAGCAGGGTGACAATATACAGCCTTGACGAACTCCTTTCTCTATTTGGAACCGGTCTGTTGTTCCATGTCCAGTTATAACTATACAAAAGGTGTCAATATTTCTTAAATGCCTGGATGGTAAGTATCCTGAGTGCCAGCTCTCCAGGCAGGTGGCAGGGAATGTTTGGGACTCGGTTGTGAGAAGGAGCCTCAGGTCTCCTGCAGAGCAATATTAAGTAGGCCAAGTATATGCTAATCTTAAAGAATAATTTATGTCTTAAACATAATTTGTTTAATTTACATAATTTGTTTAATATTACATACAAAATATACATATGTATAATTTACTGAATTATACATTTCACTTAGGGACAGTGGTAAAGAATCCGCATACCAAAGCAGGAGGTGCGGGTTCCGACCCTGGGTGCGGATGACCCCTTGGAGAGGGGCACGGCAACCCACTCCAGTATTCTTACCTGGAAAAATCCCATGGACATAGGAGCCTGGTAGGCTACAGTCCATGGGGTCGCAAAGAGTAGGAAGCGACTTAGCGACTAAACAACATCAAACTTGGCGAAGGTCACAGAACTTGTAAATCGAGAAATTGAGCATCAGATACAAAACATCTGGCTTCAGTACCCGGGTTCATTCGTTCTGCTCTGGTCAAATAAGTAAGTAGAGATACATTAAAGACTTGGAAATACAAAGATTTTCCTGCTGCTGCTGCTGCTAAGTCACTTCAGTCGTGTCCGACTCTGTGCGACCCCATAGACGGCAGCCCACCAGGCTCCTCTGTCCATGGGATTCTCCAGGCAAGAACACTGGAGTGGGTTGCCATTTCCTCCTCCAAGGCATGAAAGTGAAAAGTCAAAGTGAAGTCGCTCAGTTGTGTCTGACTCTTAGCGACCCCATGGACTGCAGCCTACCAGCCTCCTCCGTCCATGGGATTTTCCAGGCAAGAGTACTGGAGAGGGGTGCCATTGCCTTTTCATCCAGATCTGCAGCCTTTCTCATTGATGGAAGCAGGGTCGGTTACATGGAGTAGACAGGGACCTTCGGGCAGGAATGAGGCTGACTGACAGAGACAGGGCGAGGGTGGAGTGAGGGCGTGTCTTCTGGAGGGTGTCGTGGCGGAAGGAAAGGCTCCCCCGGGGGTCTCCCCTCCCGGCCGCGACCGCCAGCCTCCGGGAACCTCTGGGCCCGCTGCAGATCGCCACATCGCCGCGGCCCACCCCCAGCGCCGTGGTACCCAATCAGCGGCGCGGCCTGGAGCCCCGCCCCCTCCCCGCCCCCCCGCCGATGCTATTTAGGCCTCGGCCTGGCCAGTTTCACCATCGCAGTTGGGGCTCGGGCCACCGCGTTACGTCGCTCTAGTTACTGAGGCCACGGACCTCTCCGCATTCCGTTCCCACCTCCGTACGTACGCCGCGCCGCCTCTCTGCAGCGCTCATTCGAGCGCCGCCGCTGGCTGGGGCCCCGCCTGCTTCCCTCCTCGCCTTTCTGTGTGTCCGCGGCTGGCCGGCGCGATGCAGCTGGGCCCGAGGCCCGCCACGCTGGGGCTGCTGCTGCTGTGCGCCGCGGCAGCCGGCGCCGGGGAAGCCGAGGAGCTGCACTACCAGCAGGGCGAGCACCGCGCCGACTACGACCGCGAGGCGCTGCTGGGCGGCCAGGTGAGGCGGCCAGACCGGGGGCTGGGAGGGTCGGGCCTCGCAGCGCGGCTGCCGCGGGCTTTGTCCCCGCGGGACAAAGGGGGCTGCCGGGCGAGGCCTGGTCGGGGCAGCCTGACAATGGGGGCCGGGCGGGGCGCCGCTCACTCTCCGATGGACCCCGGAGTCTGTAAGCGCGTCAAAACAATGCAGCCCAAGAGCCAGATCCCTTCTACTTTCCCTACAAGGGGCAGGGTTACTGAGGGGATCATTGGGGGAGGGCCCTTGGAGAGCAGATATGGGTCACCCCAAAAGCCCTCCGCAAGGGAGGTCTCTAATAGCTCTGTTTTTCTCCACCATTTTGCCCTCCTGATAGTAATGCGTGATCCCCTCTGTATATCGCTTACCTCCCAAAGGAAGAAGTCGATGAATATGTTAAACTCTCCCCCGAAGAGCAACACAAAAGACTGAAGTCAATCATAAAGAAAATTGACTTGGACTCAGATGGCTTTCTCACCGAAAGTAAGGACGTCCTACACAACTAACAATGGAGACAGCCCTTTGTAGGAGACAAATGCAAACATTTAAGCAGGGTGTCTGTTGAGTGTAGATGACTAGTGTTGCAATCAGTTAGAGATGATATGTGAGAGGGGAAAAAGGACATGGTGAGTAGGTTTTATACCACCAAATCTTTAGACATAGGATACCAAGTAAAGCTCAGTGCTTTCTCCCGTAATACATAAGCATCATTGACCCTACACGGTGTTCAGGTCATACCTAGAGCAATTGCCGGACTCCTCACATGACTTTTTATCAGTGTCAACAATGTAATTCATTTTGGAGAAACAAACTAAAGCCTTAAGGCATTAAGTTTATTGCTCTTTTGATAAATGCTTCATTAGAATCTTAAGAACTTGCTTCTTTTTATAAGCAAGTAGAAAAGGACCTGTTGCGTGTGAATTGTATTTATGACACATGATTATAACTCGGTAGGAACCATATAATCATTATGTCCACCTCTTTTTGTAGGGGTGAAGAAATTGAAACCCAGAGGCATACGTACCTTGCTCAAATGAGTGGCAAAACCAGGATTAGAATCCATATCTCCTGCCCTTAATTCAGTCTTTAATATCCTTCACTTAAAAAAAAAAAAAAATGAGTGCTCTTAGATAGGTTCTAGAGTCAGGAACGAAATGCACAGATTATTAAAAGAATAGTCTAAATAAATAGCTGCCTCTCCCCATTGCTTCATTCATTTGAAGAACCCTATCAAGTTTTCCAAATTGATCCTCAACAAAAATTCAGGAACTGTTTTGCTATAACTCTCATTTAAATGGTGCTCAACATCTGAAGAATGAAGTTGCTAGAGAGAATTACAACCTGATTGGTAAATTCAAGATGTGTTGTCAATGAAGTGCCCTCAGGTGTGGTCACCAATATTAAGGCTTTGTTCCTTCTATGTGAACAACAGAGCCTCTAGGCTAATTATCCAATAAGAATAGGTCCATCTTTGGATACATTAGAGAGTGCGCAAGATGATTTGGAAAACTTGGTGGCATTTATCTGTAAGGGCCTATATATGCTCCAATATTTAACAGTAAGCTTTTAAAAAATTAAAATTAAAAGGAACTTAGTCCAAATCTTCATTTAGTAGATGAGAAAACAAAACCTTGAGAGGGTAAACTTACCTCTAACAGCAGAGCTGAAGTGTGAAGCCCTGTTTCTGGCCTCTGTTCCATTCTGTACCCTGTTACGCCTGGACGATCATTCCACTTGAGGACTCTTCAGGAAGTTTTGCTTATTTGCACGTTAAGGGCCATGACTGGACTCGGGTTCTTGAGAGACAGCAAAGTTCAGTGGAAAGAGTTTGGGCTTTGAAGCCAAACATGGGGTTTGAATCTGGATTCTGCTGCTTATCAGTTATGAGTCCTCAATTTCTAATATCAATTTCCTGAACTGTAAAGCAATGATTATAATTGCCTTGTTTTGAAGATTAGAGACAGCATCTGTAGAGGACTTGGTATAAAGTAATTGTTCCATGGTTACCATAATTATTCTATCCCAATTTAAAGTTTCAGGAGAGACAAAAATATCTTTACTTTTCTCTATTCACCTGACTTCCCTCAAACTAACAGAGGAGTACCATTCTTTAAATTAAATGGTGTATTATCTTTAAACCAAATGGGTACTCTTGCTATTCTTACAAATACGCACATTTTTCTCCCCTCATCCCTTTTTTTCTATGATGCATATACTAAATATCTCTGCTGCTGCTAAGTCACTTCAGTCATGTCCGACTCTGTGCGACCCCATAGACGGCAGCCCACCAGGCTCCCCCGTCCCTGGGATTCTCAAGGCAAGAACACTGGAGTGGGTTGCCATTTCCTTCTCCAAAATATCTCTATAGATATTTTAAAGTATTTTAAGATAGATTTTTAAAAGTTGATTTGAAAGTGGACATTTGAGATTTAGAAACTTTTCCTCCATGTTTTCAGATACCCAGTTAAGACAAAGCTATTACAAGACACGCATAAATCATAATTGCTACCCATAACTTTGTTAAAATTTCCTCCAGATGATTTGACATAGTTAATGGTAATATACTGTAACAATGTTTCTCAAACTTCAGTCACTTGAGTGCATTTTTCAGAAGTTAGATCATACTTACTTATCTATTATTTCCTTAATATAGTCTTGATTCAACTCAATGTAAAATGTATTTTAAACTGTATATTACTTTTGTAAATGAAGAACACTTTTTTCTAATACGTATTAAGTGGGTAGCTATTCAAATATTTGTGCTTCCTGAGAGGTCTGTGATAATTAGCAAAGTAAAAGTTGCTCAGTCGTGTCCAACTCTTTGTGATCCCATGGACTATACAGTCCATGGAACTCTCTAGGCCAGAATACTTAAGTGAGTAGCCTTTTCCCTCTCCAAGGGATCTTCCCAACCCAGGGATCAAACTCAGGTCTCCTGCATTGCAGGTGGATTCTTTACCAGCTGAGCCACAAGGGAAGCCCAAGAATACTGGAGTGGGTAGCCTATCTCTTCTCTAGTGGATCTTCCCAACCTAGGAATCAAACCAGGGTCTCCTGCATTGGGACAGATTCTTTACCAACTGAGCTATCAGGAAAGCCCAATTAGCAAAAGTTATCTGCAATTTTTTGGATAATATGTTTTAAAAGTCAAGTGCTTTCTTGGCCAATTGGTAGTTTATTTAATAAATACTTCTTGAGCCCGGTGCTTTCTAGTCATTTGGAGTACCTTAGTGAACAAAATATACCAAAACTCTCCATACTCAAAGGGCTTACGTTCTGGGTTGATCACATATAACATTCTTAGATTCCAAACAGCTCTCCTTGTCTCCTACTCCTATTTCTATGAACGCAGCTAAACCAATTCTCACTCAAATATTTATAAACACTAAAGTTTTTTTTTTTTTCTTTTAAAGAATGTTTAGAAATCCTCACTACTCTTAAGTATCAGAATTACTGTCACATTCATTGTGTTCTGGGAAATTCTCATAGGTGAACTCAGTTCATGGATTCAAATGTCTTTTAAACATTATGCTATGCAAGAAGCGAAACAACAGTTTATTGAGTATGATAAAAACAGTGATGGTAGTGTGTCATGGGATGAATACAACATTCAGATGTATGATCGGGTGATCGACTTTGTTGAGAACACTGCTCTCGATGATGCAGAAGAGGAGTCTTTTAGGCAGGTGAGTATGTGTGCACAAGCTTTTTCTTTTGATTATATCAGTTCAGTTTCCTGCATGAGTGAGCACAAGAACCCTGAGGTCATCGACTGGATTGCCTTGTTCTCTAGGCAATCACCTGTTCCACCTCAGTGGTCATTTTGATGTTTCCTTTCTAGCCAGATTTAGGACTCTTATTCTGGACTACCTCAATTATCCCTGCATCTTTTTCTTAGCTGCATCATTTGTTCTCATTTCCTGGTTTGCTTTTTTAGTGTATTTTGAATATGTTTCATAATATTTTATTTTATTGTGTTATTGAATGGTTGGTTTTGTATCATATTTATTAGGAAGATTATAGAGGCCTATTCCCATTTTTAAGTACCATTTTAAGTATTTATATAAAATAAACATTTTTTAAATTGTGGTAAGATACACATAAAATTTACCATTTTACTATTTTTAAGTGTGCAGTTCCATATTTTTTTATTATATTCACACTGTTAGGCAACCAATCTCCAGAATTTATTTCATCTTGCAAAACTGAAACTCTAAACCCATTAAAGTGTTAGTCACTTAGTCGTGTCTGACTCTTTGCAACCCCATGGACTGTAGGCTGCCAGCCTCCTTTGTCCATGGAATTCTCCAGGCAAGAATACTGGAGTGGGTTTCCATTCCCTTCTCCAGGGAATCTTTTCCACCCAGGGATCAAACCCAGGTCCCCTGCATTGCACGCACATTGTCTACCATCTGAACCACCAGGAAGCCTCAAATAACTCCCCGTTTCCACTTCCCCCAGCCCCTGGCAATCACCGCTTTACTTTGTGTCTCCGAATTCAACTACAGTAATTCCCCAACATATGAACGAGTTCCATTCCAAAAGTGCATTCATAAGTTCAACAAAGTTAGCCTGTACCCAACAAACACAAATCAGCTATACAGTGTTATAATAGGTTTATAATACTTTTTGCACAAATAATACACACAAAAATACAAGAAAATAAAACAACTTTAATTTTACAGTATAGTACCTTGAAAAGTACAGTAGTTCCAGCTACGTCACTGCTTCTTTTATGCTTGCCTCTGGACATATTGGGCTTGAAATAAGGAGACTGTACTACCGTATTTTATACAGTGCCTGCATGCATGCTGAGTTGCTTCAGTCATGTCTGACTTTGCAATGCCAGGCTGCTTTGTCCATGGGATTTTCCAGGCAAGAATACTGGAGTAGGTTGCCATTTCCTTCTCCAGGGCATCTTCCGACCCAGGGGTCGAACCTGCGTCTCTTACGTCTTCTGCATTGGCAGGCTGGTTCTTTACCTCTAATGCCACCTTCAAAGCCCGTACTCTGTACATACTGTACAGTAAGGTACACAAAAGCATAAGCACTTGGAGAGGATGCATGCATGTGACAATGGACGCCAGACCTGTGAATTAGCTTAAGTGATTGGACATGAAAACACACGTTCACATCTTTGAAAGTTTGCAACTTGAAGGTTCATATGAATGAGACTTACTGTATTCTAGGTGCCTCATGTAAGTGGAATCATACAGTATATTTTTTGTGATTAGCTTATTTCACTTAGCAGTCTCAAGATTTGTCCAGGTCATACTATGTGTCAAAATTTCCTTTTAAAGACAATAATATTCCAGTATATGTATATATCACATTTTGTTATCCATCCATCAATCAATGGTGAGTTGAGTTGCTTCATCTTTTTGGCTATTGGGAGTAATGTTGCTATGAACATGGATGTACAAATACCTCTTTGAGATCCTGCCTTTAATTCTTTTGTGGGTACATCCAGAAGTGGAATTGCTAGTTCATATATAGTAATTCTGTTTTTAAATTTCTGAGGAACTGCAACACTGTCTTCCATAGTGGCTGCACCATTTAAAATAACTTATTTTTAAAGATTCAGTATCACTGTGAGTTGTGTTGTGTCTCATGGTTTAATTTGTTGAAATACTTCTTAAGCAGAATTGAGGAAGACATATTTAGGAATTAATAGGAACTTTTTTAAAGACTTTACTTAGTAATTAGTAGGAACTCTTTAAGACAAATTACTATAAGCCTTAAAAATTGATATTGTGAATACTTTGTATTTCAGAGGTAATTTTAAAGACTTTTTTTAAAAAGAGGTTGTTGTATGTGGAAAAAATAAACTCAAACAACTATTTGCAAAGGTCATGTCCCAAAATATTAGTCAAGGGTGCTTTGAAAACTTTTGAGCTTCCTCTGTTGGCATCTACAATTTAGTTTTTACTGTGGCCATATTGTAGCATTGTATATGCTATTTATTTAAGAACCACTTGAACTCTGTAGGTCATCACTAACTCGAAATTGGTTGTTTCTCTGCTAAGGATTGTCGACTAAAAAAATGCACAATTGAGAGTTGTGTGTTAAGTTTTATTTGAGGCAATATGAGGACTGCAGCCTGGGAGACAGCGCCTCAGATAGCTCTGAGAAACTGCTCCAAAGAGGCAGGGGGGAAGGAAAGGACAGTATATATGTGATTTGGGTAAAGGGGGAGTACATACAGTCAAGCACATTAATTTTTTTAGAAAGTTTCTGCTGGTCTTACGAAGCTTCTGCTAGTCATGAGAAACAGTTGTCAACCATGAAGGATTTTAGTGCTTTTCTAGAGATGAGGAGATAGAAGAATTGGGCTTATAAAATTATCTCCTGAGAATATCTAACTATCTGAAGACCTGTCCTGCCAGTTTTCCCAGAACGCAGAGTGCCTGGCTTCTGCTGTCCATCTTGAGCTCCTTCAGAGGGTGCTGGAGCCCAGCAGCTGCAGCAGCACATGATTTAATTCTTGTAGAGGTAGATGGCAGGCACCCATGGCAAGTGCCAATTTGTGGTTGACATGATTATGCATGTGCTGTGCCTGTACCACCAGTGTGGAGGGTAAGGACTCCAGCTGTGGGGCCAGTCACCTTGGCTTTACATTCAGCAAGGGCTTCCCCAGTGCTTCGGCAGCTAAAGAATCCACTTGCAATTCAGGAGCTGGAGGAAATGCGAGTTCAGTCCCTGGGTTGGGAAGATCCTCTGGAGGAGACGGACTGGCAGGCTGCAGTCCAAAGGGTCGCAAAGCATCAGACAGGACTGAGCATGCACGCAGCACCACATGACAGTGGGGTACCTTGGGTTAAATTAACCCTCCTGTGCCTCAGTGTCCTCATATCTAAAAATGGGGATGAAAACAGTATGGAGAAATAGTAATAAATAGTAGCAGTTGAACTGGTAAATCCTTCTATGTTAATTTGAAAGAAAATTGTTGAAGAAAACATGTGAGTCACATGTTTATCTCTAATACTTACATACAATCAGCTTTTGGAAGTTGTTTAAGCATTTGTTAACTATCAGCTTTAGAGTAGATAAGATTTAATATATAGGGGGAAAGTATCCTCTTTTCTCCTTATTTGGGTCTTCATCTTACAGCAGACTGAAAAGAGTGTAAATCAGTCTTTTTACTACTTAGTGCTAAAAAGAAAACAGATGATGATAATGAGATCTAGAATTTGTCTGCTAGTTATTCTCCTTTACTATAGGAATTAACTCATCTTAAAAGCATCGTTCACATTCCAAGATTTTTTCTTAAAACCAAACCATGGTGTGACATTATGACTTCTTTGCCAGGGAATAATACAAACGTTAAATACAGTATTTTAAAATCTTACCAGAAGTAGATTCTGTGTTTGTTTTTCACTCAAAAGATTTAATTATTATCCCATCAAAAAGTAGGGAAATTGTGTAGTTTTTTAAAATCTATATTCTTTGGAGAGTGGAGTAGGGTGGAATGTAATAATACATGATGGTATGGAGAAGAAAATCTTTACTTTGAAGAAGTACGTGACTTGTTACATAAACTGTTGATGAGCAGTTTGGTTTTTTTAAAAGATGTCTGATTTTAATGCTGTGTTTCCCACCCAGGTACTCTGGACATGTTGATTATAAGACTGTACTTTTAAAGAATGAATTAGATGGACCTTATAGCCTACAGGAATTAATGGGTCCCTGAAATGAACACTTCTCAATGGGAGTCCTATTGGTCCTGTTTGCTTATTCTTCAACAACATAGGAATATGTCTCTACATGAAATTCTATTTATAATACTTTGTTAGAATTATATATATATATATATTTACATATATGACCCACTAAAAGTGGATGTGGGGTGTAAAAATGAACCCAGACACAATTGCATGATTCTGCAAAATAAAAAATAAAAGGATGAAGAATGTATCGATCTTGATCAAAGTTACAGCCTAAACATTGTACCATAAAAGAATCATAAAAAGTAATTGGATGTCCAAATAAAATGTTTTTGTATGGAAGCCTATTAAAAACCAAAAATCAATTTGATAGCTGAATTATATGTTACTTTTAATGTTTTCATACAGAGAATAGAGATAACCTGGAATAATGACTTGCAGGCTGTGAGATGCCGGAAAAAAAGTATTTCTTTATGACCTGATGAACAAGTATAGTCAGCACTTTTAAGCAGGATAATTAAAGTTTGAGGACCTACCTGGCAAAAGCTCAATTCCTATAACTTCTAAAGCCAGCTGCGAATGTGCATGTGTAAGCAGGATTTATTTGTGTAGGATATAATCGTGCATGTGGCTAATCAGAATCTTAAGACCTAGACTTTTGTTCTGTTATCACAGGTTATAGATTTCCTCGTGTAAAATCTTTAGTCTACCAAAAGATGGCAGTTTTGTTCTTCACAAGTTTCTGTTACAATGTAAAAATAAATGACTATAGTAGTTTCTATCTTTTTACTACTGTGCATAGTACTTTCTATGCACTAGAACACAAGGGTTTTATACAGGAAAAAAAAAGTGTTGAGGTTTTATGAAACTGACAGTCCTTTGTGGTCGTCTTTTAGAAATTTGCCCCTTTGGACAAAGTCTTGGTGTATTAGCTTCTTTAATATGAGTCTCTAATAAATGTGTTCTTTAAATGACCATGAATAAGACTTTTAAAAATCCCATTATTTTTTAAAAACCTGAGAAATGTAAATGAGAAAAGTACTTTATTTTTTTTTTTAAGAAATCTCAGCTATTGAAAGAGATCCTTTCTTTCCATAGGCAAATTTGGCCAAATTCAGCTCCCTCTGCTGAAACATGGACCTTTTGCTCCAGATTGAAGGGTTCTTTCATAAGGAAATCTAAGCACTTTAGTATTTTGAATAGTGATTTATTCAAAAACCTTGATTGACTCAGCTAAGTACCTCAAATTCTTGTTTTTCTACTTTTCCCCATGTTAAACCTGAACATAACATGTACATTATTTAGTCTAGTTATTTAAAATTATGAAACATTAAGTTAAAAGCAGCTGTTTGGAAACATGTTTTTTTCCTGCCATGATTGGATGAATATAACTGGCTAGTGGAATCTGGGTATTTAAAAGACAAATTCTTTGGGGAAAGAAGTGAGCCTCCACTGTAACTCAGTCATCGTAAAAGAACTACTGTTTCAGTAAACAAGTGCTACCCAACCTTTAGTATTCTAGAAAATTGAGAAGAGCATTTCTTTTCAACAGTGAAACACATAAATTAAAAGCTTCTAAAATATTTGAAATTGTGCTTTTTAAAAAAATGTGTGATTTAATACACATCAGTTTATAAAAAGGAAAGTTATTCCTAGAAATTTCTCAAAATGTATGCAGGATTAGCAATATGCCACTATTGGCTTCCAATCCTCTTAATTACAGAATTACCTTTGAGAAAATTGATTAAAAGTCGCTTTTCTCCTAATAGTCGCTACTGCTTGGTTTCCTACCAGAGTGTACTTGAGGGGAAAGAAAAGGAAGATGGGCATGACAAAGTAGAAAACGGTATGATTATTTAGCTCAACCCCAAGATAGGGGCTTTTCAGCTTTTGATGTGTTTATCTGGACATACAGAAGTAGCACTATAAACAGCCTATGAAGAGTAGACTTCCAAATATTTACCAAAAGTATTCTCATAAGAGGAGTATTTGAAACCTGTTACAGTGTTTTTGAAAAGTCATTTTGAAGACCAGAAACAGAAATAGGCACACCAAGAACTAATACATAGTCTAAAGTCATTGCTTTGGGGGCATTCAAAAAGTTGCTGCGATTGTTAAAGAAGGTAGTGTGTAGTGTTGTAGAAAGAACAGGAGGGATCCAAGTTCAATATATTTTAGTTGTTTTCCTGACATCCCTTTCAATAAATCATTTTAATCTCAATTTTTCTATCAATAATAGTAACACGTAACATTGAATACCTAATATGTTTTCTAATTGCTTGATAGGAATTCTCATCTCAGTTGCTTAATAGAGATTTTTTCTTATTATGAATTGTTCAGTTTATTTAAACTAAAAAAAAACCAAAAAACAGTTCACTGATTTCTCTCACTTCCCTACCAGCCACTTCTGGCAGCCACCTGTCTGTTCTCTCTATCTGTGAACTTGGTTTTTTGTTTTTGTTTTTTGGGTTTTGTTTTTGTGAACTTTTTGTTTGTTTTTAGATTCTACATATGCAAGGTCATACAGTATTTGTCTTTCTCTGACTTATTTCACAAAGCATAATGCCCTTGAGGTATATATCCATGTTGTCTTAAATGACAAGATTTTATTCTTTATGGCTGAATAATATTCTTATATATATTAGTGGAACATATTATGTAATTTCTTTATCCATTTATCCATCAGTGGATATAGGCTGTTCCCATGTGTTGGCTATTGTAAATAATGCTGCAGTGAACATAGAGGCTTGTGTATCTTTTTGAGTTAGTATTTTCATTTTCTTTCGACAAATACCCAGAAGTGGAATTGCTGGATTGTCTTGTTGTATAGCATCCAGGTGTCAGGTGTGCCTCACTGTGGTTTTGATTTGCATTTCCCTGATGATTTATGATGCTGAGCATCTTTTCACCTGCCTGTTGGCCATCTGTATGTATTCGGAAAATGTCTATTCAGACCTGCCCATTTTTTTAGTTGGACTGTTTGTTTTTCTATTGAGTTGTACGAGTTCTCTATATATTTTGGATATTAGCCCCTTATCAGATAGATGATTTGCAGATATTTTCTCCCATTCAGTAGCTTTCATTTTCTTGACGATTTCTTTGGCTGTGCAGAAGCCTTTTAGTTTGATGTAGTCCCACTTGTTTATTTTTGCTTCTGTTGTTTTTGGTGTCAAATTATCCCAGTTGTATAGTTGAGGAGCCCAAAGAGGTTAAGCAGTTTGCCGTAAGTAACAAGTTAATAAGTGGCATTGCTGGAATTCAGATCTGAGTCTCCCTATGTCGCTGTACTGCTTCTAGTAAATGCTTGTTATTTGCCCAACTTAACATCAAAGGGATGATGTGAAGATTAAATGTGATAATGGATATAAATGTACTTTAGAGGTCACATAGCTTGTATTTTTCAAAGTATTTTTAATGACATTGTGGGATGAATGAGAAAACCTTTAAATGTTCAATATTTAATTTTCAAAGCTTCATTTAAAGGACAAGAAGCGATTTGAAAAAGCTAACCAGGATTCAGGCCCTGGCTTGAACCTTGAAGAGTTTATTGCTTTTGAACATCCTGAAGAAGTTGATTATATGACGGTAAGGAAGAAAAAATTTCAAGATAACTATTGAATAGCCAAAACTTTAAAACTTTTACATAGTAATGAAAATAAATTATATACAAAACAGAATTTTAGGAGATGATCTAAACTTTTCCTTGCTTCAGAAAAGGGGTGGGAAGACGGAGGTTTTCTGGTGGAGTGGGGGTGTGTACAGGGCGGGAGAAGGTAAGGAATGAGGTTTTCTTCAGTCTCTGAAGTGTTTATGTGTATCCGTCTTTGCCTGGCTAGTTTCTCTTTCATAACTGGGTTACCTTCAGCGCCTTCCTTGTCGTTTTGTAGCTTTCAGACTTTTCTCAGGTGTTTCAATATTAGTAACACTAGAACTTCCTGTTTAGTTTACAGGGTTACTTGTGAAAACTTTTGGTCTGGGAACACTATCATATTTAGATCCCTTTTCATAGGGTATGGGGGTGGGATGAGGTGGGGGGATGCAACTGCTAATGACTAATAATGTTTTTGTAACTTTAGGCATAATGAGTCCTCTCATCCCTTTAAAAGAAGTACCAGCTCTTCAAAATTTTGTTGAACCCAGGGTATAATTCAACAGTGATTAAGTCCCTGCTCTGACTTGGTAAACTTCTTGGGAGCAGAAACTATCATATTGGAGAGTAAACTTTAACATAAGAAATGGCTTTTAAAAAACAGACTAAACGTTTACATTGAGGTCTGTTGCCTGGCATCACCCCCAGCTGTGTGGCTTGGTTCCCTGGACATTTCAGGGAGGGAAGATGTAGCTTTGTGCTTAATGGGTCATGGTTGGATGTCCCTGCCTTGATAGCAGGACTGCAGATATATTTTTCTCTCTAGCTCGGTGGCAAGACACCACCATCAGTGCCATTTCTCTTGCCATTGTGAGGCTTTGGATTTCTTACTTTCCACAAAGTACATGACCTAGTTTGAGAACATTGCTGGGCACAGTTTGTTTAAGTGCCAGAATTAAGTGGAGATAAGCTAATTGAGCCCTAGCATGGTAGGCGGAGGATGTTGGATCTTGATTATCTGGGGAATAAGGAACAGTTGAAGACTGAGGAGGGAAATGACCAGTGATAGCAATGAAATAATTTAGGCATTATGTGTATAGCCCTGGAATATAAAGTGGCAATGGAATGAATTGATGAGTGACCAACATTTTGAAGAAAGCATAGACAGGAATGTTGACTGATATAGCATGGGAGGGGAAGAGGGCAAGAATCAGAAATGACTCTGAGGTTGGAAGCTTGAGTAACAACGATACAAAAGCAGTACCATCGCAGAATGGGATATGTCGGGATGGGAAAGGATGGTCTTTGTGCTGAGTTGGAGTTGATGGCAGCACACAAGATGGGTGATCATAAGACGGTGTCTCATTCAGAGCAGCTTCATTAATTTCTGTTTACCTTAATTGTTTTCATGGATCTTTTTTTCCTTGTTTCCCTTTTAAGGGTATATAGGATAGGAAAAGGGCAGAATATAAGATCAACTAAGTGATTCTACTTTGAATTAAAAGTTGGAATTTAAAAATATTTTCGTTCACATAATTTTAAAAATTATTTTAACCAAGGCAGCATTCTTGAAATGTCTTTGTTTCCCAAGAGGATTACTTGAATGCAGGAATAATCAGTTTGATCAGTGATTCTTTTATTGGATCACAGACTCCTTTAAAAAAATCTGATGCAAGCTGTGTACCCTGCCCCAGAAAAGTCCTGAACATGTCCATGTTCATACACATAAAATACTGGGTTATAATTTCAAGAGATTCTCAGATCTTCTCTCCAAAACTAATCTTTGGGTCTCCAGGTTAACATCCCCTGGTTTCTGTATCGAAAATCTGTTATATTTGATTAAAAAAAAACAACAAAACCCAACAACTTCTACTTAAGTGTTGTTTCATGCAGATGTAGATAAAGCCCCTGGATTTGACTACAATAAGAGACTTTTGAGAATATATTTCACTGTAGTTATGGTTCTGGAATCCAGGCTGAAAAAGTATTCAGGCAGCAGCAGGTAATGAGGAAATGAGAACAGTAGCTGTAACCTCTGAGAGGAAAAGAAAGACCAGGATGGTGGTTAAAGAGTGCAGCAGAGTCATGGGAACTTGGCTGTTTTTAAAGGCACAGAAGAAGGAGCTAGTGGAAAGGGTTGGAGAAGCTGGAGTTAAGAGTAAAAGAAAGCTCTCAGGAAGTGGGGAAGTATGGGATCTAGGAAGACAGTTGAGGGCTTCATCCTAGAGAAGAGGGGCAGAGCTTTAACTGCTGAGATCAAAGAGAAGGATGAAAGGAACAGGCATCAAAATAGAGGTGGTTAAAGGTGAGGATGCAGTGCTGGGAAACAAGGAAGGATTTCAGAAGACCTCTCCCATGCTTAGAAAAATAGGAAGTCTTTGCCAAGAGCATGTTGGAGAGAATTGGGGTAAGGCTTAGAGAAAATAGAGATGTCAAAAAACAGCCATAGAGTGTTAGGGAGGCTGAGGCAGAGAGAGACTTCCAAGCTGCAGTGAGAGCCCACAGAAGTGGCAAAAAATAAATTTATAAGGATTAGGTTTCTATTTTTGTATCTTCCTCTGATTCTGGAATAAAGGAGAAAGTGATGTGGGTCTGACGTATAGCATGAGGACGGGCATAATAAGAAAAGGGTCCAAGGGGACACAGGAGTGTAGTAAGGGAAGCAGTGGAGCAGGTCGTCTTGGGAAAGCATAACTAGAAAGGGCGTGATCTTTGGGTCAGAAGGGATTAGTTGGTAAGGAGCCTTAGAAAGAGTCAGGAACCGATTTGGGGGCAGTCTAGGGTGGATGAGGGTAGATGGGTGGAAGAGGAAGCAAGGAAGTTGAAGTTTTATAGGGTACTGACCCATTTCAGGCAACAGTTCTATGCAGAGACATCTGAGATGAGGGTTCTTTTGGCTTGTTAATGGATTGACAGGAAAGTGAAATTAAAGAAGACAAAGGTAATATAAGATATATCATTTTTCAGAAGGAGGTAATGTGCAGAAAATAGAAATGTGAGTTTATTGCCAAGGTTATTCAGGAGGGTGAGGTAGAGTGCTCAATAATAGAAGCTTAAGGATGTTAAATTCTAAGCTATTAATATTTGGGGTTTTATTCCTGCTTCTAAATTCCAGTGTTTAGAAAGATTGTGTGGCAAGTATAGACAAAATAATTATTCCTAAAGAATAATTAGGTTAAATATTTCTATAGTAGGATTAATTAATTATAGTAGAAATAATTCAATAATTAATTCTATAGTAGGGTTGATTCAGATGGTGATGGAATTGAAACTTTTGTGACAGATTTTTTTTCTTTTTGGTGAACATACATGCAATAGGAATTTGTCATTCAAGAGGCTTTAGAAGAACATGACAAAGATGGTGATGGATTTGTTAGTTTGGAAGAATTTCTTGGGGACTACAGGCGGGACCCGAGTAAGTAGGCTGGGGTGTGTGGGAGGAAGGGGAAAGGAAGAAATTGGAAGATAGTCTTGCTCATTGAGAGCTCTGTTTGATGGAGGAAAATGGAAGAACTGGGCCTCATACCTCCTTGTTGAGTTCAGTAAAATACTAGTGAAACAAAGGGGCTTACAGCTTGTCTGAGAATGCTGTTTTGCCCACTTCTAGTTCCTCATATAGAGCCAAGCATTTTTCTTCCATTTCAAACAAATACAATGTAATTATCAATTCAGATGGCTGAGGAAGTAAAGGTTGATATTTTTAAACAGACTCCTGTACCTTTGCATGTAGATCTTAGAAGAAAAAAAAAAAATCCTATAAATACTAGAGTAAGACTGTGGAAAATGTCTTACTGTTTAAAATTTAAGGAGGTTTTATATGCAGCTTTTCGTATAAGCAGCTGTCTTTTCAGAATTTTTGCTTAGCATCACTTACTATGAATGTCACTTTAAAATTACCTATGGCATTACTTTGTAAGAACACACATTGTGAGAACACACAGGAAGATTTAGTCACATGATGTTCATAAAACCATTTCCCAGTTCAGACTTGGGCAAACAATATCAGAACAAGTAGCAGCAGTTAGCAAAATTACTAGTTTGTGATAATATGTAACACTTAAAAAAAATTTTTTTTCTCCATGAGATTTTTACATAGACTTTTTGTTAATCTCCATCTGTTTATTTATGTATTTTTTAATATAAATTTATTTATTTTAATTGGAGGCTAGTTACTTTACAATATTGTATTGGTTTTGCCATACATCAGCATGAATCTGCCACGGGTGTGCATGTGCTCCCCCTCCTGAACCCCCCTCCCACCGCCAGGTTCGACGCATGCTACATAGACTTTCATGTTTGTTTGTTTGTTTTCACTTTTTCAGTTGAGTTTTATCCCAGAACAGTTTTACAATAAAGCTGATGTTTTTTCTTTTTGGCCACATCACACAGCATGTGGGATCCTAGATCCGCCCCCAGGGCGTTGAACCCACGGGGCCTGCAGTGGGAGCACAGAGGCCCAAGCCCTGGTCTGCCAGGGAGGTCCCTATGCAGCAGTTTTACATATGTCCCCTCCCTTTTGAACCTCCTTCTCATCTCCCTCCCTCCCTCTGTGCAACAATTTTAAAACTCTGAATATCACTTTTGAAAATTACTATAGAGTTTGCGCTTATTTCAGCCCTTTTCAGTTAAGTGCTTTGTTTCTTTGGGCCTCCTTTATGTGGTAAGCTTTAAATTCATTTCCTCTATCTGGGGCTATACCAGACTTCTTATGGGATATGTGTGGTATTCTTGTGTATGCATGTTTATGTTCTTTTTTTAATATTAATATATTAATAGCCGCAAGTGAAGATCCAGAGTGGATACTTGTTGAGAAAGATAGATTCATGAATGATTATGACAGAGATGCTGATGGCAGACTTGATCCGCAAGAACTGTTGTCCTGGGTTGTACCCAATAACCAGGGCATTGCCCAGGAAGAGGTAAGTATTACAGAAGGATTCTCTCATCCCCAAATTTGTGCTATTGTAGTAAAGGAAATTCAGAATCTTAAGCCAAAGAAGGAAGTAGTGGAGTTATTTAGGATCAATGCATTGCTATTTCTTGATTTAAATCTATGATCTGTTTTAGACTGTCAAAGAGACAAGGAAGTTAGGATGGTATTATATATGAATTCAATAGTACAATAGAATAATAAAAGTTTGTATTTACCTCTGGGGCTCAAAATGGGTTATACTAATTTTCCTTGTCTTTGAGATATCCTGAATTGGATTTGAGTTGGGAGGAGACAGAACCCAGCAGAAATTAAGAAAGGAGGTGATGAGAAATGCTGTAGACAGACCCAGTCATGATAGTTAATACTTTTAGGTACTTAGACAATAATGAGTACTTGGTATACCTGAATGATTTTGACAAATCAGATCCCATTAAAATGTGAACATCTTGCTGAAAAATACTTATTATGCTTGACACGTTTTTGTTTTATTTTAAAGGCTCGTCATCTAATTGATGAAATGGATTTGAATAGTGACCGAAAGCTCTCTGAAGAAGAGATTCTGGAGAACCAGGACTTGTTTCTTACAAGTGAAGCCACAGATTACGGCAGACAGCTTCATGATGAATACTTTTATCATGACGAGCTTTGATCCCCGGGTGTATCTGAGTAGAGCACAGGCTCCTTTTATAGTTTGTTACCAGCTTTACTTTTGTGATAAAATGTTGATGTTATATTTTACACTCTTAAGTCTTACCAGAGTCAAAATTATCCTAATGTACATTATAGTTTTGGCCTTTTAGGAGAAAAGTAAAACAAAAGCCTGATATTTATTTCCAAATGCATTGAAGAAATGAAACAATGTTGTGCCATATGACAAAAAAGTCTTTCCTAAATAGTCCATCTGTTTAGTACTGTATTGTGAAATATTTGAGTTCTGTTTCCATACTTGAAAAAAAAACAGGATTTCAGAGATGCCTGAACAATATTATTTAAGTAGTATGTGACTAAGCTATCAATTTTTTGTTTTAAGTAGGTTTAACTTGGGAACTGACAGAAGGACATTGTTTTTAGATTTAGCATTTTGTTTTAAAACCTTTAAAGGAACCTTAGAAGGACTTATACCTCACATATTAATGTTGAGAAGTTCTGCTTAATTTTAAAATGGTTTCTATAAAGGGTTTTATTGTATGAAATAGAACTTTATATTTTTGCATATGTATAGATAGTAATTATATTTAATGTGTAACTATAGCATTATGGTGTGTGGAATTTGACTTTGTCCAGAACTCTTTTCTGTTTCTTTTTTTTGACTGATTAAAAATGAAATGTCATATCTTTTTATATGTTTGTTTGATTTTTATTTGATCTTTCAGGTAAACCTTGAATTCAGCAAAAGTTTTGTTGTATTATACATTACCTCACCTCATTCATTCCTGTATTTGAGAAGTGAATGTTCTCAAAACTTTGTTAAATTATATTCTTGCTGCATATTCTTATTTTGGTTCTTTTGGATAAAAGAATCATATTGTAATTGAATGTACACCTGACACATTTCAGTTGCTAGTATAGCAAATGTGGTCTCACTCTTTCGGGCTGGAAACAATCGTAAGGATTGCACGGGTTGAAATTACCAGTAGAGCCTGAGATCAGTCATACTGAAATTAAAGTCACACTTGATAAGCATTTGTCCGTACCTATGTAGTCAGTTTTAACCTTATTCAGGAAGTTAGCTTGTTACCTTTGTGGGGAGTAAGAAAAGTGAGAAGGTGAGAAATTTATTTCCCAGCTTTAACTCACAGTTTCTATTTTCTTAAATAACCTGTATTTGTGGGTGAAGAGGTCAACTATGCATTCTGTTAATCTTTTTCTAATCTGAAGTTCTCTCTTTTATAGCACGCACAGCATTGGGAGACTCAGCTAGTCTTTATGAGTATTAGAGAAAACCTGAAACTCTTTTCTGATAGAATTAACTGTCTGCTTACCTCTCTATTGCTCCCGTTTTTGCTGATGTGAGTTGTGAATACAGATTATAAACTCTCATTATAAACTTTAATGATAGCTTGCTTACCCTGATGGCTAAAGTACATGGTTTTCATTTTAACTTACGATACTTGTCTGGTTCCTTAAGAATTAAAAGATACACAATTATCACTCATCTGCCATTTGTCAACCTTACTGAAATCAGGATATTTGGAATTACTAGTTTGATTAGCATGCTAATCATTTGTTTTTCTTACTAGATTCTCCAAAATCTATACCAGAATTGTTAGAGGATCAGATACAGCTTTTATTTTAATCTGATGAGTTAAGAATTAGCATTCTACATTCAGCCTTGATTTCACGTGGATATAAGAATTTTGGTGACATTATTAGTGGTCATCCATATCTGTACTTCTTTAATCCCTGGCATAAAGAAGTTCTATTTTCCAGCCCCCATGTGGGTGAACACGGGCTGGTTCTAACCAATTAATGTGAGTGGAAGTAGCATACGTCATTCCCAAAGCAGACCAGTGACAAACCTTTGCCGAGCCTTTGCCCTGGTGTTGTAGAGGACGCCTTACCTGAAATGGTGAAGCCACAGGATCAAAGTAGTCTTTTTAAAGGTTTCCTGCGTTTTGGCTGCGCTGTGTCTTCGTTGCTGTGCACAGGCTTTCTCTAGTTGCTGCAAGCTGAAGGCTACTCATCCTTGCCGTGTGCGGGCTTCTCTTGCAGTGGCTTCTCTTGTTGCAGAGCAGGGGCTCTAGAGTGCAGGCTCAGCAGTTATGTTGTATGGCTTAGTTGCGTGTGAAATCTTCCCAGACCAGGGATTGAACCCACATCCCCTGCACTGGCAGGTGGATTCTTTATGGAAAGTCCCAAAGTAGTCTTGATTACTGAGTGACCCTAGGAAGGTCAGATGGACGCTCAGTGGACTTTGCATGATCAAAAAATAAGACTTTTATTAAGCTGCTAAGATTTTGGTAAGAGCACAGCCTCTCCTTACTAACAGAAGATTTAGTATTAAATAATTGGCTTTTATAAGCATACAGAGAAAAAAACCTGCTTTGAACAGAGTTTCTATAATTCAGAATAGAAAAGTTTATTTCTTTTGCTAATTCAAAATAGAAAAGTTTATTTTTAATGCTTTCATTTGGATTTTAAACAAGCCTCTTTAAAAATAAAGCTTTTATTTTTATTTTAATAGAAATAGGATAATTTGAATTTATTCTTATAGAATGAGACTTTTTGAATTATTAGCTGATTCTGGTTGAAGGACTTAATAACTTCCTTTGTTTGACTCTAGGTACTACTTCAAAATGGAAAAGCTGACAGTACATACACAAATCAGTTCATACCTGTTTCTGATTGGGCAAATATACAGGACAGAAAATGACTTTATAGTTTGTGATGTGAACTTAAAAGAAGCGAGGACATTCAGTTAGCCTTACTTAGTTCTTTGCTTTGTGTTTTTTTTTTAATCGACTTTATTTTAGTCTTAGCAGTCTTAAATTCACAACAAAATTGAGCAAAAGGTAGTCATTCGCATAAACTCTGCTCTTCACACATACACAGCCACCTCTACTATCAAAATCCCTCACCAGAGTGGTGTATTTGTTACAACTGATGAACCTACATTGACACATTGGAGAAGGAAATGGTAACCCACTCCACTATTCTTGCCTGGAGAATCCCATGGACGGAGAAGTCTGGTAGGACATTATTATCACCCAAAGACCACAGTTTAGGATTTGCTCTTGATGTACATTCTGTGGGTCTGGACAAATGTATAATGACATATCTACCTTTCTACAGAGTAGTTTCACTGCCCTAAAATCCTCTCTGCTCTGCCTTTATTCATTAGTCTTCCACCCCAACCCCTGGCAAACACTAAACTTACTGTCTCCTTAGTTTTGCCTTTTCCAGACATCACATAGTTGGAATTATTACAGTATATGTCCTTTTTAGGTTCCTTTGCAGTTTTAAATTTATGCATTAAATTATGCATTTATCTCTCAGGTTTTTGTGTTACTGTATTTCCTTTTAAGTGAGAAATTTCTTCTTTAAAAAACTTCTATAAGATCTTTTCAAGTTTAAAAAATTATTTGGGAAAGCAAATTAGAGTCAAGTTCTTGAAACAAGTGTGATAACCAATGTGCTTCATTTCAACATTGAGTTTTTGTCAAATAAATATTTGGCCAGATGTTCTGACTGCTATGAAATTTTTTACAACTGATATCATTGAGTAGCTCAGCTACTTAAGGGCATGCAGAATAGCTACTAAAATGTCTCAGTTTTATTTGGGAAAAAAAAAAAAATTCAAGTACAAAGGAAAACGCACTTTCACAGTGCATGTTCACCATATCTTAATTGCAAATTTATTGCAACCTGGAGTTCACCATATCTTTATTGCAAATTAACCAAAGACAGTTCATCAGCTACAGAAAGTAAACCATTTAAATTCTTGAAACTTTAAAAATGGTTAAAGGGAGAAAAGAAAAAAAAATGGTTAAAGGGATTTAAAAAATTCACATAGCCTTTAATCTTGGTTTTGTGGAAAAAATAAGATTAAACAAGAAAAAAAAACACCCTAGTTTTGTTTTCTGTTCTACAAAGTTATTTTTCTTCTCTTCTGAGGCCAGTTTTCAAAGAACAGAAGACATCACTCTTCTGCTCTGTGGTCCCATTAATAATGGTTGGTAACAGACGTAAAGAGACCATCCCATTACAAGAACACACTAAAAGCATGAACAAAGGTGGGTTTTCTTTGTGCCAGCTGCTGGCCTGTCTGAATTGATGCTTTGTTTTTCCACGTAACAACAAATGACCTCATGCAAGTGAATGATTTTGTTAGCGTACTCTAAAAAAAAAAAAATCTTGATTACCTTTAATTGTGATCTTGCATCCATGGTGATAAGGAAAGGGAAGTTGGGCTAAGCTAAGGCTGAGCTCTGACTAGCTGTTTACAGGTATTTCACCTCACCATACTACAGCAATTGGTCCTCCAGCTGTGCTCCTTCTGCCCTTCTGCTTTTTATACCCCAACACCTCAGCAAAACTTACTCCCAAACAACCCACCAAAGCAAAGCAACGAACTGAGAGCCTAGAGAAGGGAAGATGAGGGTGATTTGTATTAATGCCACTCTCCTGCTCAATTTAAAAACATGATAAACATAGAGTTTCCTGTATGACAAAGAGAAAAAGTATAACAGTTTATCTATAAATCAATGCGCTTTAGATAAATCAATATATAAAAATCCTTGCATAAAGTTAAAGGAATGAAATAAAAGTTTCTTGAGGACTACTCCTGTATCTTTATCCTTGCGTTTCTAGTGGCCAGTATGTGATTAGCACATAGTAGATATTTACTGAATGAATTTACTAATGGCACAAGATGAGAGAAAGCTGACATAATATCAGTTTGTTTCAATGACTGTAATTTTTTTTAATGTCTCTTAGCCTGTTCTTGACTTGCAGTCTCATTTAAAAAAGATTTCCCCCCCTTTGGATGTTTAAATATATTTATGTTTAAGTATCTTTGAGATTATTTTGTTGGTTCTAGGTGTTGTCTCATTTGTCAGTCCACTGACTCACCTTCATTATGGTTTGCAAATTTTGACTGAATTCACATTTAGTGAGAGCTGTTTGCATGGAGAGACTTGTATATCCGAGGTTGTAGAAGTCTTCCTTAGGCCTTGTGAAGTTTTATCAGTTCTAGACAGGTTTCCGTGTTAAATTTCTTAGCCTAAAATTTTCTATATTTCACAGTAATATCCCTGTGTATCTGCAGGAGCACAGTTTTGGTGACTAGTTTCTCTTCCCTGGTGGCTCACATGGTGAAGAATCTGCCTGCAATGCGGGAGACCTGGGTTTGATCTCTAGGTCAGGAAGATCCCTTGGAGAAAGGAATGGCTACCCACTTCAGTATTCTTGCCTGGAGAATCCCATGGACAGAGGAACCTGTATAGTCCATGGGGTCCCAACGAGTCGGACACGACTGAGCAACTAACACTTTCTCGTGGATGACGGCTGGCAGATATTATACTTCCTCGTTCCTTTTTAGACCAGTGAAAGTGAAAGTTAAGTCGCTCAGTCGTACCGACTCTTTGCTACCCCATGGACTGTAGCCTACCAGGATCCTCAGTCCATGGGATTTTCCAGGCAAGAATACTGGAGTAGGTTGCCATTTCCTTCTCCAGGAGATCTTCCCAACCCAGGGATCGAACCTGGGTCTCCCCCATTGTAGGCAGACGCTTTACCGTCTGAGCTATCAGGGAAGACCGGTAGGTGGAGTTTTTCTAGTCTTCATCTCAGAGAAAGCCTCCTTCTGGTCCTGGCCAGCTCCCCACTGTAGAAGCATCATCTCCTTTCTTTTTCTTTGGCATTAAGACCTCACCCCAGTGGTTGAGGTTCACATTCAGGGGCCCTGTCTGATTCCCCTGTGAGCCATCATGCCCTGTTCATTTCTTCTCAGTTTTTGTTCCTTCTTTATTTCTAGCACATGGAGGTTTCTTTATTGCTCTTATACTCTGATCTATAATCTTACCTGTTTTGGATTCTATTTTGTCTAGCATTTAAGTGCGTTTGGAGCAGGATTTCAGTCAGCTATGATGACTAAGAAGCCTTACTGTTCATTTACATTGATAGAGAGCTGGATTTTTTTGTGTGACCATAAGCTAGTAGCATAAAATTGTGCAAAATATATAATGCAATTTTAAATGCTTTAAAAATAAATGCAATGTGCAGATAGATCTCATTTGTCTTGTTTCTTAGACTTAGCCATGAGGTCAGAGCAAATCAGGGGCCAGCTGAGTCAACTAAATGACTAAACTGGAATTCTTAAAATCGCTTGAAAGAAGAATGGGGACACATCAAAGGGATGCTGGAATCAGTTTGTAGGGGTTCCCACTGGCCAAATACGGTATAATTTAAGCATCAAAATAAATCATGATAATAGATTATAAGCTTTTGAATAAAATAAAAATCCAAGTCCATGGTGAAATAAAGTAAAGAATTAAAAAATAGATGAGTGAGAAATGAATGCTCTTCCATATAGTGGAATTCCAACTTATAAATGTAGAATACATGCTGGAGTTAAAAAAATCATCAAGGGATACCAGAACTAATGGGTGAAAATTTAATAAGAAACATACATATTTACAATTTCAAAGTATATTCCCACAAATTATTTTTCTCATCATAAAGAGAAAAATAGTAGCTTTATAGCTGAGAAACCTGACAGACAAACTGTACCCAAGTCGTCTGAGTTAATATCACCAATACAGGAACTAACCAACATGTGTGTTTCTAATATGGTCATTGAGAAGGACACACCATCAGTTCTGTGGTATTCCTGAAAAACTCCAGCTGATCCTTGAATAACATGGGCTTGAATTATGGGGGCCACTTATACATGGAGTTTTTTTCAATAGTAAACTCTACAGTATTATGTGATCCACTGTTGGTTGAATCTGTAGATGTAGAGGAACGGCAGATCGAGAGGGTCGTGTGAAAATTATTCTTAGATTTTCCACTGTGCAGAGGGTTGGCACCCTTCCTCCCCAGTGTTGTTCAAGGGTCAAACCACATAGTCTGAATTTAACAACAAAGAAACCTCACAGACACAAAGTGAGGGACATCCTACAAAATTTTTGACCTATATTCTTCAAAAGTGGCAATGTCAAGAAAAGCAAAAAAAGGCCAAGGAGCTCTTCTAGTTTAAAAGAGACTAAGAAACTATGACATCTAGATATACATGTGATCCTGGATTGGGTCCTAGAGAAAGGAAAAATAGGTATAAAGGATGTTAATGGAGTAATCCTGACATTTGAAAATGCACTGTATTTAATATTATTGTATCAGTGATAAATGTCATTACTTTTGACAACTGAACAGTGGTTATGAGAATATCCTTGTTCTTACATGCTGAAGTATTTTTAGAAGAGAAAGGAGTAAGATGGCTGCAACTTACTTTCAAATAGTTCAGGAAAAACAAAAAAGTCTGTGTTTGAGCACTGGAGGAGGGAGGGGAAAGACAGACTAATATGCAAATGAGACAAAATATAAGCAGTTGATTAAGTCAGCTATAGTTTCAAACTTAAGTTTCAAAAATATGTGAAAATTTAAGTATTAGCCCTCCCCCTAAAATACATTCTAAGAGTAGGATTGATTATACACCATTCAGCAAGGTTGTTTCTGCAGATGGATTTAACTGGGTTGGAGGAAGCACAAGCTGGAATCAAGATTGACAGGAGAAATATCAATAACCTCAGATATGCAGATGACACCACCCTTATGGCAGAAAGTGAAGAACTAAAGAGCCTCTTGATAAAAGTGAAAGAGGAGAGTGAAAAAGTTGGCTTAAAACTCAACATTCAGAAAACTAAGATCATGGCATCTGGTCCCATCACTTCATGGCAAATAGTTGGGGAAACAGTGGAAACAGTGTCAGACTTTATTTTTTTGGGCTCCAAAATCACTGCATATGGTGATTGCAGCCATGAAATTAAAAGACACTTACTGCTTGGAAGGAAAGTTATGACCAACCTAGACAGCATATTCAAAAGCAAAGACATTACTTTGTCAACAAAGGTTCGTCTAGTCAAGGCTATGGTTTATCCAGTGGTCATGTATGGATGTGAGAGTTGGACTGTGAAGAAAGCTGAGCACCTAAGAACTGATGCTTTTGAACTGTGGTGTTGGAGAAGACTCTTGAGAGTCCCCTGGACTGCAAGGAGATCCAACCAGTCCATCCTAAAGGAGATCAGTCCTGGGTGTCCTTCGGAAGGACTGATGTTGAAGCTGAAACTCCAATACTTTGGTCACCTGATGTGAAGAGCTGACTCATTTGAAAAGACCCTGATGCTGGGAAAGATCGAGGGCAGGAGGAGAAGGGGACGACAGAGGATGAGATGGTTGGATGGCATCACCGACTCGATGGACATGGGTTTGGGTAGACTCCAGGAGTTGGTGATGGACAGGGAGGCCTGGCGTGCTGCGATTCATGGGGTCACAAAGAGTCAGACATGACTGAGCGACTGAACTGAACTGAACAGTCCAAACAGAAGCCCAACTATGGAATTCACATAAAGTTTCTTGAGCACATGTCTCCTGACTTCAGCCTCCTGAAAAATCTTTTTTTTCTTTTGGTTTTAATGAGGACATGCTCTTCTAATTTTTCTCCTTCCCATTTGATCACTGCTTCTCAGACTCTTTTATGGGCTTTTTCCCCCACCATCTGGGGTTTTATCCATGGCTTTTTCTCTTTCCACACTTTACCTAAATTATTTCCACTACCCCCATAGCTTGGAGAATTTCTCTAAGATGAGACTCCAAAGTCCACAGCTCAGTGTTGAAGGAGCCTGCATATCAACTTTTGGTATATATGAATACTTGACCGTTTCACGAGAAGTCCCTGAAAAAGGGCACATTTTCTCATCCAAGAGAACTGTTTGCTTTGTGGGCCAGCAGTAAGAGGCCATGGGTTAAAGCCTGTGGTGTTTGCAATAGAGAGAATGAAAGAAGTTGAACAGGAGCCAGTCTCCCATACAAAGGGAAGTATGAAATGGGGGCAGCCCTTGGAATGTCCATTTAAGAAGCCATATGGGTATAGCAGTCAAGTAGTGTAGCACTGACATAAGAGAAAAGAACTGAGAGTCCAGAAATAAGACTGTGGTGGTAGACAAGGGTGCCAAGACAACTTAGTGGGGAAAGAATAGTCTCTTCAACACATGGTGCAGGGACAACTGGATAGCTAAATGCAAAAGAATGAAATTGGACCCCTTCCTCGAACCATATACGAAAATCAACTCAAAACAGAACATAGGCCTAAATACGAGCTGAAACTATAAAACTCTTGAAGAAATTGTATAAATAAATCTTTGTGACCATGGTCAAAAGAAAAAAATAAACTGAATTTCATCAAAATTTAAAACTTTTGTGCTTTAAAGATAACATTAAGAAAGTAAAAAAATAATCCACAGAATAAGAGAAAATATTTGCAAATCATACCTGATAAACAACTTATACCTAAGATATACAAAGGACTCTTACCACTCAATTTTAAAAATAAAAAATAAAATAACAAATTATCCAATTAAAATATGGACAAATTATCTGAATAAACATTTATTCCAGGTATATATAAAAATGACCAATAAGGACATGCAAAGATGCTCAACATCACTCATCGTTGTGTGCTTAGTCAGTCAGTCTGACTCTTTGCAACCCCATGGACTGTAGCCCGGCAGGCTCTTCGGTCCTTGGGATTCTCCAGGCAAGAACACTGGAGTGGGTTGCCATGCCCTTCTCCAAGGGATCTTCCCAACCCAGGGATCGAACCCAGGTCTCCTGCATTGCAGGCAGATTCTTTATCATCTGAGCCACCAGGGAAACTCTCACTAATCATTAGGGAAATGCAAATCACAACCACAGTGAAATAACACATCGTACCTACTTGGTATGTATATAATCAAAAAGGCAGATAATAACAAGCATTCATGCGGAAGTGGAGAAATTAGAACCTTCGTATGTTGCCACTGGGAATGTAAAATTATGGAGCTGTATTGGAAAACATCCTGGCAGTTCCTTAAAAAGTTAAACAGAGAATTACCACATGACCCAGCAATTCCACTCCTAAGTACTGGGTCGGCCAAAAAGTGTGTTTGGGCTTTTCTGAACATCTTACAGAAAACCTGGAACATGCTTTTTGGCCAACCCACTATATACCCAGAGGAGATGAAAACACACACACAAAAACTGTACAAAAGCGTTCATAGCAGCACTGCCCATAATAGTCAAAAGCATGAAATCAATCCAAATGTGCACCAGCTGATGCATAGATAAATGAAAGGTGGTGTATTCATATAAAGGAATGTTTTCTGGCTATGGAAGGAATGAAGTACTGATACAAACTACAACATGGATGACCCTCTATATCATCTGCTAAGTGAAAGAAATCAGTCACAAAAGCCACATGATCTATATGACTCCAAAATCTTGAGTGATAGAAAGTAGATTAGCGGTCACCTAGGTCTGGATGTAGGGGGTATGAATAGTGACTGCTAATGAGTCCCTGGTGGTCCAGTGGCTAGGACCCCATGCTCCCAATGCAGGGGGCCTGGGTTCAATCTGGTCAGGGAACTAGATCCCACATGCTGGCACTAAGAGTTCTCATGCCACAACTAAAGATCCCGAGTGCCATAACTAAGACCCAATGCAGCCAAATAAATGAATTAAATTAAAATGTTTTAAAAAGAAAAAATCAAACTCATATATGAGTTCACCCCAGAAGTCCCACAGAAGACTTTGGGTCACTCGGAGCCATAGAATCACAATAACCACCTGAGAGAGGAGAGACTCCTAACTACAGGCCGTGATCTTTCCCCACTGCCTGCCACCCCACCCCTCCTCCCAGACTCCAGCACTAGAAAGGGGCAGAGGACAGCAGAGACCACAATTACTCCAGGCCACTGAAATCCTCTGAACTCAGTGCTGGAGGGGAGACACCCTGGGGGTACTTTGTGAGCATTTGAAGTGCAAGGTCGGGGGCCCAGGTGCCCTGCCATTTGTGGGGCAATCCTGCACAAGAAATAATTGTACTTTGTCTTACCGGGTTTTAGACTGTCCCTGCTAAGTCACTTCAGTCGTGTCTGACTCTGTGCGACCCCATAGATGGCAGCCCACCAAGCTCCCCCGTCCCTGGGATTCTCCAGGCAAGAACACTGGAGTGGGTTGCCATTTCCTTCTCCAATGCATGAAAGTGAAAAGTGAAAGTGAAGTCACTCAGTTGTGTCAGACTCTCAGCAACCCCACAGACTACAGCCCACCAGGCTCCTCCATCCATGGGATTTTCCAGGCAAGAGTACTGGAGTGGGGTGCCATTGCCTTCTCCATAGACTGTCCCAGTGGACATTAAATTAAAAGACACTCCTTGGAAGGAAAGTTATGACCAACCTAGACAGCATATTCAAAAGCAGAGACATTACTTTGCCAACAAAGGTCCGTCTAGTCAAGGCTATGGTTTTTCCAGGGTCATGTATGGATGTGAGAGTTGGACTGTGAAGAAAGCTGAGCACCTAAGAATTGATGTTTTTGAACTGAGGTGTTGGAAAAGACTCTTGAGAATCCCCTGGACTGCAAGGAGATCCAACCAGTCCATTCTAAAGATCAGTCCTGGCTGTTCTTTGGGAGGAATGATGCTGAAGCTGAAACTCCAGTACTTTGGCCACCTCATGCAAAGAGTTGACTCATTTGAAAAGACTCTAATGCTGGGAGGAATTGGGGGCAGGAGGAGAAGGGGACGACAGAGGATGAGATGGCTGGATGGCATCACTGACTCAATGGACGTGAGTTTGAATGAACTCCAGGACTTGGTGATGGACACCTCCTGGAGGCCTGCAATTCATGGGGTCACAAAGAGTTGGACACGACTGAGCAACTGAATTGAACTGAACTGAACTGAGTGGACATTCATGTAGGTGAAACTCCTGCTTATGATCATCTGAGCCTAGAATCAAACTCCACTTTAAACAAACTATTTTTCACATAGTTTTAATGTATACTGCATTTCCAGAAATTCAATACTATGTAAATCAAAGAAACTAGGCTTCCTTTTATTTAGAACTTTTCCAAGAGTTGTTCACCATTGCAGAAAAACAGGTCCCAAATGATATTGGCACTAGTGGTGTGTGTGTGCGTGCATGTGTCGTCACTTTAGTCGTGTCCAACTCTCTGCAACCCCATGGACTGTAGCCCGCCAGGCTCCTCTGTCCATGGGATTCTCCAGGCAGGAATACTGGAGTGGGTTGCCATAATCTCCTCCAGTGAATCTTCCCGACCCCAGGATCGAACCCACATCTCTTATGTCTCCTGCATATTCAGGCGTGTTCTTTACTACTCATGCCACCTGAGTCCCTGATAAAAACCTTGGTATCCTGCTTTTGTATCTAAGCTCATTCATGGTGCGAACATCTGACAGCAGTACTTCCAGATATCTTCTGGGATAGTCATTCCCAAGTATTTACATGTTAATGTAATTTACATGTTAAAAGATAATACCCTTTTCAAATTCACACACTGAAGTCCTAACCCCCCAGCACCTCAGGATGTGACTGTATTTAGAGTTAGCACCTTTAAAGAGGTCATTATCATTAAATGAGGTCACAAGGGTGGGGCGCTAATCCAATAGGGTTGGTGTCCACATGCAAAGAAGAAGAGACCCCAGGGGTGCAAGTGCACAGAGGAAAGGCCACGTGAGGACAGAGAGAGAGGGCAGCTGTCTGTAAGCCAAGGAGAGAAGCCTCACCAGAAGTAAACCGGGTAGACACCTTGACCTTGACTTCCAGCCTCCAGAAGTGTGAAAAAGTAAATGTCTGTTGTTGAAGCCACAGTCTGTGGTTAGGCAGTGTTAGTCTCCCGAGCTTCCTAGGTGGCACTAGTGGTAAAGAACCCGCCTGCCAATGCAGGAGACATAAGAGATGTGGGTTGGATCCCAGGGTTGGGATGATCCCCTGGAGGAGGACATGGCAATCCAGTTGAGGATTCTTGCCTGGAGAATCCCCCAGACAGAGGAGGCTGGCAGGCTGCAGTCCATAGGGTCGCTAAGAGTTAGACACGACTGAAGCGACTTAGCACACATGCACTCACACACCCCTCACCCACACACATATGAGCTGTGACTGCAGGTACAGAGACGTGCCAACACTGTTAGCAGCTCCATGAGGCAGGGAATAAGTACACTCATCTCTCTCCTTTTGCTGTGGCCTTTGTATCAGTGCCTCCCATGGGCCTAATGCCACAGGAAGCCCGGGTGATACAGTCTGTGGAGGTTGCCACCCTGGGGGCAGAGCAGGCTGTAGGGGCATGGAGAATATATGGAGGAGGGGACAATCAGTATATAATGATTCAAAAAATTTTTATATGTAGGTAAGTTATATTACATATGAGTTTTATTTCAACATAGTAAAGCAGCTGTTAACAACATTATTATTATTACAGGGAGCATGGGGTCTGTTTAGGATTGAAAACCACTGCTAACAGCCGCCAGTGCCTCTAGGGAGGCAGGGAAACAGGCTTTGACTAGATACTAGTTTAAAAATGAGAAAGACCATGTCTTAAATATTGTGTCCTATACTGTGGAGTAGGGGAGTTGTAACCACGAAAATGACAGGCAAGTTTAGGAAGCTGACCAAGATATCCTTGCGTGCACACTCAGTCACTTCAGTCATTTCCAGCTCTTTACAACACTATGGACTGTAGCCCACCAGGCTCCTCTGTCCATGGGTCTCTCCAGGCAAGAATATTGGCGTGGGTTGCCATGCCCTCCTCTAGGGGATCTTCCTGACCCAGGGATGAAACCCACATCTCCTGTGTCTCCTGCATTGCAGGTGGATTCTTTATTCCCAACAAGGGAAGCCCCAAGATAACTTTAAGGAATCCAATTCCCAATGGGAAAGGTGGGTATAATTAACCCAAACACAACTGAGGGACAATTATTTTCTTAATATATAAAATATATTAAATTGCTTGTATAGTTTTTTAAAAAGCAATAAAACAGTCTCTCTGGACTCAGTAACATTATATTTAATATCATTAAATCATGTATAATTATAGTTTGGAGGATAAGATAGTGTACCTTATCTAACCCAATTTTAGCAGATGGAAAAAATGAGACTTTTTCTGATCACGGAAGTAAATACAAAGATGGAAAATAGATGAAGTAGTCCTACCAATAAACTCGCCTCTGGTTACAACCCAGGAGCCAGCCCTCTGACTTCTCAATGCTCACTGTTGCCTTCTGTTTGCTAAAGCCCTTCCTCCACATGGTCTTCATTCGTCACCTAAATAACCCACAACAGATAGTGTTTCCTGGTCTGCTACTCAGGCAAACTGTGAGCTCCCTGAGGCAGGGCTGTGATGTGACCTGCTTTATACGTCCTTCAGTTTCTGGTGGACACACTGCTGCTTCTGCTAAGTCGCTTCAGTTTTGTCCAACTCTGTGCGACCCCATAGACAGCAGCCCACCAGGCTCCGCCATCCCTGGGATTCTCCAGGCAAGAACACTGGAGTGGGTTGCCATTTCCTTCTCCAATGCATGAAAGGGAAAAGTGAAAGTGAAGTCGCTCAGTCGTGTCCGACTCTTTGCGACCCCATGGACTGCGGCCCACCAGGCTCCTCTGTCCATGGGCTTTTCCAGGCAAGAGTACTGGAGTGGGTGGCCATTGCCTTCTCCACAGTGAGGGCTAATTACATTCTTTGGTTGGTTATTTGATTCATTTTCCAATTGGTAGGGGTTGAACCAGTAATTTTCAAACTTTCACCTGGAGAGTTTTTCAGAAACACCGTTGTTCGAACCCCTCCCCTAGAGATTCTGATCCAACTGGTCTGCAGACACCCAGGTGACTCTTAATATGTAGCTGGATCTAGTTCAGGGTTTCTGCACCTTGGCACTGTTGACCTTGGGGACTGAATTGTTCTTTGTTGGGGGCAGGGAAGAGCTGTGCATAGCAGGATGTTTAACAGCATCATCAGCTTCTACTCATCAGATGCCAGTAGCACCCTCCCTTCAGCTGTAACAGATAAAAAACAGCGTCTCCAGACATTGCCAAAAGTGCCCCGAGGGCAAACTCACCCCATGTAGAAACACTGGTCTAGTTGCTCTGGATATCACTTTAAGAGTCTAGCTTTGAAAGCCCATAATTTTGTTTTCTCTGGTCTGTTCTGACAGGAAGCTGCCTCACTGTGTCTGGGAAAAGCACTAGGCTGGTGTCCGAAGGAGGACCTGAGTTTCAGCCACTTAACCTCAGTGCAGTCTGGGCAGCTCTCTTTGTTCCCGATCTGGTTCCTCATCAGAGGATGATTGAAGAGTTCAAAGGAGTGGGTCTTTATAATTCCTTCCAGCTCTGAGTCTTTATCCTTGCCTGCTTTACCTAGCAACCGGTTGGAACTGGAGTGTGTTTTCTATTTAATACATTCATTGAAAAGAATTTATATTTCCCATTTAATTAAGAAAAAGTAGATGAAATTGCCTTATGGTTATGACTCTACTGATTTCCCACTCCAGCTCCTGTAGCCACCTCCCAAGAGACAGATGAAAAGTAAGGCATGACATTGTTTTCATTCCTAAGTTACATAACCAATCTCAGGGTGGAATATGATTTAAACAGACAGGAAGAAACACTGCCTTTTTACGAGAGGAATTTAAAAGTGGAGATGATGGATTTAACAATTTAACTTTCAAAGACAAAAAATGTCTGTAGGAAATTTGAAAGGTGGAGGATGTTATTTTTTCTTAATGTAATGCTTGTATTAAATGAATTTAAATGAAGTATTTCCAGTTTGGGGTGTGTGATTTCAAATGAATCTGTGATAATTTAAGGAGACCCCTGTATAACTACCTGTAAAGGAGGCAGAGTAGACCGGACGAAGGTGGAGTAAAGCAGGCTCCACAGAGCCGTCCCCATGCTCTAAAGTAAAAAACTTCAGAGTCCAATCCAGCCACTTCTCACCCCTTCATTACTGCTGCCTGAATTAGTGTAATTGCCTCTTGTTCTTTGCACCCATCTTTTGACTTCCCCTTCCCCCACCCACCACCCTCTTCTCCATCATCTCTTCCCTACAAGATGACCGTAGAATACAACTGGCCCCACTGCCCACTGCCACTTGGAAAAAAGTGCTTGTCTACCAGTGGTCTTAGCTGCCGCATGCAGGGTCTTCGATCTTTGTTGCAGCCTGCGGGATCTTTAACTGCATCGTGTGGGATCTAGTTCTCTGCTCAGTGATGGAACCCAGGCCCCCTGCATTGGGAGTGCAGAGTCTTAGCCACTAGACCACCAGGGAAGTCCCTGCTTTGCCATTTTACTCAGAATGAAAACCGAATAGCTACAGGATTCTGCCCCTGCTCTTTTCCCTTATTCACTCCTCTCCCTCCACTTTGGATACCATTATAATTCCTAAACAGAGCAGGCACTTGGCATGTTCCTGCCTCAGGACTCTTGCACTCGCTCTTCCTTCTCCCAAGGATGCTCTTCCCCAAGAGAGCCGTAGGGTATCTCCTCTACTTTCTTCTGCTGCTGCTGCTAAGTCGCTTCAGTCGTGTCCAACTCTGTGCGATCCCGTAGACGGCAGCCCACCAGGCAAAGGTCCCCTGGGTAATGCAGCCATCATGACCATCTTATTAATACTGCAACCTGCCACATACACGCTGACTCCCCATTCCTTAAGCTCTGCTCTTCTTTAGTTCCCATAGTACTACTCATCACCTTTGAACACACTAGATAATTCACTTAGAACATCTATTCTCTTGTCCATTTCCCTCCACCAGAATGTAAGCTCCACGAGGGCAGAGTTCTTTGTTTCCTTCTCTCATGTTTTCCAAGTACCTAGGATAATGCATGAACATAATAGTTACTCCAGAGACCATTTGAATAAATAAATGAGTGACGAACTATGAAGCCTGAACTTGGGCAAGCTGCTTAGCTTCTCTGAGTCTCTGTCTCCTTACTTTTATATGGAGGTGATGAGTTGCTATATTTACCTAATAGAGTCATTGTGTGAATCAAATGAGTTCTTACCTGAAGAGACTTGGCACAGTGCCTGGCATACAGAAAAGTTTCAGTTAGCTGTTTTTATTGTTATTATTAAACTGTTTCCCAGGACCGAAATCGGGGCGCAGCATCTGCTGAGTGGATGAATGTGCTCCTGGCTGCATGACTGAAAAGCAATGCATCTGAGGCAGGAGCTGGACTGGGAGCCTGGGCAACGTGGAGCTGGAAAGGCAGGTCAGGTGCGGGAAACCCACCTTGAAGATAACCCAGTACACTATGGGTTACGAAGATAAGCCCTGGTATCCCCTCCCCTAAGAGGTGTGTGGCGGATGTGTGGGTCTTAGGGAAAGATCTGTGTTAGGGAAGTGTGTAGAGAATTATCATAAGATGAGAAGGGAAGGAGTGCAGAAGTGGGGAGATCAGATAGGAGGGGGTTGACTCATCTCAGAAGGAGTAATGAGCCCTTGGGTAAGACAACTGTGGTTGGAACAGATGGTGGAGACATTCTGGAGACAGAATCGACTCCTTCAAAGCAGGCTCAGAAAGGCAATCTACTTTTTACACTCTGTCAGGTAGCAGAAATACGATGAACATGAATGATGCGATTCTTACCTACCATTAATTCCTAAATGGACGTTGATTTTTTATTAACAGGCTTTGGGGCCTATTATTCAACAGAGAAGCAGACTGTTTTTCTCATGGGGAATGTTTAGACTAGAAAAAAAGGAAATTCTTTCCTTGCTAAGTAATAATAGAGATGAAGCAGGCATAGCCAAAACACAACGTGAAGGAAAGCTCTGGAACCCACAGTCATGAAACAGTTCTTGTCAAGCCTCAGTGAGTACTGTAGCAGTTTCTCTTAGAAGTTAAAACAGGAAATACCTTGTGATTAAAGCTCCTTTAATTTTTGATAGCTGCTGCTGGTTTGAAAACTTTGGCATTTCAAAATCTCAATAAAGTGATTTTTTTTTTTCTGAAGCAACAGAAGGGCAAACCTTTGATAAGGCTGCAAGGTGAGATGAATTCCACAGCTGAAGTTAAGATGCCAGAGATGAAGGCTCCTTTTATACATATATTGGCTGCCAATTGACAGCTCCTGCCCTTTAAACTTAATTGCCAGGGGTCTCTCTGGGACTGGGAGGTTTCACAGTCTGTTGTCAGTCTTTGATGCTCAGGTGGTGGTAAATATTTTAGAAACCAACAACAACCTCCACCCCACCCCCCAGGCTCTAACACCTCTTTGCCTGAATGACACCCCAGCCTCCTACTTTGTTCCCCCCACCCCCACCCCCAGCCCGCTCAGCTTCTCTTCCTTCCTAGCATCCTCTAGGATTGCAAAGTCAGGTCGCCATTGTTGTTATTTAAGTGTTTCTCTCTCTCAGGAGCCACATCTCCTGGCGTGGAACTACAACCTGTCATCTATGTACCGACTCCTCATTCCCTAAGCTCCAATATTCTTTTGTTCCCATAGCTCATCACCAGAATAGGCCCAGAATTTTGAAATTGCCCTTGTTCAGATCCCTAGGACAGTCTGCAGGGCCCTTAGGCATACACAGGAGTGTTGTTCAAACGCTTGTTGAAGGCTGTTCTCTTGATCACTGCCACCTCCAAGATGAAATGACTGTTTTCTTGCCAATTTTTCCTCAAGGGCCAAATCTGGGAGCAGAGGAGCAGTTTCCTTTGGTCTCTGAGATGAAGTGTCCGAAAAACAATGTGTCTGCTCCCAGCCCTGTGAGACTCCCTGTGGGGGCGATGCCGTGGGTGGGAGAGGCGGCGCCTGAGCAAGGAACTGGGGTGAACTCAGGCACCTGTGGAGTGTGTGGGTCTCACTGCACCCTTTTCTACTGGGCACTTAGAAACACTCCCATTCCTTGAAACCTTGCTGTCTGTCTCCATTTCATATAGCAGTTCTCAGAGAGTAGCTCTGAAACCAGTAGCATCAGCATCACCTGGGAACAGGTTAGACATGCAGATTCTCGGGCCCCACCCTGATCTGATTCAGAAACTCAGGAGTCTGAGTTTTACCAAGCCCTCCAGGTAATTCTAGAGGTCAAGTGGGAGAACCCTCTACCTGGCCTGCTATTCTATGGCTGTGGGTCCTCAGATTGCTTTGCTTATAGTTTAGAAAGTCTAGACCCTGACAGCAACAACCTCCATGGCAGGAGGGAAGGAGGGCAGTGAGTGTTGCGAAATGCCTGGGGAGGAAATCTCAGACATGCTCTGGTCTGCTTGGAATCGTGACACCTTTAAAAAGGGAGAGCACTCAACAACTGGGAGGGAGAAAAATATTCATTAAAGAGAAAAACAACTGCTATTTTGAATCAGTAGCAGAGCCAACTGAAGTGATAGCCATAAAACATTTTTACTTCTGACCAGAGAATCCCTTTAGGGCAAGTAATGATCTGTTAAATATCAAAGGAGCAGACCAAGGACCCGAGAACATTGAATAGGGAGAAGAGGTGAGGTGGGGGTGGCGGGGAGGAGGATGTGGGCTCTGCCTTCAGCAGACCACAGCCCAGACCATGGGGAAGAAGACCAGGATCAGGACCAATTCAGAGAACCACAGAGAAGCATGTGTGTGTGTGTGTGTCGGGGAGGGGTGGGGGAAGAAGTGTCTCTTTTGGATCATTATAGCTGCCCAACAGTGGCGCAGCATCTTAGGGGTAAAAGGGAGCCCTCTGACTCTGGGATCCTGTAAGTCTGGGTGGCACTGTGACAGAAACACCATAATAAAGGGTATTCTTGTATCATGTAAGAAGCTGCTCTAGGGTCAATGTTCTGCAGATTAAAAAAACAAAAACAAAACAAAACCAGAACTCTTTCTTTAAGCAAGATAGTCCACCACAATACTTATAAAACAGATCAAAGAGGGGCCTCTTTGGTGATCCTGGGGACATGTCCTCTTTGGAATATCCTAGGTGAGTACCAAGGGCTTCCCAGGTGGCACTGGGTAAAGAACCTTCTGCCAATGCAGGAGACGTAAGAGACGCGGATTGGATCCCTGGGTCAAGAAGATCCCCTGGGGAAGGGAATGGCAATCTACTCCAGTATTCTTGCCTGGAGAATCCTATGGACAGAAGAGCCTGGGGGGCTACAGTCCATAGAGTCACACAGAGTTGGACACTACTGAAGTGACTTAGCATAGCATAGCACAGGTGAGTACCAAAATCCCTTTCGATATGAGCTCCTCTGATTCTGTGGTTCTTCGACCTCTTTTCAAACCAGAACGTCTCTCTCTTCTCCCCAGGCTTCTCTTGAGTTGCCCACAAGCTTCCTTGGATATGTGCTACTAAAATATCAATAGTTACAGAAGATGAGAAAAACCTAAGAGTGCAGCAGTCACACGCCTCACACGCCCCTCCCCAGGGATGCACAGTGACGGCTCCCCATCCTGAGGCCAGCTGAGGGCGGAGGCCCCGATTTGAGCTCACCTGAGAAGGACGGGCCTGTCTTTAGCCACCTTCCGTGTAGACAGGGATAAAAGGCAGGCAGCCTAAAGTCTGAACCAACAGGTAGACCTGAACAGAACGGGTTTTCCAAGCAGTGAGAGACCCATCTTGAAGCTGGCTCAGAATGCTCTCCAAGCCTGCCCTGGTTGGGGGGTCTCAGAAGTGAAGAGGGGGGTTTCCTTAACTTGAAGAAGGGATTCATAGGGCCTGAACTCCATCTTAGGCCTTTCATGCTGATCATGCTTGGCCACTTTTCCAATGGACTCTGAACTCTGTGTTTAGTGCCTATGAAAACAACAACAGAAGGATAAGACCCCCTCCAGACAGGGGAACCTTGAAGATAGTATCTAGGTTACTCATCGCCTAAGAGGAAACATACACTAATCACTCCAGACAGGCCATAAATTTTTCTGTATCTATCGGAGTATAACCTTGGGCTTATGGATTATTGGTTAATTGTTTGAGCACGTGAGCTCACATAGCACGTGAATGATGGGGTTACTGGGATTGTATTTTCCTTGGTTTATGTAAGTCTCAAGGAATATGGGGTGGTGGGTTCAGACATGAACACATGGGGTATAAAAGATTTTCACAAATGCTGGTCGGGGTCCTTGGCTAAGAGGAGAGTCTGCCTTGGGCCCGCCGGTGTCATAAACTGCACTCTGCTATCTGCATTGTCCTCCTGAGTGAGTGTGTTTCCCGGAACGCGTGGCTATAACAAACTCTGAAGGGGCCAAATGTGAAATGGACCTGGGGCCCGCTGTGAGGGGGCTGCAAGCCAGGCCCTCCCTTCTCTGTCCAACATTGCTGGCTCTCTGAGTCTGGTTTTTTTCCAACAGAAACTGAGGTTTTGTCATACAATTCCTGAACCACTTGACTTTCTGGATTATAACATCTTCCCCCCCACCCCCCAGTGATGATAGCTTTAGTCTCTCTTGTTGCTGCTGCTGCTGCTAAGTCGCTTCAGTTGTGTCTGACTCTGTGTGACCCCATAGACGGAAGCCCACCAGGCTACCCCATCCCTGGGATTCTCCAGGCAAGAACACTGGAGTGGGTTGCCACTTCCTTCTCCAACGCATGAAAGGGAAAAGTAAGTGAAGTCATTCAGTCATGTCCAACTCTTAGCAACCTCATGGACTGCAACCTACCAGGCTCCTTATAAACACCTAATTGAAACTTTTCCTTCAGAAGAGTAACAGAAAGAAAACATCAAGGAGATTTCACTATGGGGCAACTTCTTCTGGTTAGTGAGAGGCAGGGCTGTGACCTGGAGCTGATTTTGTTCATTTAAAAGGAAAGACAATTATTTATTCATGCAACAAACATTTCCTAAAGCCATGGAGCTGCTGGGTTTCTGCTGGGCATTGGGGATATTTGCAGCTTCAGTTCTGAAGGAGCCATGAGGTCAGGGGATAAACATGGGAAAATCACGGTCCAGGATCCATGCATTGATGGCAGTTGGTTTACATAGGCTGCATAAAAGAAGGACGAAAAGCCTTTCTAAAAGGCTTGTAAGCAGAGGATAGAGAATGTGTAAGCAGTATGAAGTCAGGGTATTGAAACCGAGTTGATTGACCTCTCTATCTAAAATTTTATTTCCTTTCTTGTCCTCTCTGACGTCAATCTTGTGCTCACTGAACACTAATCAGGCAGAGTCAGATGACTAAAGTTGCAGTTGTAGGTAATCTCGATAACCTACAAACTTAGGTTGTTTCTCCAGGGCAAGATGAACTAACAGACTCCGGAGCCATGCACCACCTGGCCAGAGACATCCTGACTCCTGAAACCACGATTAAGAAATGTCACAGAAATGTCACAAGGCCATGAGTAAGCCCAGTTTCTTTGTTCTTCTACTTTAAAAAGCCTCTAACTCAAAGACCAAGTGTGAGTGGGTCTGAGGCTTGTCTCCCAACTCCCTCGCTTGGCACCCTGCAATAAAACCTCACTTTGCTGCCAACATCCGCTGTCAGAGTTGGACTTCCTGTGCTGTGGATACATGTGAGCCCTTTTTACTTGCTTACAGAAGTATGGGCCCGTTCTCCTGGGTGGAGATGAACAGGAGAGGTGCTGAGGAGAAGGGGGCAGCAGATGGCCTGGTGAGCTGGGCAAGGTAAGATCTGATGGGCACTCTCTGCTCAACTAGGGAGTTGAGACTTTATTCTGATAGTGAAGCTATCATCACTGAGGGGTGGGGGGGGAAGATGTTATAATCCAAAAAGTCAAGTGGTTCAAGAATTGTATGACAAAACCTCAGTTTCTGTTGGAAAAAAACCAGACTCAGAATAAAGGGCCAGAAGGAAGGGCCAGGAGTAGCCGTTGATGGGTTCCAAGCAGGAGAAGGTCCTGACCACATCTGTACTTTAGAAAGACTCCTCTGTGAAATGATGCAACATCTAGGATTTGCATCCAAATAACCTTAGATCAAGGCTTCACAGGTAGTGCTAATGGTAAAGAACCTGCCTGCCAATGCAGGAGACATAAGAGACACCGGTTCAATCCCTGGGTTGGGAAGATCCCCTGAATAGGAAATGGCAACCCACTCCAGTACTCTTGCCTGGAGAACCCCATGGACAGAGAAGCCTGGTGGGCTACAGTCCAGAGAGTCACAAAGAGTTGGACACGACTGAAGCAACTTAGCCCGCAAGCAACCTTAGACCAAAAGACAAAAAGCAATTAGTTGGTTGACTTTGTATTGGAAACAGCCCATATATCTATCAAAAGGCTGGTTGAATAAAAAAGTATCAGGCAGCTGTAGCTGGGAATGAGGAATTTCTCCATTTATATTCTGAGTATAAAGGGAATGTGTATATAACAGTTATTTAAGAAAGGCAGGGATCAAATATATAAGCATGCAGATGTATCTACTTGTATTTAAAATAAACAATGGGATGACAAACCAATGAGAAGTGGTTACTCATGGGGTGAGGGACCACAAAGAGGGGAGGGATGGAGATAAAAGCTGAGTTTATTTGAATAAAGGTTGTTTTGTATATTTGGAACCAAGTAAATATTTCATGTAAAACACAAAATTAAATTTAAAAAAAGGAATTTCTAAGAGTAAAGAAATAAAATGGAACAAAGGTGCATACGTGTGCATACTGTCAGTGGGGTAAGCAGGCAGGGGAGCCATTCCAAACACAGTGATTTGACTGTATATCTATAGACAGAAAAGGAAAGATACACCCATTTGAATGCAGAGTTCCAAAGAACAGCAAGGGGAGATAAGAAAGGCTTCCACAGTAATCAATGCAAAGAAATAGAGGAAAACAGTAGAATGGGAAAGAAGAGATTTCAAGAAAATTAGAGATACCAAGGGAACATTTCATGCAAAGATGGACTCAATAAAGGACAGAAATGGTATGGACCTAACAGAAGTAGAAGATATTAAGAAGAAGTGGCCGTAATACAAAGATGAACAATACAAAAAGACCTTAATGATCCAGATAACCATGATGGTGTGATCACTCACCTAGAGCCAGACATCCTGGAATGTGAAGTCAAGTGGGCCTTAGGAAGCATCACTACAAACAAAACTAGAGGAGGTAATGGAATTTCAGCTGAGCTATTTCAAATCCTTAAAGATGATGCTGTGAAAGTGCTGCACTCAATACGCCAGCAAATTGGAAAACTCAGCAGTAGCCACAGGACTGGAAAAGGTGTTTTCATTCCAATCCCTAAGAAAGGCAATGCCAAAGAACATTCAAACTGCCGCACAAATGCACTCATCTCACATGCTAGCAAAGTAATGCTTAAAATTCTCAAAGCCAGGCTTCAACAGTACGTGAACCACGAGCTTCCAGATGTTCAAGCTGGTTTTAGAAAAGGCAGAGGAACCAGAGACCAAATTGCCAACATCCACTGGATCATCAAAGAAGCAAGAGAGTTCCAGAAAAACATCTATTTCTGCTTTATTGACTACACCAAAGCCTTTGACTGTGTGGATCACAATAAACTGTGGAAAATTCTGAAAGAGATGGGAATACCAGACCACCTGATCTGCCTCTTGAAGAACCTGTATGCAGGTCAGGAAGCAACAGTTAGAACTAGACATGGAACAACAGGCTGATTCCAAATCAGGAAAGGAATATGTCAAGGCTGTATATTGTCACCCTGCTTATTTAACTTATAAGCAGGATACATCTTGAGAAACACTGAGCTGGAGGAAGCACAAGCTGGAATCAAGATTGCCAGGAGAAATATCAATAACCTCAGATAAGCAGATGACACCACCCTTATGGCAGAAAGTGAAGAGGAACTAAAGAGCCTCTTGATGAACTTGAAAAAGGAGAGTGAAAAAGTTGGCTTAAAACTCAGCATTCAGAAAACTAAGATCATGGCATCTGGTCCCATCATTTCATGGCAAATGAATGGGGAAATAGTAGAAACAGTGACCGACTTTATTTTTCTGGGCTCCAAAATCACTGCAGATGGTGACTGCAGCCATGAAATAAAAAGACACTTACTCCTTGGAAGGAAAGTTATGACCAACCTAGACAGCATATTAAAAAGCAGAGACATTACTTTGCTAACAAAGGTCTGTCTAGTCAAGGCTATGGTTTTTCCAGTAGTCATGTATGGATGTGAGAGTTGGACTATAAAGAAGGCTGAGTGCTGAAGAATTGATGCTTTTGAACTGTGGTGTTGGAGAAGACTCTTGAGAGTCCCTTGGACTGCAAGGAGATCCAACCAGTCCATCCTAAGGGAGATCAATCCTGAATGTTCATTGGAAGGACTGATGTTGAAGCTGAAACCAACCTAGACAGCATATAAAAAAGCAGAGACATTACCTTGCCAACGAAGGTTCATCTAGTCAAAGCTATGGTTTTTCTAGTAGTCATGTATGGACCTGAGAGTTGGAGTATTAAGAAAGCTGAGTGCTGAAAAATTGATGCTTTTTAAAGATGGTGTTGGAAAAGACTCTTGAGAGCCTCTTGGACTGCAAGGAGATCCACCGGTCCATCCTAAAGGAAATCAGTCCTGAATATTCATTGGAAGGACTGATGCTGAAGCTGAAACTCCAATACTTCAGACACCTGATGCAAAGAACTGACTCATTGGAAAAGACCCTGATGCTGGGAAAGATTGAAGGCAAAAGGAGAAGGGGACAACAAAACCTCTATAGGATAAATGATCTAAATGGTTCAATGGCATCACTGACTCAATGAACATGAGTTTGAGTAAGCTCTGGGAGTTGGTGATTGACAGGGAAGCCTGGTATGCTGCAGTCCATGGGGTCACAAAGAGTCAGACATGACTGAGTGACGGAACTGAACTGAGCCTGCTGTGGCCCCCTTTGCCTGGCAAAGCAATAAAGCTATCCTTTTCTACTTCCCCAAAACTCTGTCTCTGAGATTTGATTTGGCAATAATGTACAGAGAAGCTGAGCTTTCGGTGTCAGGTGGGAGAATTGGTATTCTGAGATTGTTTTGTGTGTGCAATGCAGGATGAAGCCAATGAGAGATTATGTGAAATTCCGTATTGTGTGGTGTCTTTGAGAAATGAGACTCTTGGCATGGAAGAAAGGAGATGCAGGTGGAAGAAATAAGAATTTGTGCAAAAACCCCAGTGCTGAATTTGAATTGAAAGTATCAGTATGAACTTACATGTTTTAAGACTAACAGAAAACATATTCTCTAGCTCTGACCTCTGAAAAGACCTAGGAATAATAATCCAGTATCAGCAAGCACCCCCAGTGTGGCCAGAATGCAGTCTTAAAATTTCATTTCCCCATGAAAGATTAGGGCTCCGTGAAGAAATGGTTGATTCCAGGGCTGGGACAGGAAATCGTCATGAGGAGTTGGTCATAGCAGATGGGAAGGAAGCCTTCAGAGACTCCTAGGAGAGTGTAAGGGTTATCCTCGGGACTCAGGAGTCAACTTGAAGAGGCTCCTTTTGGCCAAAGATGGACACTTTGAGCATCGATAAAGGTAAAACTGCAATGGATTGAATACATCAAATTGGTTTAATTCCAAGAGTTCATAATGATATTGAAACAAATCTAATCGGTCATCTTTGGAGTATGCTTACAAGCAAATTCATTATTTTGAAAATTGGCAAAGATGTAAAATTAACTTTGAGCATTTATCTGTCCTTCCTACACAAACTGCACTCCTGCATAACGAAATAATAGATGAGAGGAAGTTTCCCCTTTTTTATATTATTTATTTATATATTTTTGGTTGTGCTGAGTCTTGGTTGCTGTGCGCAAGCTTTTTCTAGCGGGAACTACTCTTCATTGCGGCGTGCGGGCTTCTCATTGCTGTGGTTTCTCCTGTTGCAGAGCATGGGCTCTAGGCGGGTGGGCTTCAGCAGTTGCAGCAGGCGGACTCAGTAGTTGTAATGTATGGGCTTAGTTGCTCTGTGGCCTGTGGAATCTTCCCAGACCAGGGATCAAACCTGTGTTCCCTGCATTGGCAGGCAGATTCTTGTACTGTATTCTTCCACTGTACTACCAGGGAAGTCTGGCAAGTTTCTCTTTATAGAAGTAATTCAGTTCATAAATGAAAGAGGAACGATAGAATTGGAATGTCACCATTTGGCAGCTCCCAATTAATTAATGGACAGTGACACTGGACACTCGATTAGCAACATCTGCCAACATCACACATAAAGACAATCAGATATTGCATGGCTTCTGTGAAGTGTTCTTGCCAAAAAATTCAACCTAAATCTAGATTCAAGTAGGATTATAGGAAACACATGGGATTTCAGAAAATATTAAAAGACAGTATGGAGATGCAATCAGTAAAATCCATGTTGTGGAAACCTCTATAGGATAAATGCCTAGTTTCTTAAACCAATAAATTGCAGAAAAAAGTGAGGAGGAAACTGATATTTAAAAGAAACTTAAATGACATATAACTAATTACAATGTGCAGGACATATTTATATCAAGATTCAAATGGAAAAAAAGAGATAAAAATTTTGTGATGTTTAAAACAACATTAAAATAAATTTGAACACTGGCTGGATATTTGATATTAAAATTATTATTGTTTTTAAGTGTGATGTCTTTGTGGTTGTGTTTTTTTCCTGAGTACTTATTATTTTAGAAATATTTACAGAAATAGTTATTATTAAATGATGTAGCTGAAATTTGCTTCAAAATAGTAGAGAAGGGGCAGGATGTGGGTGGGAGTAGAGAAGGAATACGTTTAGCTATGAGTTGATAATCCTTGCAGGTGAGTGACGGGGACATGAGAATTCATTCTTCTAGTTTACTTTTGGAAATGCTTGAGATTTTTCCCAATCAAATGTTTAAAAATATAAAGCACTGAAGAAACGCAAGGATCCCTGCAGCAGCCTGTGGAAGAGGGACTGGAAGGGACCTTTCGGGGCACCAGTTTTTCTCTACCCTGGAAGTCCCCTTTGCCTCTCCTTCTCTACTTCCCTGCCTTGTAGAACAAGAGAGTGGGTGATTGTACATCAGCCTCACAAAAGAAGTCCTGGGTCAGGCCTGCCCCCAGTATTTGCATGGCCCAAGGTAAGAGTACAAATGGAGGCCACGGGCCATGGGACATCTAAATAATAAGAGTATAAATCAAGCTAACAAATTGCTAGGTAAAACGTATTTTATCCTGTTACCCTGACAAATGTGTTTTCTTATAGGCCTGGAAAACCAGGTTTTAGTTAAAAACTCTTGAACTTTGGGACTTCTCTGGTGGTCCAGTGGTTAAGACTCCCCACTCCCAATGCAGGAGGCCTAGGTTCAATCCATAGTCAGGGAACTAGATCTGCCTGCCACAACTAAGACCCAGAGCAGCAAAAAAAAAAAAAAAAAAAATCCTTGAACTCTGTGCTGGAACATGGAACCTTGAAAAGGGCTCCCTTTTTCTTATCTCCCACCCCCAGCTTTGTCCCACATTGCAAGGAACCTCGTGCACATGTGTGTGGACATCCCAGCTCACATATCCAAGCTCCATCCATACCCTCTGCCAAAGCTGCCCCTTGGCCATCCTCTGGGCCTATGCTGCACACACTAACAGTTCAGTTTACCCTTAGGGGGACAGTGTTGTGAGGAAGAGGCCCTTGCAAGTTTAGGGGCCATGTGGGCATGCTATTCCAGAGTTTCGGGGACCTGAAATTTGTTCTAGAAGATATGCACAGCTCTGTGTGTCCTCGGTCCCGTTGACTCCTTATGCTGTGGAGACCCATATGATTGAGGGAGGGCCAGGGGGGTGCTCAGGGCCAGTGGGTCCTCAGGGTGATGCCAGCAGCTGCCGGTTGGAGGATGGGGTTTTATCTCAGATGAAGCAAAATTGAGAGGCCCCTGGTGTTTCCAAAATCCAAAATTAAATGTTTGACTTTAATCTAAGAGATGATGGAAAGAGGATAATATTCATGGCCCCCAGCCCTAACCCCACAGCAAGATGACTTGTGGGATCTTAGTTCCCCAACCAGGGATCAAACCCAGGCCCCAGCAGTGAAAGCACTCAGTCCTGACCACTGAACCACCAAGGAATTCCCTGGAAGGCATCTTAAAGGGCCGGATTTATTCTGTAAGGATTTAAAATCTGACTGTTTGGAGTAACATTATAAATAACACAATCATTTTGGTTCAATTTGAGGGGAACGTAGAAGACCAATTATACATATCTTACCTTCTAAAAAAAAGTCACAGCCCTTATTGAAATTGAATTCATATTGTGCCTCCAAAATGAAACTGGCATGCTTTCCAAGACCAAACATCAGGGGAATGTTGCCCCCCCCAAGATTTACTGGTATGGCTGGCCAAGGTCTCTCGGCCTCATTTGAACAATCTTTGCTTCTCAGCTGCCTAAAACTCCACCCTCAGTACTTGTTCCTTTGGCATCAGTGGTATTGTTGTCAAACAATAATCGGTATCTAGCCTTCAAAGAACAAAGAAATTTGTGTGGGTCTGAAGAACTGCAATTTGAGGGACTTCCCTGGTGGTCCAGTGGCTAAGACTCTGTGTTCTCAAGGCAGGGGGCCTGGGTTCCATCCCTGGTACTAGACCTCACATTTGCAACTTAAAAAAAAAAAAGATCTTGCATGCTACAATAAAGATCTAAGATCCTGTGTGGTGCAAATAAGACCTGGCACAGACAAATAAATAAATAATGGTTGTTTTTTATTTTTTTAATAAAAGAATTGCAATTTGAGAGACACAGATTTGAGTAGAATGGAAAGAGGGTTCTAGGGAAGAAAAACAGTCAGGGTTTTATAAAGGCAAAGACCACAGGTTGTTAAAATGGTCTGGCAGGAATTATGATGGACTCTGACAAGGGAAAGGAAATATTTCTCCTTGAGGAAAAGGCTGTCACGAGTTATTTAGGTTAAGAGTCCAGAGGTATCTTGACTGTCTGGAACACTGGGCAGATATTCTGGATGCCAGAGTTGAGACAATAACAGGTCAAAGTTCAGATTCCATCTGGGCTGAAGTGAGCATAAATCACACTCACTCAGTGCCTCCATTTTAGAGAGCTCTCTTAACAATACTGACTCCATTTTAATTTTCCTTTCACAGTGCACACCAGGCTCTTGAAGCATCGTACTTGTTCTAGGAAGGGGAAACTTTTCAAACCCTTATGCCTTAGTGAGAACAAGTGCATCAGCTCTTTTCACAGGACGGATCCATGCAGCCAGAGAGTCCCTTGAAGTTTTGGTTCAACTCAAACAGACCTCTGATCACCCTTCTGGCCTCTAGGGGGCGCATTTCTCAGTCTCATAGTCTCTTTAGGGTGCAATTTCTTGAGCCTGGACCACGTGTTCCTAGGAATTTTCTGGATGGGTGGGTGATAAACCAAATGCCACTGTGCTGTTGACTGAAACTCTTGGAAGACCTTGGCCCCAGAGCTGGAGCAGATGGACTTGACTTTGAGCTTGGAGACTGGAGCTTGCAGGGTTTTTCATCAGTTTCGCCCTTACATGTGCTCAGGGAGATTGAGTTACTTAGCCTCATGGTCCGTTATCATCTTTGAGTAAGGCCTCGTCCTTCAATTTGAATTAATGAATTTCCTCTTATCCCATTGTTGTTGTTCTGTTGTTGTGTCCAGCTCCTTGAGACCCCATGGACTGCAGTACACCAGGCTTCCTTGTCCTTCACTCATGTCCATTAATCAGTGATGCCATCCAACCATCTCATCCTCTGTCACCCTCTTCTTCTGCCTTCAATCTTTCTCAGCCTCAGGATCTTTCCCAATGAGTTGGCTCTTCACATCAGGTGGCCAAAGTTTGGGGCTTTAGCTTCAGCATCAGTCCTTCAGTGAATATTCAGAGTTGATTTCCTTTAGGACTCCTTGATCTCCTTGCTGTCTAAGGCACTTATCCCATAGTTCCCTCCTGTTCTCCTATCCACTACAGGTAAGCACTCTAATGTACTTAATGCATATCTTTTTATTTGTATGTATTCTTGCATGTGTTTTGTATGAATATATTTTTTAACTCAGAAAATAATTTATTTTTCTTATGTGTAAGGGGAAACTTAGAAGCATTAATACATTATCAGGACTTTAATCCAAATGTTGAATAAGCATATCATTCCAAATTCAGGGCCTGGGCAATGTGAAAATGAAAAGTACTTTGAGGGATACACATATATTGTGAATAACACATGAATTTACATTTCCACTTAGGTGTACTATTCCAAAGTCAATTGATAGAATTTTGGTACATTTGAACTAGTACAGAATTATTGAGAGTAACCACTGAAATACTTTCAACTATAAGAAGTATGGGAAATTGCAAAATAAAAATAATTTAACATAGGAGAACTATTATATGATCATGCTGGTCTACAAAGTGAGCCTCCAAATTTTGGTTGAAAAATATTCCTCTAGTATCCTAAAAATAAGCAGAGTCTTTGAAATCTTTTACACATTGATATCAGATAGTCGTGTTCATTTTATTAATACCAGAGGCAATAGTACAATGCTAAAAATAAGCACGCACCTATACTTGTATTATGAATGTGCGGAAATGGTATTCTGTTATAAAATCTCATCTGCTTTCCTACTTTTTTCACTGAACACTTTGATTTTAAGATCCACGTTGCTGAGTCTGCCTACAGTGCATCGGCCACGTGTTACTCATTCACGCCCCCGCTGGAGGACTCTCGGGCTGCCCCTCCCTTCTCCATCATGGGCACAGAAACAGAATTTCTGGGTCATAGGACTGAGATGGAGGTTTTAGTCTGGAAACCCACAAGCACACAAGTGCCAAAACCCCTTCCCTGTGCCTGGAGGAGACGTTTTGGAAGTCTGAAGAGTCACGACGCCTCCCATCCTCCCTGCAGCACTAGGCTGAACTCCTAAAACTACAGGATTTGGGGCAGGAATGCCAGAGTTTAGGAGCAGCCATTCTCCCCCTCTCTGCTCTCAGAGACGACATAGCGGGGTCCAGTTGAGAGGCCCCGCATCACCAAAGAATTTGCTGGCAAGTCCTGAATGCTAAGTTGGTCCCGCCTGCACAGCTCAGGATAGGGTGACAGCCAGCCCTCATCCCAAGGCTGAGAAGTGACTGGGGCCAGGTCTTCACAGGCAGAAGACTTGAGCAGGGACACTCTGGGGTCAGGTGGCTCCCTCGCACCTACGCCTTCCCCCAGGCGATCCTTTGGGGGGCAGCTTCACTAACTGTTGGACTGAAGTCAAGAGGCTCAGGCTTCTCACACTAAAAAACACTCAGAAACACTCAGATTGACTCTGACACAAAGCTCTTCCAGCCATAAGATGGGGCCGAGGGGGCTCTTGCTGATTTCCACTGCCCCACACCGCCAGCCTTCAGGGGGCGCTGTTCCTCCAACATCAGAGATTCTGAGCAAGAACCAAGGGCAGCTCCCTAGCGACAGCTCAGTGGTGCCTCACATCGATGGATAAAGGCTTGGGGATAATAAAGGGAAACTGGATCGGGCAGAAACACGGCAACTTCTTTGGATGTGAACCTGGGCTCCCTCCTGCCTTGCTCCAATAGTACCACCTGCTCCTCCTTGCTGGAGGAGACCCTCCAAAATGCAGACCAAGAGAGGCTGAGCCCTCCCTCCACACTGCCTGGTCCTGCACTGCTGTTTCCTGCCTCCTCACCTCCTAGCAGGAGAGCAGGGACCTTCCCCAGTAGCACCTGAAGATGGCCTTCTCCAGAAAGACACAGCCACAACTTCTGTGAATGACAGACACACAGTGGGCAGTGGAAGGACAGTGCGGGGGGAGGTCTTGTCTTTGCCCTCTGGACCTTTGTCCCATGGGCATGACTCTCAGTTAAGGAGAGCCTGGGGCAAGGCCAGTGAGCTTGGGGGTGGGAGTGTGGGGAGATGAGTAGAAGCCCATGGAGTGTAAGCACCTCTGGGGCAACCTAGGGCTGGGGTGGGTGACACACTCGTAGGAAATAAGCATGGTCCCTTCCTGGAGAAAGGGCACTCACTATGAGGGTAACACCCATTTATGCCAATATGTCAGGCACTGGGCGAGTTGCAGCAAGAGCTGTGTGGTTCCAATGGTCTGGAGCCGATGCTGGAGAGTAGAGACAGTCTACTTACGCGTGTGTGCATAGTTACGTCTGACTCTTTGCAACCCCATTGACTGTAGCCCGCCAGGCTTCTCTGTCTATGGGATTTCCCAGGCAAGAATACTGGAGTGGGTTGCCATTTCCTCCTCCAAGGGATCTTCCCGATCCAGGGACCGAACCTGCGTCTCTTCCGTCTCCTGCATTGGCAGGCAGATTCTTTACCGCTGAGTCACCTGGGAAGCTCAAGGAAACAAATATGTAATTCTAAATAGCAATATGAACAATGAGGGAAACCGGGAAGGTGCTGAGACAGAGAATAATGGGGAGGAAGGAGATACGCTGATCAGGAAAAGAGGCACACAGGCTCCTTTCATCCCTTTCCCTCTTCTGCAGCTCTCTCCTTTCCCTCCTCTACTCTTGATTCACAAGGCTCCGGGAGAGGACATGTGACCCAGATCCAGCCAATCAGGGCAGCACATCCCACACTGGCCACAGTGATTGGTTCATAGATGGGCACATGACCCCAATCAGGCAAAGGAAAATCAGGCTGGAACTTGGAATGGACTATTGAATAAGAAGCTGTCTCTTTTTTGTTTGAGGATATTAAAACAAGGATGTAAGCCTTGAACAGCCATGAGTGGCCACATGGAAAGAGTGTGCCTGGTAGCACAGCCAACCTCAAGGAAAGCAGAGATGAGAATTTCTCCAGAGAAAGAGATCTTGCGATCAAGCCCCAAGGCCATTTTTGGAATCTGCAGGAGGGAAGAGGAAAAGAAACATCAGCGTTCCCCTAAACTCTCTTCAGGATCGTCTTCATCAGTCTTCTCTCTGCCCTCACCTCTATATGGAGCCGAAGGCGGGTGTTGGGCAGCCCTTCAGGGTCTATTTGGAGCCCTCTTTTGGCAGGTCCTACAAGCTCAAGTAGTTCCCTGAAGTCTCTTCTTGTCTTCACCTTTGGACAGCAGTCAAAACTCTGTGGGAGCAGAAAAGCCCCGTCTTTAACATCTTGTTACATGAGTATTATTGGCTGATTCCTATAAATAAGGAAAACGAAGCTCAGAGATGTTGAGTAACTTTCCAAGAATATAGAGCTAAAGTCAAGCCCCAGTTTGTCTGGCTTCAAATCTGCCTCCCTCTTTCTACTATCCCAATCTAAGGGGTGTTATGGCTGGGCGGGCAGATGGCCCCTAGCGCTGGACTATAGGCAGCTTGAGCTGGGATTCAGGGCCATGACTCCAGCTCTGGCAGGCTGGGGGCAGGGCGGTCCCACATCCAGAGTGACATTTATCTGGAAAGTGCAGCTCAGGGTCTAGGCTTACAGTAATGGATTGAGTGCCCACTGTGTGTTATTGTGCTTCATCCAGATAAGAAACTGATGACCAGCCAGAGCTGATGATACCTGCGGCTGGATGCCTTCTTGTCCTCCTTTCCTGAGTCAGGACTGACCCCTGGGATGGGGTGAGGCTGAGGCTGGCCAGCAGGGAATCCCAGCTGTTAGGAGCAGAGAAAGGCAGTGTCAGAAGCCAGACCTGTACACCTTTCTCCCACATCCATCCCATTCCGGACCGGGGCCAGCCTCCTCATGTTTCTTGGGAGTCCTCCCCTGCCCCTCTGCCTCCAGGCTCACCCCTCACCCCTCACCCCTATTCCCCAGAGCTGCCATTGTTTGCCTGATCATTCATGTCTTGCTGCTAAACGAAGGTCCAAAAACATGTTTTGTAACAGCAACTCTTATCTACGGAGGATCTTTGAAACTTCTGGGCCTGGCATTTACAGTGGTTCAAAATGTGGCCTTCCTGAACTATTTTTAGCTTTGTTTCTCCTTTCTTTAGATGTGTATCCTGCATGTGTGTCAAACTGTGTGTCACACCTTGGCTCAGGCAATTTCTTCCATCCCCGCTTCCCCTCTCTGTTGTTAATAAGGCAGTTCATTCATTCAGTCCATCTGCCTTTCGTTCAACAGGTATTCCAGACATCTCGCTCTGCACCCACCATTCCGGGCAGCTTCGCAAACCACATCTCTGACACCTCACCCCTGCTTCTTCCCCTGCTGCATTCAACTGCAAACCTTTCAAGGGGAGGGGCTGTGTCTTGCCTATTTTGCAGTCCCACAGTGTTCTGCCTATGGCTGCTGCTGCTGCTAAGTCGTTTCAGTCGTGTCCGACTCTGTGCAACCCCATAGACGGCAGCCCACCAGACTCCCCCATCCCTGGGATTCTCCAGGCAAGAATACTGGAGTGGGTGGCCATTTCCTTCTCCAATGCATGAAAGTGAAAAGTGAAAGTGAAGTCGCTCAGTTGTGTCCGACTCTTAGCGACCTCATGGACTGCAGCCTACCAGGCTCCTCCGTCCATGGGATTTTCCAGGCAAGAGTACTGGAGTGGGATGCCATTGCCTTCTCCGCCTGCCTGTGGCAAGGGTTAATAAATGTGTACCACTTGAATGGGACAAGCACAGGCTCTGGCGGGAAAGCACTAAAAACACTGGCTTGAGAGGCTAGAGATTAGTCTCAGCTCTGCCACTTACTAGTGTGGCTCATGGAGAATTACTGTCCTTCTCTGGGCCTCAGGATGCCCACCTATAAAATGGGACTGCCATCCTGTCCTGGGCACCTTGCTGGGCTGGAGTGGGTGGGAGACTGTGCAGATGTGGGCTGTTACTACGATGGTCTATCCCATAGGCAGGGTGTGTGTTGACAGTGGAGGGAGATGACTATGTTTCTTGGAGCCCTTTGGCCATGAGAGCTGAGTTGAGCAAAGACGGCAGGAAGACACTCTCAGGACCCCCAGACACCAGCCCAGGGGTTTCAGCAGGGGAAATGGCCAGCAACCTGATACACGTGTCTTTCTGAGGCTGGATGTGATGCTCCAATGCTCCAGAGCGTTCTGCTGGTATCCAGGGAGGTGGGGGCGGGCACGAGCTGTTCTCCAGCCCCAGGCTATCTGTGAAGGGTCTGTGGGCGTGGCGTCACTTGGCTCATTTGCAGTCCCATGATCCTCAAGGCTCCAGGCTGCCTCCAGTAACTTTCAGGGCGGGGTGGGGGGTGGGGGGTATGTGGGGGTGGAGTTTGGAAAAAGGAAAGTGGAGTTTGAGTTGGGACATTTTATCATCACAGGCTATCTGAGTGGAAAGGGACAGCTGAGCCCTTGGAGTCAGCAGCCTCACTGTCCAGAGGGGAAACTGAGGCTCACACTGGAGAAGGGACAGGCCGAGGTCACTTTTATAGTCCAGGGGTGGGTTTTGGAGATTGAAACCCAGCCCTGTCACTTACTCCTGTAAGAGCTGGAGCAAATTATGACCCTAAGTTTCAGTTTCTGTAAGTGTTAACGTGTGTGTGTGTTAGTTGCTCAGTTGTGTCCAACTCTTTGTGACCCCATGGACTGCAGCCTGCCAGGCTCCTCTGTCCATGGGATTCTCCAGGCAAGGATACTAGAGTGGATTGCCATTCCCTTCTCCAGGAAATCTTTCTGACTCAGCGATAGAACCCAGGTCTCCTGCATTATAGGCAGATTCTTTACGGTCTCAGCCACCGAGGAAGCTTGTAAATGTTAATGGGAGTTTTCAATTAATATGCCACACCTGTGAGGATTGGCGGGACTGGTGTGTATAAGGTGCCAGAGGCAGCTCAGGCATGTCTCCACCCCCTGGCCCAGGGTCACAGGGATGCTCCCTCCTGTACATCCTGAGCTGCTCAGGGGAAATTCCGCCCTGTTTCTCAGGTGACAAAGCTGTCAAAGGCTTTTGGAGCCAGGGCAGGAAAAGGCAAGTCTAAGATTGTGCCAGTCAGGAGACTGATTCTGAGGAAGTGAGCAGCTTGAGGCCTGTGCCAGCCTTCCCACCCCTTCCTTTTCCTTATTTGCTCATTCATTCCTCAGAGGTGGATTGAGTGTCTACTCAGCAATGGATTCTGTCTGGCTGCTGCTCCATCAGGGAGGAAGAAGACCAACTGCTCCCCGTCTGAAACCCTCATGGTTCAGTGGGGAGAGACAAAGCAAGGAGACACCACGAGAGTGGGAATTGCTGTGAGAGTCTGCATGGGGTAGGGGACATGGAAGAAGAGGAGCTGCGGACGGCTCGCACTTTATTCTCATTTTAATTGCAGAGCAAGTTTGCATGGTTGAGATCAAGCTGTATAATTTTATAACCTGCTATTTTCATTTGGCGTTAGTCATAAATGTTTTCTCCATGTGATTATTAAACTCTTTATAAATATTTTCAATGGCTGCAGCATATTTTCAGCAGAGCAACACCATAATTTAATTAGGCTTAGATATGTAGATTGGGGGATTTTTTTTTCCCCTATGAAACATAATACTTTTACAAACATCTTTGTACATAAATTGTTTCCCATGTTCCTTGTTATTTCCTCTGGGTAGGTTTCTAGCCATGGAATTCCTGGACACAATGTATCAAGTTTTAAAAATTCCTCAGTAATTCCTCCATATTTACTGCCAAGTGTCTTTCTGAATTGGTTTTTCAGGGGCACCCTAGAGTGGCTGCTGTAGCACTGGCCGGACTTAAGTCTGTGTAGAGGTAGAGGGTTATAGGCGAAAGATAGGCTGGGGATGGGGATTTGAACATACAGACTTGGGATTCCAGTCCCAGACCCTTAACTTCCTCATCCTGTACAGTTCTCCTGTGACAGGGGCAATGACACTCTCCTTGAGTTGCTTTCTGAGGACGAGAGATGGTAGATCTGAAGCGCACAGCTCGGTGTCTGACACACAGTAGGAGCACAGTAATGGTGACTACCACAGATGACAGCGTTCTGGTCGGGACTGCGGGGACCCAGTGCCCTCCGGAAGCAGAGGCTGCAGGGTGAGGCCTCAGCTCCAGCTTCCACCAGCCCAGGCACAAGTCTTCCTACATTGGCCAAGCCAGAGGCCCCAGCAGCCCTGCAGGCAACGGAGCAGAAGGAACGGGCCAGAGAAAGTGAACAAGAGGGTCTGGGGGCAAACAGGGAGGAAGTGATTTCCAGGCTGACCGAGGAGGGGAGTGGGAAGGAGAGGAAGCTGGAAGTGGGTAGAGGGCTAGGGGCCACAGGAAAAGGCAGGACCAAGGGGATGAGAACCAAAGGGAAGTGCTCGTTCTATACTGGAAAGTAAGGTGAATCCAGGTACTAACCAGGTCCCCCGAGGCTGTCCCAAGGCCAGGGGTGGGCTCTGACAGGCTGCCCACACCTGGTTCCATGACTAGCTCACTTGACCCTTTGCTGGCACTGGCAGGCCCACCTGCAGAAGTCTATGGAGTCCTTCTATCTCTGACATCCTCCAGGCAGGCAACTCCCTGGAGAGATGAATGACTCCCCATCTGGTCTTCTAAGTTTAAATGTCTACCAGACAATTTCTCTGCTGCAAACAGGAGACAGAACTGCTCTGGGTCTCTTGCATCAAAGGGAAGAGTGGAAAGGGAAGTGCAGAGCTCAGAGGAAAAGGGCTTGCTCAGAGAGAGTGACCACAGAGCACAGTGGACAGGGAAGCCCTGAGGCAGGCTGGAGGAGAATTAGAAAATGGTGCCACTTTGGTGGGTGAAGTCTCATGTCATACTGCTTGGCTACAGAAGCAAGCTCTGGTTTTCAGCCCTCACTCATCCCCTTGGCTGGACCTTCTTGTGTGGCAGTTTGTATTCTGCACAAGCAGGCTCTGAGGCAGAGTTTGGAGCACGTGATGTTTATTAGAGAGCCACATCTGTTGAAAGGAAGGGGGAGAAAGCAGGTCTGGGCAGAGGAAAGTCAACCTGTGTTTCAGGCTCAGTCAAGCTCAGCAAACCCAGCACCAGGTCATCAGAGTTGTCCAAGCATAAGATCTCAATGGAGGGGCCTTTATCCTTTTGCCTCCAATAGTCAGGCCAAGAAAGGTGTGACCTCAGGTAAGGCGGCCCCCTGCAACTGAGAAGGAAGGAACTGACAGCTGGAGACTCCATGCTGGGTACTCTCCCTGCAGCGGGGCAGCAGGTCCTTTGGAAGGGGACCTGGGCTTCACGTCTTTCACGTCTTAAGCAGTGAACCACCTACTCAACCGTACATGGCAGCCCTGTGGGAGAGAAATTTCAGAGGTCACAAACCTGTGCCTTCTCTAGATGCTTTGAAAAGTGTGGATGAGGGGGAAAAAAAAACCAAACGAGTGACAGGTCTTTGTCTTTGTACTGAGGGAGTCCCGTCAGGAGAGTCACATCCTCTGAGCACGATGGTTCCTGATTTTCTTGCCTGGCAGTTTCGAAATGTCCGGGTTGTTGTATCTCACCACTTCCTCCCCTTCCCCTGCACTAGCTCCTGGGCCTTGTCATATGCTTTCTGCTGGGAAAGGGTGTCAGATTATTGTTCTATTTGTCTCCTTTTCGGCTCTCTGTGTGATTTGGCCACAAGTTCTTGACTTTTGGTGGTGAGAAGGCAGCCCTAGAAAGAGGCATGATCTTCATGGTCCCTCAGTGCTCCAAGCTTAAAGTCCAGACCCTCAGCCTGGCAGGCAACACCTGCATGAGCTGCCCTGCCTCTTCCCAGCCTGGCACACAGCACCACTGAATGAATGGAAGTGTTTATTGTCATTAATAGTGATGATGATGATAATAATAATAAAAGAATTCATGTTTCTCTAGGCTCCTCCAAACTGCAGCCATCCATCATTCAGGGCTCAGATCAGCAATGACCTGAAACTTCTGAGCTCACCTATTCATACAAAATCATGACTCCTTAAAAATCTACTCCAGTCCAGGTTCAATGCACGATACTGGATGCTTGGGGCTAGTGCACTGGGACGACCCAGAGGGATGGTATGGGGAGGGAGGAGGGAGGAGGGTTCAGGATGGGGAGCACATGTATACCTGTGATGGATTCATTTTGATATTTGGCAAAACTAATACAATTATGTAAAGTTTAAAAATAAAATAAAATTAAAATTACAAAAAAAAAAAAAATCTACTCCAACCATTTTGGGGAGACAAAGGTAAAGAGCAGTGAGTTCAGAGCAAAACTTCAGGGATTTCTCTGGCTGCCCAGTAGTTAAAACTTCACCTTCCAGGACAGAGGGTGCAGGTTCCATTACTAGTGGGGAAGCCAAGATCCCACATGCCTTGAGGCCAAAAAACCAGAACATAAAAAACAATACTGTAACAAATTCAATAAAGGCTTTAAAAATAAAAACAGCAAAACTTTGGACTCACCATTGAAAGCAACCAGGGATCCTTGGAGAAACCTTGATTCTAGAGCTAGGGGCAGGTAAGTAAGAAGTACTCAAAAACAAATAGTGTCATATGAAAAGGAAACAGAAACTGCTCTAATCTGGGGCAGTCTGAGCATCAACATAAATAACAGTAATAACAGATTATAACCTATTGAAATAGAAATTCCTGAGTCTTCATTAATATAAATGAATGAATAGATAAATGAGGAAAAGGGAACACTTCTGTTCAGTAGGATGCCAACTAATAAATATAGATGGAAGGGTGGAGTCAGAAAATCATCAATGGATGTCAAAACAAGCAAGCAAAGGTGTGATGAGGAACAGATACATATATTTACATGGCCTTAAAATTTTTCCTATAAGATATTTATTAAACATGAAAGGGAAAACTGGTGGACACCACCTAAATCAAGTGACCAAAGTTAACATCACCAACAATGGGACAAGTTGACCTCATGTGCCTCCTGATACGATGTGCTGAGAAGAACACAAAAGTACTTATGTCGTGTTCCTGTCATACAAAGTGTGTGATCTGAATGTAATCATGAGGGAAGAACCAGATGCAAACCCAAATGGAGAGACATTCTACAAACTGAGCAGCCTGCCATTTTCCACAGTATCAGGGTCATGAATGTCAAGGGAAGATAGAGGAACTGTCACAGATGGAAGGAGACCAGGAGGGAAAAACAGACTTAAGGGACATTACAACTGATGGAATTAACGGTGACTGAGGGGTGGGATAGACAAGAACACTGTACAATGTTGTTTCTTGGTTTTGAAACTTGTGCTGTGGTTATGTAAGAGAATGTCCTTGTTCACAGGAAATACTCACTGAAGAATTTAGGGGTAAAGGGTTCCATGTCTCTAGCTTACTCAGATAGTATCTACCTCATTACTAAGCATATGTAATTAGTTCAGTTCAGTTCAGTTCAGTCGCTCAGTCGTGTCTGACTCTTTGCGACCCCATGAATTGCAGCACGCCAGGCCTCCCTGTCGATCACCAACTGCCGGAGTTCACCCAAACTCGTGTCCGTTGAGTCGGTGATGCCATCTAGCCATCTCATCCTCTTTCGTCCCCTTCTCCTGCTGCCCCCAATCCCTCCCAGCATCAGAGTCTTTTCCAGTGAGTCAACTCTTGGCATGAGGTGGCCAAAGTACTGGAGTTTCAGCCTCAGCATCATTCCTTCCAAAGAAATCCCAGGGCTGATCTCCTTCAGAATGGACTGGTTGGATCTCCTTGCAGTCCCAGGGACTCTCAAGAGTCTTCTCCAACACCACAGTTCAAAAGCATCAATTCTTCGGTGCTCAGCTTTCTTCACAGTCCAACTCTCACATCCATACATGACCACTGGAAAAACCATAGCCTTGACTAGATGGACCTTTGTTGGCAAAGTAATGTCTCTGCTTTTGAATATGCTATCTAGGTTGGTCATAACTTTCCTTCCAAGGAGTAAGGGTCTTTTTATTTCATGGCTGCAATCACCATCTGCAGTGATTTTGGAGGCCAAAAAAATAAAGTCTGACACTGTTTCCACTGTTTCCCCATCTATTTCCCATGAAGTGATGGGACCAGATGCCATAATCTTCGTTTTCTGAATGTTGAGTTTTAAGCCAACTTTTTCACTCTCCTCTTTCACTTTCATCAAGAGGCTTTTTAGTTCCTCTTCACTTTCTGCCATAAGAGTGGTGTCATCTGCATATCTGTGTAAGTACAGAGAGAGATATAATAATGAATTGTGGCAAAAATGTAAATAATCTGCTGAATCTGGGGAAAGAGAATGAGAGTTCCTTGTACTCTTTACTTTTTAAACTATATCCAAATAAAATGTAAAAATTAAATAATATATATGAGAACACATGTCTTTCAGAGATATCTGGAAAGGGGTGCTGCTGAGGACAGGGCTTGGGAAGAAACTCGAGAGCTCGGCAGCACCGGCTGCCCAAGAACATGGGGTCTCGCCGTCTGATAAGAGTCTATCGTCATGCCCTCCACACTGCTCAGGCCACCAGCCAGTCCTGGGCTTTATTCTGCTGTTTGAAGTCCTGGGAGTACGTCTTCTCCAGTCACTGCCTGGGAGCACAGCACCTTATAGCAGCAACACTGCCAGGTCTGAAATGCTGTCATCACGGTGGGCTGACAGGCCTCTGTGCACACGAGCTGAGCTGGATGATGTCATGTCTTAAGTACTGGGCCAGGCATGTTAGAAACTTCTTGTATAAAGTTTAGAGCAACTCTGTTAAATACATAGGCTCATCATCCCCTTGTTCCCGACGAGGAACCTTGTCGGTGAGGTGAGGCTGGAGCCAGGATTCAAATCCTGTTCTTCAGTCTCCAAGTCTAGTGCTCCCCCCACCTCCCACCCCTCAGCTGGACACACCCAGTCGCCCCCTGCTTCTGCGCCTTGGTGTATGCTATCTCCTTTGCTGCATCCGTGCTCCCTTCCCCATTTCTCGACTTAGTGATTTTCTGGCCCAGACAAGACTGAAATCAAGGTCCCCTGCCTTTGAATGTCAGGATCTCAGTAATAATTAAACACCAGCTGGGCCAAAATCAAGCTTTGCCTTACTGTGAGCAAAGATACTTTCTGACCAAATGAAGACCAGCCCAACTGGGGAGAGGATTTTGAAAAACTGTTGATGCTCTTTTTTGAGACAGCTGCCGTTATGGAAAACACAAACCAAAACAGGCTAGAAAGGACCAGAGCAGGAATGGCGGGTGGGAGGTGATTATACCCTGCCTTCTCTGTTATTAAAAAGAATCCGCTCAGTGGTTCTGTCCTGCTGGCCCTCAGTTTCTCCACCTGTAAAATGGAGCAGTAAGGGAATGAGAGGAGTTCCCTTCTAAGCGTGTGCGTCTGACTCACAGACGGTGACTAGAAACTGACAGATTCCCTGCCCCTACCCAGTCAGTAAGTCTAAGCTGAGATCTGGCCTTATGTTTTTTAACCAAGTCCCACAGGTCTTCTGATAGGCCCCCTTCTTGCCATTGGAGACCCTTGAGAGGGTCTCTGCGGGCCCTTCCACCTCTGCATTCCTCCACCCTCTGACTGGTGAACTGGCGATGGTGGTTCTCAGCCTTCACCGAAGTAGCCCTTCCCCCACATCTATGGGGCTGGGTGGGGGGTCCTGGTGACCCTGCTGGCCACCCGCTGGCCACTTAGCACTTCTGTGATGTCTTCTAAGCCTTCCGGCCAGCAACACCAGCAACACCCGGCTTCTGAAGAGTGACAATGACTGGAAACTTAGAGTCACACCCTGGTGGCTGCAAATTAGTAAATCTGAAAGCTCCTTGTCAACTCAGAAGAGCTGCGTGAGTGGGAAGAAGCTTTATGTTTTTGCAACTGCTTTTCTGGGGCAAACTGAAAAGTAGAATCTATAGCACATCCTAAGGGCCACAGGCCACATCCACAGGCCCCTCTGCAAAGATCTGGGACCAGGATGTCCCCAGGTGTCAGACAGGCCATCTGGGAGCCCCGCCCCCACCCTGCAGGGCCCCTGGTCCCTGAACTTCCTCCTCAGCTGCTGACTTCCCCTCACTCCCCTCCCTCTTCACCAGGCTTCAGCCCCAGACTCTGCCCTGGTCCCTCACTTCCAGCCCTACTCTCTAGGAAGGAAAGACTCCACTTAGGGTGGGACTCTAGCTCAAGTGGTAGAGAATCCTCCTGCCATGCAAGAGGCACAAGAGATGTGGGTTTGATCCCTGGGTCGGGAAAATCCTCTGGAGCAGGAACTGGCAATCCACTTCAGTATTCTTGCCTGGAAAATGCCATGGACAGAGGAGCCTGGCGGGGTACAGTCCATGGGGTTGCAGAGTTGGACACGACTAAACATGCACGCACTGACAAGTTAGCTGAACTCTGAACCTCAGCTTCCATATCTGCTGGATGACATGAGACCTCAGGCGTGTGTGCTTAGCACACAGCTCTGTGTGCTGAGACCCCAGCAGGCCTTTACTGTCATTCTGGAAACTCCTTGCTGACTGGTCACACCAGCGAGCTCCTTCCAGCTACTCAGGCCCTAGGTCCCCTCCTTCGGGGGACTCCCCTCTCTCCTGCACCCACCGCTGTGCTGCAGTCAGCACACTGGGCTGCCTCCCCCATCAGACAGGCGGGAGCTCTGCCTTGTTTGCTTCCACGTCCCCAGATAAGAAGGCTCAGGAAATGCCAGTGGATGCTCTGCAGCCGGGCTTGTTCCATTCCGGGGCAGGGTAGCTGCGGTTGAGTGTGGGGGCCCCAGCTTGGTGGACATGTGCCTCTGGCCAACTGGAGGAGCCTGACGCATTTCCCCCAGGAACAGTGGGCCATGGTGCTTGGGTCCAGGAACATTCCAATTCAATCATGGGGTAGATAAGGTGAGCAGGCACCTCACAGCCATGCCAGCATCATGGCAGTACACTCTGCTTCTCCAGGAAGGAAAGATACTGTGTCACCTGGCCTGCCTGGACAATGGCAGATATTATCAAGACAACAATGAGAAAAGCGAACATGAAAGTGTTGGTCGCTCAGTCATGTCCGGCTCTGTGACCCTGTGGGCTGTGCACCATCAGGCTCTTCTGTCCATGGGATTCTCCAGACAAGAATACTGGAGCAGGTAGCTATTTCCTTCTCCAGGGGATCTTCCTGACCCAGAGATAGAATCCAGGTCTCCTGAATTGCAGGCAGAGAGGGGCAAGACAAATGCCCCCTGGACCACTGGTGATGCTATTTCCGAATAAAATTCATGGTCAGGGCCTTCTGAATGCCTAATGTCACCAAGGAGCTTTGAGATGCTCCTTTCTACAACACCTTCCCTTTTCTAGAAGGCTCCAACCTATTGCTCAAGATTCTTCCTGTTTGAGATGAGGTTGAAGGGTAGGCTGGGGTCAGATCATGCAGGATCTACAGGCCATGTAAGGCCAATGACTGTTGTTCAAAGAGCATTGAGAAATCATAGCTAAGGTGACAATAGAAAGTACAGGATCTAATTTGGTCTGAAAATGTCATGCTGATGTGTGGAGAACAGGCAGTAGTGAGCAGGGTTTCCTACAAGGATGTGCATCTTGAAACCCTTTATAATACTATCTTTGGATTTCTGTTTTTAAGTGAAGTCTGATGGGACAATGAGGCATGGATTCAGGGCTTAGAGCCTCGGCGCATGCATGGCCCTGTCTCCTACCACCTCCCCTGATGGGTCCTCAGCTTTCCCCTCCCAACTCCTGCCTAGCCACCACTGCCACCCTCTGCCCCCAGCAGGGCCTGGCATAGGTGTGGGGAGGCTCAGTGTTGCCTGGCAGCATTTCAGGTTGGGGCATGGCAGCAGCTGTCCCCGCACTGAGCTGACAGCACCGTGGCGCATTCAGCAGGTGACTCAGGTCTCCTGCCCACTCCTGACCCGTACCTAGGGCATCCTGGTATGAGCGTGCAGTAGTCTTGGGGATCACCCTCTACCGTGAGAAAGGGAGATGCCTGGCTTGACTTCCCTGCCCCCAGCCGGAGAATGCAGTCTGGTGACTGGCAGGAGGGGAAACCCAGCTTCTGGTGGGTTTCCTCTGAAAGTGAGTCAAGAGATGGAGGGCGCTTGTCCCTCAAGTGTTCCCATGCCCAAGGGGGTGCAACGTTAAATAGCAAATGAAGCAAGTTGACAGAACATGGGAAAGGGAAAGACTATATTTTAGAAGCTTTAACAGCAATTTTCCCCTTGCCTTGTTAATAAGAGGCCCCACACTTTCATTTTGCATTGATGCTGCAAATGACATAGCTGGTCCTGGTAGAGAGCTATCAGTGAGATCAAGCATGTAAAATGCATGCAAATCCTTCGGGCAGTAATACTCCCTTGATGCTGGCTCGTATTATTGTTTTTGTTGTTTATTTGGCTCAAGAGGATGGATAAACTGGCTTCAGGAGCAAAACCCCTCCAAGGGGCTGGCTGTGGCAATGTTGTAATAACTGATTTTGCATTTTGTTCTCAATCCATGGATCTCCTACTTCTTGAGTTTGAGTTCCTCAGGAGATGTATTCAAATGTCATGCAAAATAGGATGGGGCTCAGCCTTCATGGGAGACTCCCTCCTTAAATAGGAGCAAAGTCTGGCTCTAAGCACAGCTGCCTGGACCTCAAGGCGAATGATGTTTTGATGCAACTGTGATTATGATTTTCAGGACTGGATTCCCTTCCCCAGGGAAACTGGTGATGAAGGGAGGCCTGAGAGCAGTTCCTTTTCTTCTCAGAGGCACTCAAATGTCTCCCTCCTTCTCCTCTGTCTCCATAATGTCCCACCAGCCCTTCCTCCTGGCCTGCCCACCTAGGGCTCAGCCCTCTCTCAGAGTTATTATAACACCCTCTTCTGGTCTCACCCTCTCCCAACCACTTCCCATTTGGAGAGATCTTTCTAGAACCCATAAGTGGGTCCTCCAGGGTAGAGACCAGGTCTGTGTCCTCTCTGAGCCCCAGTCCCAGCAGGGCCTGCCAGGAATTGGTACCCAGCAGTGTTTGTGGGCCTGGTGGACAGAGCGCTGTGGTGGTCGTGGTGGTTGGCTCTCAACATTCCCATCACCCCAGTCAAGACATCCCCTTCCTGAGGCCGGTGATGGCCATACCTGAGCATGTGATTCTGTCTCATTCTGGCCAATGAGACATGAAGGGAGGTCTCCCCAGAGCCTGGGCAGGGAGGACTTTGAAGAAAGTGAGACAAAAGGAGAGGAATCCCTTTTCTTCCTCTGTGGCTATGTGTGCAGTCGTAGACCAGAGCCATTGGAGCTGGAGAAGGGAGACAGTTCAGTTCAGTTGCTCAGTCATGGCCAACTCTTTGAGGCACAGTAAGTTAAGGGAGACAGTAAATGAGAAGAGTCACAGAGAAACTGAGCCGGGGCCCTAATGAATTTCACCCAGGCCATGCTGCCTCCAAACCACGTATATGGATGATAACACATGTCATCCACATCAGACCCTCTGGTTTTATGTTCTTTGGGGCCAAAGCATCCTTAGGCAGTGCAAATAACAAAGGGAAATTGGACGATGATCAGGCGCCAGGGCTGGACTCTCATCCAATAGAGCCACCAGCCCCAACAGCCTCCCTGGACTCACCTTTTCCAGCTTTGGATCAGAGTGAGAGGTTCTGGAGGAGGCAGAATTGGAGAAAGGAAGGATGAAACTCACTGTTAAGAGAGGTTGTTGGTAACAGACACGAGGGGAAATTAAGACATGGGCTTTGGCATCAGAAAACCTGAGTCTGAAGCCCAACACTCCACTTACCGACTGTGAGGTGTTGAACGAATCAGATAAACTCTTTTCTCTTTTTTGATTTTTTGGCCATACCCTACTGATCTTAGTTTCCCGACCAGGGATCAAACCCATGCCTCCTGCATTGGAAGGGGGAGGCTTAGCCACTGGACCACCAGACAAGTTCCAAGTCACATAAATTCTTTAATCTTTGGTTTGCTCCTCTGTGAGGTGAGGATGATGATAAGGGAGGACTAAATGAGGTGGTCCACGTAAAAGGCTTAATGATGCCCCCAGTACTCAGCAAGTGTAAACCAAAGCAGAGTTGGCTGTTGGCCACCGAGGTGGCCAAGCCTCAGTGGGGAGTTGAGGAGGGAGGAGGAAGGCCTGTCTACAGCAGAGCACTTTAGAGTCTCTTTAGAATCCTCCTATTACTTCCTTCCCTAATTGCTTCAGCCCACAACCAGCATGGCCATCCATCTGGGCCTGCCCTGGCTGGGAAAGGAAGGCCTCATGTGTGCGAGCTTTGTGGCGGGCATTGGGGGATGGGAGGATTTGTGCAGGGAAGGAAGATGAAGGCAGGCATGTCAGGAGGGAGGCTAGGGAGCAGAGAGAGGCAAAGTTGTGGAGGTAGGAGTAGAGAGGGGACCTTTGGGGGGAAGGAAGAGGGCTGTTTTGAGCAGAAATTTATGAGGGGTGATGGGAAGAGCCCCTGGAGAGGCAGGGGAGAGAGCCTGACTTGAAGTTTCCTGCTAATAAGAGGGTGTGTTGTGCTCAGTGGCTAAGTCATGTCTGACTCGTTGTGACCCCAGGGACAGTAGCCCACCAGGCTCCTCTGCCCATTCATTTTTTCAGACAAGGATAATGGAGCAGGTTGAGTTTCGTCCTCCAGGGGAATAAGAGGGTAAGAGCCTGTCATTAACTGAGGGTTTCTTGTCTGTCTCCAGAACTAGAAGCATCACTCCATTTGGTAGATGGAAACCTGAGGCCAGGGAGGCTGAGTAGGGGCTATCAGAAGTGGTGATGCCATTGGGATGAGGTCCAGCCTCAGCCTTTGGCCTTCGTCATTCAAGGTGATATTGACGTTAGCTGTCTTCAGCTACAAGCAACAGAAAATCCAACTGGGGTGCTTTCAATGCTGGAGATGCTTATTAGCTAGATCCTAGGGATTCTGGGCTTCCCTTATAGCTCAGCTGGTAAAGAACCAGCCTGCAAAGCGGGATATCTGGGTTCAACCCCTGGGTTAGGAAGATCCCCTGCAGGAGAGCTTGGCAACCTACTCCAGTATTCTTGGCTGGAGAATCCCCATGGACAGAGGAGCCTGGCAGCTATGGTCCGTGGTTGGGACACAACTGAGTGACTAACACACACACATGGATTCTGGAGGTAGGGGGCTACCACCATGGCCCCACTGCTCTGCAGCTCTCCCCAGCGAGTTATCTCTTGGGTGGTTATTTCGGAGGTATGGGTGTGCCCCATCTCTAACCCCGGGCTCACATTGCTGGTACTTGGGAGCTTAGTTCTCTCCTGCGGCAGCTCTCATCTGTCTGATCACCACAGTCAGTGGTAAGGGAGGCATTGCTGAGGGTGGTGATTTGTGGACAATCCTGATTCATCCCTTCCTGCCAACCCACCCTGGGCTCTGCCCCCCCACCCCCCGCCGGCATCTTCTGCTGAGTGGGCAGGCCCTTCCTCCCCAGGTGTCTGGGGCTCCAGTCCAAGGCTCTTCCCAAGGTAATACCAGACACACAGAGAGAGCCCCAGCACCTGCCCCACCAAAAACAGAAATTCCAGTAATTCCCTAATCTTTTCCAAAGATTAGGGGTGGCCGACAGGGAAACCGAGGCTTGGAGAGCTGGAGGGTGTATTCAAGTCCTTCTGAAGGGTAGGGCCCAGACAGAACAAAAACAGGGGCCTCCACCTGGATTTTTCAAACTCCCCAATTTATGCCTCTGTAATTCTGTCTCTCTCAGTCCAACAACATTCTTCCTGCCTGAAGATTCCATCTTCAGAGGGGACTTCCTGCCCCAGAGAGGGTCTAATCTGGAGACCTGGAGAAGAGGCAGGCTCCATGAGGCTGTTCTCCATTGGCCTAGCTACCTGCTCCCTCTACCTCCGTGCTCTCACCTTCCCCCCACCCCCAGCCCACAGCTATGTCTGCCCCCAGACTGTGACCTCCTCAAGGGCAGGACGTGGACTGGGGCATCGTGCATGCAGGGTGTGATGATGTTCTGGTCTGGGTGAGCCCCTCCCTTCCTGAAGTGGTTTTCCAGTGACGGGTGGAGAGTCTGGCCTCTCTGGACCTGGGCCGGGCTGGGGCTGGGGTGGTGGGTGACAGCACCTGGGTTCCTGCCCTCCTCCTTGCCCACAACTGTAATGGGCCTCAGGCTCGCTGAGTTTGTGGCTCAGAGAACATTCCCCGCTAGAACATCGGAAGGGGGCAAGTGGAGGCGCGTAGCAGGGTGACAGGTGGCAGGCGGGGCGGCTCCACTTCCTGTGGGGCGCCGGCCCTGGAGCCTGCCCCGGGGAGGTTGCACAAACCTTGCTGCGGAGGCCCCGGGGACCGCCTCTCCCGCTGGCCACTGCCTCGCTGACCCGGGGCTGCCCTCCTTGCTCTCAGTCCTGCAGCCTGGACTGAGTCCTCATCTCCGCGGGGCTGGCGAGGGGCCGGGCCGGACCGTGGGGCCCTTCCTCCCATCACTGGGCACCAGCCCTTCCTCATTTTGCCGCTGATTCTAGCCCCAAACAAAACAGGTTGAGCCCGTTTCTTCCCTCCGGCAGTCTCTGGCTTACGGCTGCCTTCGGAGGCGCTGCAGAGGGCGCCGCCGGCCGGGGAGGGGGCCCCCCGGGCCAGCCTTGCAGGGACTGGGACGGTGCGCCTGGCTCCTGGCCCTCGTTCAGCCCTGACCGTGGCAGGAGAGCAAGCTTTGCCGTGGCGGTTGCCTGAGGATGATGCCTCAGCTTCAGTTCAAAGATGCCTTTTGGGTGAGTGAAGACGGCTGTGGGTTTCAGCAAGTGGAGTGTGCCTGGGGAGGCCAGCTCAGCTGACATTTCCTCAGGGTGGTGGGTTGGGGATGTGGCTCCCAGAGGGGAGTTTTCTCATAAAAATGATGGCTGATTTTTGATCCTTTATCGTCACGGGGTGAGGGGTGTGACCTGGGCTGTTTCTGAGTTGGAAGTGGACAATGGGGGTCCTCAGTCTGGGATACTGATTCCTCTGCAAACTTCAGCAAGCAAGGGATGGATATTCTCTGGGATCCCAGGGCAGATCTTTCCTCTGGAAGACCCCCTCTCCACAGCAGGAACCTTTTAGGAGCATATGATATATGGCTGGGAACTTGATGAGGACTTGTGAGGTAAAGGAGGGAGGGTCACAGGTCTGGGGACCAGATAAACTTGAATTTGGATCTTGGCTCTGCTATTTTGAGGCTGGACAAGTCATTTTACCTCTCTGAGCTTTACCTCTCTGAGTAGAGATAATTAACAAACATACTAACTGAATGGGAGAGCTAAACAAGGGGATCTAATGTAACAAAATCCCCTGCATCTCGCTGGAGCACAATCTCTTGCCCTTACCCCACCCCTCTTCACCCTTCTTCCTTGCAGACTTTAGGGGTCCTTCAGGGAGGCAACAGGCCTGGGCAATTCCTTGTTCGCTTTCTTAAATTCAGCGCACGTGTAAATCAAGTTTTTTCCTTGAGAAATTCCAGTACCCAGCTGGCTTGTGGGGGTGAAATTGCTGGGCCCAGGCCACACAGCCTGCAAGACCCATTTGGACCCCACTGCCTTTTTTTCCTGCTGTCTCTCAGCCTACTGCTCTGCTTCTCAAGCGCTGACTGTTCCCAGTGGCTCCCAGGGAAAAGCTGAGACCTCTCTGGTTAGAGCTGAGGAACGTGGCTGTCCTGAGGGCACCCCCTCCAGCCGCGCAGAGGACACTGGCTCTTTGCTCAGTCGGCCTGGACTCAGCCGACAGTCTGGCCTCCCGGGCCCTTTCCTGGGGCCTCCAGCCAGGAGGACGAGAGCTAACGAGCCAGGTCTTCCTTCCCTTCCGGGCTACGCTCTCCTTGGGGCCCATGGCCAGAGTCTGAGTGGCTCGCTTCCCGCCTGCTCTAACTGCACAGTAGGCAGAGGGCTGTCTCTCTGGGCCTCCATCTCCCCATCTCTACAGAGAGGGGCTGGGACCAGCCCAGAGAAGCCAAGGAAAGCAGACCTGCCTCAGCCCCTTCCAAGCGCCAGGCTGGCAGCTGGGACCCATGCGAGGGGTGGGGGGCTGCAGTCAGCAGGGGATGCACAGACTGGACAGTGAGTCACTACATCATTGCTCCAACTTGAAGTGCAAAACTGGGGAGAGGTTAGGGCTTCCCTGGTGGCTCAGATGGTAATGACTCTGCCTGCAATGCAGAAGACCCGGGTTTGATCCCTGGGTTGGGAAGATACCCTGGAGAAGGAATTGCCAACCTACTCCAGTGTTCTTGCCTGGAGAATCCCATGGACATTGGAGCCTGGTGGGCTACAGCCCATAGGGTCACAAAAGAGTCAGACATGACTGGGAGACCCACACTTTCACTTGAAAATCCAGGCATTTAGCAGCCCGTGGCGGGGCAAGCACACCCTGCCTGTATTTTAGTTCCAGGACATCTGGTCCAGCCCAGAGCCTTTGGTTCCACCTTCCCTAGGACAGAGCTGGCCCGAGGAGCAGCCCCAAGGCAGGGTCTGGGCAGGAAGGGGGGAGGTGGTACAGGAGGGAGCAGGGTGTGGCGGCAGCATTCTACCTGCGGCGGCTTCCTGTGCGGCATCCCCCCACACTCTGTGCTCGCCCCACCTCTGAGTCACCCACAAGTTCTCCTCTCCTCAGCTGCTGGCTCCGGGGGCCTGGGGTAGAGGTGCTGCTTCCCTAGGGAGGGCCAAAGCAGGGAGGGAAGGGCTGATGCCCCCGGGCTCTGAATCCTAACACGTGTCCCAGATGCTCAGCCTGGCCCAGCCCACAAGGACAACTAACCCGAGCACTAAAGATGGGTCAGGTGCTGTCCTCAGGACTATGCATCTATTGACTCATTTAAACCCAGGAAGTGGATGCTATTGTGACACCTATTGTTCACAAGAAGAGGCCGAGGCACAGAGAGCCTCAGTCACTTGCCAAAGTCACACAGCTGGGTGACACCTGGACAGTTGGCCCCACCGTCTGCTCTCACTCAGGTGCTTCACTACCTCTTTAGCCACAGCGCCCATCACTGGATCTTTGGGCCACGTTGGTGAAGGAGGGAAAAACTCAGTCCTTCCTACCTCCCAGAGAAATCAGATCAGATGGGCTCCACAGAGGTCTTCTGAACCCCAATTTACAGACAAAGCAGTAAAATGGAAAAGATACAGTGATCCAACCACTGTGCAGGTGTTAGGGACAGGGCTCAGCCTGCCCTTCCCCCTGGCTTTCCCCCATCCCATGCCCAGGCAATGCTGTTAACCACAGCTTGGGAACACACTGCCTGTAAATGGCTGGTGTGTAGTGGAAGGAAGCCCCTGAGCTAGAAGGATCGTGTCTAATACCACAACACTCCCCTTACCTGGCAGCCTCAACCATCTGAAACGCAGGTGAGAGCCAGCCCTGTTCACGGTAGCACTTCATTGTGAGCAGGGAAACAAAAGTGGTTTCTGAGGTTCTACGAGTTTGCATTAAGCTTGCATACTTTACTCATTCCAGATGCCCTATAGCTTTTAGTTAGGGCCCACGAACTCTGATTTTACCCACAGTTTTAACAAGCTCGGTCATGTGGTTTTGTTGACTTATAGATATAGCAAATAGTAGGGATCTACATGGAATCTGATTGATTAAATATTGGTGGGCCTGACCTGTTAGACCTGTTAGGGACAACAGAGGATGAGATGATTGAATGGCATCACTGACTTGATGGACATGAGTTTGAGTAAGCTCCGGGAGTTGGTGATGGGCAGGGAAGCCTGACATGCTGCAGCCCATGGGATTGCAAGGAGTCGGACACGACTGAGCGACTGAACTGATACTGACCTGTTAGAGACAGTTTCACAGATAGCTGGTAGCCTGATAGTAAGAGAGGAGACAAAAACTTATAAAAAGCAGACACAGTGGTTAGAAGTGGTAGAGTTGACCAGTCCTGTCCCTCAGTAGGCCTGTATTTGCGATCTTGTCAGCGTGACCATGCAGTATTTATTTATAGCCTCCTTCTATCTGCAGCCTCACGTTCAGATGCAGGCTTCTGTGGGAGTGAGGCTGGGGTGGGCTAGCCACAGGGGAGGGAAAGGATCATTTGATTTCTGTTAATACACACACAGTGATAAAGAAGATCACAGTTTTGCAGGAAGTTTGTAACTGAGCCTCAGAACAGGGGGCTGTCGGAAAGAAAGCTAAGGATAAGAGTACCAGGTGCCCGAGCTGACAGGGCCTTAGAGCTCCTGGAACCTGACTCAACACCGGGCAGAGGGGCAGAGAATCCCAGAGAATTTGCGGGATTACCACTCCTTTTCCCAGTATACACAGCTTTCCTTGCAGGGGCTCTGCTCCCAGCAGCAGCCAAAGTGTATTGCAAGAAACACCTGTCTGTATCCTCAGCAAAGGGCTGGTGAGTGGGCTGTGTGTTTGGTCAATGTTAATAGAATAAGTGGACGAACAGTAAGGGCCTCCACAGTCCTACTGCCTTCCTGAACCCACCTTCTCCTTCATTTTGCTTTAGTTACATTCAACAGATATTTGTTGAGAAGTGTTCTCTACTAGGTAGTCTAAGCTGGGCCCTCCGATCCTCATCCCCCATCCAAACAGCTGAATGAGACTGTCAGATTACCTTTCCCTAGAAGAAGTCTGGAGAAGGCAATGGCACCCCACTCCAGTACTCTTGCCTGGAAAATCCCATGGACGGAGGAGCCTGGTAGGCTGCGGTCCATGAGGTCGCTAAGAATCAGGCACAACTGAGTGACTTCACTTTCACTTTTCATTTTCATGCATTGGAGAAGGAAATGGCAACCCACTCCAGTGTTCTTGCCTGGAGAATCCCAGGGACGGGGGAGCCTAGTGGGCTGCCGTCTGTGGGGTCACACAGAGTCGCACACGACTGAAACAACTTAGCAGCAGCAGAAGTCAGGATCGACTTCTTCTGGAGTCTAGAGTTCTTTGATAATGGACCAGGCACAGGGAGCACCCAGAGCACTGCTCTGAGCTGCACTTTTCCCTCCTGCCTTCTCATTGCCTCCCAGACCTATACATCCAACCACCTTTGCAAAGAAGTCACAGGATATTGTTTTAAGAAGGAAAATCTAGTTCTGGACCAGGTTTTATTAAGACCCACATCCTGTCTTTTTCGGGGTTGTTAAAAGGAAAAGTAATGGCCACATATACTCCTTCTCATGCCTTGCTCTTCCCACCATCATGGCTTTGGGCGGAAACCATCAAAGGGGACCGAGAAACCAGGCCTGAACTTTTCCCTCTGACTTGAGGTTACATTTCTCCCTTTTGAGGCTGGGCTCCAGCTTCATTTGGAAACGCTAAGTGAGGAGGTGCTGAGCTCCGCAACAGAGGACAGAGGAGGCACCACTTCCTTCGGTGGGGGAATGACTCACCAAGGATGCGTGGTCTAGGGGCTGGGGGAGAGGCCTGAGGCCCCATTTGTCTGATCAGCTACTGTGGCCTCTTCCCCTCTCCGGTTCTGAGACTCTGAGGTTCCCTACTGAGGAGGAGAGTGTGGGGGGACAATCCTCTTCTCGACATAATTTTATCTTGAACGTGCGTGGGCCTGGGTGTGATTTCCTTATCTTCAAAACACCATTGTTAGTGACTGTACAGTCCTCCAATTTGTGGATTTGGTGGACATGCTGTGAATCCCATGGACAGAGGAGTCTACAGTCCATAGGGTCACAAAGAGTCAGACATGACTAAGTGACTTAGCACACACACATGTGATTTATTTATACAGTCCCCTGTTGGACATTTGGATTCAGTTCAGTTCAGTTGCTCAGTGGTGTCCAACTTTTTGCGACCCCATGGACTGCAGCATGCCAGGCTTCCCTGTCCTTCGCCAACTCCAGAAACTTGCTCAAACTCATGTCCATTGAGTCAGTGATGCTGCCAACCATCTCATCCTCTGTTGTTTCCTCCTCCTGCCCTCAATCTTTCCCAGCACCAGGGTCTTTTCCAGTGAGTCAGTTCTTCACATCAGGTGGCCAAAGTACTGGCGCTTCAGCATCAGTCCTTCCAACGAATATTCAGGACTAATTTCCTTAGGATGGACTGGTTGGATCTCCTTGCAGTCCAAGGGATTCTCAAGAGTCTTCTCCAACACCACAGTTCAAAAGCATCAACTCTTTGGCACTCAGCTTTCTTTATGGTCCAACTCTCACATCTATACATGACCACCGGAAAAACTGTAGCTTTGACTATACAGACCTTTGTCTTCAAAGTTATTTCTCTGCTTTTTAATATGCTGTCTTAAAAAACAACAGAAATTATTGCCAACTATTTAGCATTCTGGGTCGATCTTTGTGTATCAAGATTTTGCACTTGACGACCACTTCTTGCAAGTTTCCCACATGAGGAGACATTCCTGGATGGGAGGGTGTGGCCAGTTCTCTGGCATTTGGCACTAGCAGCCACCTGGGGACCCCTCATAGTCCTCTGGCTGGGCAGGAAACTTTTCATCTAGGAAAGAGGGATCAGAGTGGCCTGGAAGGGGCTCTGCTGGGAATCAAAGCCCACTCAGGCTTTGTGGATGGACTTGCAGCAGGGCAGGGCCCTGTGGCCTTGAAGGCCGAGGAGGCCAGTGGCTGAGGAGGGGGTTCTCCTGAGCAGGAGGGGATGGTAGAGGCAGGAGGTGGGAGAGGGGGGCCCCTGGCTGGCCTTCCTTTGCTGCCACCTACTGCCCTCCCTGTGCCTTCCTGGCCATGGCTATTGAAAAGGATGAGAACAGACTCTTTCTGTGCTGGTTGCAGAGCTCCTTGAGGCATGGTGTTCTGTGTAAAAAGCACAGAGCCAAGTGATGTGTCTTGTATGCAACCCATTGTGAAAAGTGGGGGGAAATAAGCATGAGTGTTGGTATAGGCTTGTACTAGGGCTTCCCTGATGGCTCAGACGGTAAAGAATTCGCCTGTAATGGAGGAGACCCGGGTTCGATCCCTGAATCGGGAAGATCCCCTGGAGAAGGGATTGGCTACCCACTCCAGTATTCCTGCCTGGAGAATCCCATGGACAGAGGAGCCTGGCAGGCTACAGTCCAGGGGCTTGCAAAGAGTCAAACAAAACTGAAGTGACTTAGCACACATGCATGGGCTTGTATTAACAATGAGAATCTCTGGAAAGACACACAGAGAGCTAATTAAAGTGATGGCCTTTTGGGGGAAGTGAAAGAAGAAAGATTGATGGGTTTCAGGGCTGGGTGGCGTTGAATATTCTATGTACTTTTCTATAGCGTTTGATTGTTGAACCATGTAAATATATTACCCAGTGAAAATTACATTACACAATTAAAAATGAAAAAGAAGATGTTTATGTCCTGTTCTGTGAAAATTCTTTTTTCTCTGAGTCCCAGATACGTCATTCTCAGAGGAGAGGCGGCTGTTCCAGGTTGTTGTTCGGCATCCCTTATGCACCAGGCCCTGGGACACATGTGTCCCCAAATCCACCTTGCAGGGAAGGACTTGCCAATGGCCTCCCATGTCCAGAACGGAGACACAGGGAGGTCAAGTGCCAAGTTCATGGTCATACACCCCAGGCAGAGCAGGGACACCCCTTAGCTCTGTCGGACCCTATTGCATTCTGCCCCTAAATCCAAGGAGACGGGTGAGTTCTTGGTTCAATTATAATTCCTAAAGGATTAAAGGGTGGCTCCCTATTCAGTAACATTGGTTTCCGTGGTTTTGGAAGTAAGGTGATTTCTCTCACCATAATTTTCCGCAAATGATCACAGATTACATATGCCATTAAAAGGAAAATGTTTAAAAAACAAAACTAAGCAATTCCTGTTTTCAAGCTGAGATGGTGTTTTTAGGTGACATTTATGGTTCAGTAGCGTGAACTCTTCCATATACTCTGTGCACACTTTGTGGTGTGTGTGCCCCCAGGAACCCAAGAACTTGGTTCTTCCACACCCACTCCATAGGATGCGGTCGACCGTCTGATGCAGCCGGTGACTGCAGAGCTTCAAGGTCGCGTTTGCCCCACTTTTGTGATGCCTGCAGGTATTCCCCTGTAGCGTTTCCTGGCTGCTCTGTCCTGGGTCAAGAACGTAAGCCACACCTTCGATTTTATTCTTGGTGGAAAACAAGATCTGCTTCTCAAGGTCCTCCTTGTTGTCCAGTTCCCAGGAACTCAGGGACTTTGGCTGGCTTCTCCCAGTACCTCCACACAGCCAGGGTTGCTAGCCCCTGGGATGGAGAGGGAGGGCCCTGCTTGGGCCTGGAAAGGTGGGGGAGGACTTGGGAGCTGGTGGGAGGGCAAAGGTGGAAGGCCTGGCATGGGTAAAGGTGTGGAGGGGGAGTGGGTGCAGTGGGTTTGTAAGACGGGTTTTCTGGCCCAGAGGATTGCATAGGGTGACTGTAGGAAGGGAAGACCCCGGCTGGGCTTTAAAAGCTCTTGACCAGCCTTGAGTGGAGGCAGAGAGCCTTTCTTCCTTTCTTCACCCTCTCCAGTGACGGATGTTTCCTCTCATGCAAAAAAGCTTGGAGGCTGTGGGCTGTGGTTAGGATGCCTGTCTGCCTCAGCTAGAGCCTGTCTGACGCTGCAAACGAAACGATGGAGGGAACTAGTTGCGGAAATCGAAACTGCCTCACTTCTAGTAAGAGAGAGTGGTACCCGGTGCCCTGGGGGCTGCCCACGCTAGCTAGGGCATCCTGCTGGACTAGCTCCGGAAGGCTCCCCCCCCTCGCGGGCTTAGTCACTCTCTGTGCTCCAGGCTCAGAATGGGGACAGGCCTCTTTGAAGCTTCCCCCCTCACTTGCTGAGGGGGAACTTGGAGAATCCTTTCTCCTTTCTGAACTTCAGTTTCCTCATCTGTAGGATATTAGAGTGATTCTCAACTGAGATAAAGGCTTTGAGGATGGAGACACTAAGCACAGTCCTCAGGGGACCACGTGCTGCTGCTCAGCATTGGGAGCTAGTAGATCAGGAAGAGATCCCAAGGGATTCTGACTTTTAACTGGATAGGCACCTACAGCGTGAGCCTCATATGTAGGTCTTCCTAATCTCAGGATGCCTCCCCAACTCTGTTCACCACTGGATACTAAATTCCACCATTTGACAGTCATTCCTGTGGCTTCAGGTAACAAGATGCAATAGCCCCATGAGGCTGGTATTCTTATTCCTGCTTTATAGAGAGAAAACCATGGCTTATAGAGGGGATGTGGGCCTGGGGGTGCCACCCAGATGGATGTTGGGGCTGCTGGGCTAGGCTTGGCTGCTACCTTCCCTGGTCAGGTCAGAGCGCCCTTGACATTAGCAAGAGTGTGTGGTGGTTTGCTGAGACCTGACACCCTGAGCAATGGATAACAGAAGCAGGCCAGTGAGTGACAGGCCCTTCCCTGGTGTTGACAGGCCACCCACTATTGGGCAACAGGAAGTATCTGCTGCTGCTTCAGAGACTAGCAGCCAGGGTGGGGATGGGGCAGCCAGATGGGATCAGGGTTCCCAACTGCGGAAATAGAAAAGCAGAAGCTAAGCCATACTGGAGAGAAAAAGAAGGGGTGATGGGCTGAGTCAGGAGGGTGCTTGACCTATTCAGGGGACAAGGAGGCCTATGCTGCTGGGGCAGAGTGATGGAGGTGAAGAGTGGTTGGAGATAAGATCAGAAATGTGACAGGGGTCACAAACCCCAATGCCCAGTCGCAGCTCCAGGTCAATTACATACAAATTTCAGGGCGGAGGAGCAGTAGTTTTCAAAGTTCTCCATTGGTGTTGAGAACTGTGGTTTTTCTGCTACATGGCCATTGCTGACAATGAGCATATATCTGGCATTTACCATTTATGTGACCTCATTTGACTCACTTGTGAATTAGTAGAGGATAGAGGGGTTTTTTTTTTAACCTTATACAATTACTTTTTTGTGGCCAATGTCAATATACATAACAGATAATTTACCATTTTAATCATTTTTAAGTGTGCAATTAAGTGGCATCTGTACTCTCATAATGTTCTACCAACCATCACTACTAATTCCAAAACTTTTTCATCATTTCAAACAGAAATTCTATACCCCTTAAATAATAACTCCTTATCTTGCTCCTCTCATCTCCTACTCTACTTTCTGTCTCTATGAACTTGCCATGCTAGGGACCACGTATAAGTAGAATCAGGAGTATTTGTCCTGCTTCACTTAGCATAGCGTCTTTAAGGGTCATCCATGTTTTAGCATGTATCAGAACTTCATTCCTTTTAATGGCTGAAAAATATTCCATGCTACGTGTATACCTCATTTTGTTTATCTGTTCATCTGTTATTGGGCACTTGGATTTTTAGCTCATTTCATATATTATGAAAAATGTCGCTATGAACATGGATGTACTAATCACTTCATGGCAAATAGATGGGGAAACAGTGGAAACAGTGGCTGACTTTTATTTTTCTGGGCTCCAAAATCACTGCAGATGGTGACTGCAGACATGAAATTAAAAGACACTTACTCCTTGGAAGGAAAGTTATGACCAACCTAGACAGCATATTAAAAAGCAGAAACATTACTTTGTCAACAAAGGTCCATCTGGTCAAGGCTATGGTTTTTCCAGTGGTCATGTATGGATGTGAGAGTTGGACTGTGAAGAAAGCTGAGCACCTAAGAATTGATGCTTTTGAACTGTGGTGTTGGAGAAGACTCTTGAGAGTCCCTTGGACTGCAAGGAGATCCAACCAGTCCATCCTAAAGGAGATCAGTCCTGGGTGTTCTTTGGAAGGACTGATGCTAAAGCTGAAACTCCAGTACTTTGGCTACCTGATGTGAAGAGCTGACTCATCTGAAAAGACCCTGATGCTGGAAAAGACTGAGGGCAGGAGGAGAAGGGGATGACAGAGGATAAGATGGTTGGATGGCATCACTGACTCAATGGACATGGGTTTGAGTGGACTCCGGAAGTTGGTGATGGACAGGAAGGCCTGGCATGCTGCGGTTCACGGGGTCACAGAGTTGGACGTGACTGAGCAACTGAACTGAATACTGGTTTGAATTTCTGCTTTCAGTTCTTTGGGGTATAAAACTAGGAATGGAGTTGCTGGATCATAAGTAATCCTGTGTTTAACATGCTGAGTAACTGCTAAGCTATCAATATTTTCCCCAGAAGCTGCTCCATTTACATTCCATCAACAATGCACAAGGGTTCCAATTTCTCTTCATCTTCACCAGGGCTTGTTATTTCCTGTGTCTTTTCCCCAATCATAGGCATCGTAGTAGGCATGAAGTGGTATTTCATTTTTTTGTTTTTTAACTTTGGCTCTTTTTATTTATTTATTTGCCTATCTTTGCGACATGTGTGATCTTAGTTGCCTGACCAGGGATCAAACCTGGGCCTGCTGCAGTGGAAGTGTAGACCCTTAACCACGGGTCAGGTAGAGAAGTCCCTCACTGGTGTTTTGATTCCTATTTCCCAGTGACTAGTGATGTTGAGCATATTTTTACACATTTATTGACAGTTTGTTTATCTTCCTTAGAGAAATGTCTATTCAAGTCCTTTGCCTGCTTTTGAATTGGGTTATCTTTTTGTGGTTCAGTTTTTAAAGTTCTTTATATAGTCTGGATAGTAATTAAGTATGATTTGCAAATATTTTCTCCTAATTTGTGGATTGTCTTTTCACTCTCTTGATACTGTCTTTTAACGAAAAAAAGTTTTTTGTTTTGATAAAGTCTTATTTATTTTTTCTTTTATGGACTGTTCTTTTGGTATCATATGCAAGAAATCATTGTTAAATTCAATGTCTTGAAACTTTCCCCCTATTTTCTGTTCAGAGTTTTATAGTTTTAGCTCTTACATTTAGGTCGTTTATCCATTTTAAGTTAGTTTTTGTATATGGTGTTAAGTAAGTGTCCAACTTCATGCCTTTGCACGTGAATATCCATTTCCCCATCACCTTTGGTTGAAAGGATGGTCTTTTCCACGTTGAATGGTCTTATCCTTGTTGAAACTCAGTTGACCGTATATGTGAGTGCTTATCTCTAGCTTTCTATTTCATTCCATTGGTCTGTAAGTCTGTCCTTACGACAAAACCACACTATTCTAATTCCGATAGCTTTGTAGTGAGTTTTGAAATTAGAAAGTGTGAGTCTTCCAACTTTGTTCTTTTTTTTAATGTTGTTGGCTATTAAGGTCCTGCATTAAGGTGTTTTTTTAATTTTTAATTAAAAAAATACAGTTGATTTACAATGTTGCTTTAAAGTATACAAAAAAGTGGTTCAGTTATACATATTTTATATATGTATATATATACATTCTTTTCAGATTCTTTTCCCTTAAGATTATATAAAATATTGAGTGTCGTTCCCTGTGATATACAGTAGCCCCTGGTTGGTTATCTATTTTATATATAGTAGTATCCCTGGTGGCTAAGATGGTAAAGAATCTACCTACAAAGTGGGAGACCTAGGTTCGGTCCCTAGGTCTGGAAGAGCCCCTGGAGGAGGGCATGGCAACCAACTCCAGTATTCTGCCTAGAGAATCCCATGGACAGAGGAGCCTGGCAGGCTACAATCCATGGGGCCATGAAGAGTTGGACACAACTGACCCACTAACAGTTTCTCTTTTGCAGCTTCCCTGGTAGCTCAGCTAGTAAAGAATCCACCTGCAATGCAGGAGATCCCAGTTAGATTCCTGGGTCAGAAAGATTCCCTGGAGAAGAGATAGGCTACCCACTCCAGAATTCTAGTATAAATCTGTGTCTCTATTCCTGCCCTGTAAATAGGTTCATCAGGATCACTGGGGCTTCCCAGGTGGCCTGGGAAAGCCTCATGGTAAAGAGCCCCCTCTGCCAATGCAGGAGACACAAGAGACACAGGTTTGATCTCTGGGTCAGGAAGATCCCCTAGAGGAGGGCATGGCAACCCACTCCAATATTCTTGCCTGAAGAATCCCACGGACAGAGGAGCCTGGGGGGCTATGGTCCATGGGGTCACAAAGAGTCAGACATGACTGAGTGACTTAGCAGAGCACACTGCTGCTGCTAAGTCACTTCAGTCGTGTCCGACTCCGTGTGACCCCATAGACGGCAGCCCACTAGGCTCCCCCGTCCTTGGGATTCTCCAGGCAAAAACGCTGGAGTGGGTTGCCATTTCCTTCTCCAGTGGATGAAAGTGAAAAGTGAAAGTGAAGTCGCTGAGTCGTGTCCGACTCTTAGCAACCCCATGGACTGCAGCCTACCAGGCTCCTCCATCCATGGGATTTTCCAGGCAGGAGTACTGGAGTGGGGTGCCACTGCCACAGGTATCTGCTAATCCCAAACTCCTAGCGTATCCCTCCCTGCTTTTCCCCTTAGGTAACCATAGTTTGTTTCCTGCCTCTGGATCTAGTTCTGTTTTATAAATAAGTTCATTTTTTTTTTTTAGATTCCACATTTCAGTGATGTCATACGATATTTGTCTTTCTCTGTTTGGCTTATTTCACTTAGTATGATAATCTCTAGGTCCATCTGTGTTGCTACAAATGGTATGATTTCATTTTTACAGCTGAATAGTATTTCTCTGAATATATGTACCACATCTTCTTCATCCATTCATCTGTTGATGAACATTTAGGTTGCTTCCATGTCTTGGCTATTGTGAACAGTATAGGAATGAACAATGGGATGAAAGAATATTTTTGAATGATGCTTTTCTCTGCATATATACCCAGGAATGGGATTGCAGGATCATATGGTAGCTCTATTTTTAGTTTGTTAAGGACCCTCCGTACTGTTCTGCATAGTAGCTGTACCAGTTTACAGTCCCACCAACAGTGTTGGAGGGTTCCTTTTTCTCTACACTTGAGGTGTTTTTATGGGCGAAGAAACTGAAGTTTGAACATTTCTGAGGTGGTGCTAGTGGTAAAGAACCTGCCTGCCATTGCAGGAGACACAAGGGACTTGAGAGACTGGAGTTCAATACCTGGGTCAGGAAGATCGCTTGGAGGAGAGCATGGCAACCCAGTATAGTGTACTTGCCTGAAGAATCCCCATGGACAGAAGAGCCCTGGCAGGCTACGGTCCATGGGGTTGCAAAGAGCTGGGCATGACTGAAGTGACTTAGCACGCGCACATAAGGTTGCCACCAGTCTATGACAACCCCCCTCTAACTCTCCCAAGCCTGGACATACGTGGAGAGACACCATCCTTTGAGAGAATCCCCTTGGGATGGTGGGCTCCTCCTTAGAGTTGCCCCACCTTTGGCCCCTGGGAAGGCCCATGACTTCTGAGCTTCCTTGAGTCCCCACCAGCTTTCATTCTTCAAGCACAATTGTCCCATAGGCTGGGGTTACCTACTTCTTCAGTGGACCATGAGAAAGCCTTGAGGGAACTGATGTCCACCTTGGCCTTGGCCTGCTTAGACCCGAGAGGCCTTTGAAAATCAGGATTTCTGATCCTCAACTTCCCAACTGGCAGCCACTGAAGCAAAAGAAGTCCCCTTCTTTGTCACCTCTTGAATGTTTCCCCTTCGTTTGGACCAGCTCTGAGACCACTCTCCCAGGCCTGGGAACCCCAGACTGCAGGTGGTAGGAAGGTCAGCTGGGGTCAGTCCACGCAAACAGGGTGAGGTGGTAGGCAGGGGATCAACAGAGACGTCTGGATCAGTGTCCGTGGAGCTGTCATGAAAACTGCACTTGTGGGGCATGAAGGTCTGCACAGCACGAGGATCTGCGCTACTGGAAGGCAGCACAGTAGGTGCTGAGCTGGCGTCTGCACTTGTTCTCACTCTGACCCAGATGAGGATGCAAATTGATGCTGGAGCCAAAGGAACAGTGTGGCTGATTCCAGGGTCAGGGGAAAACCAGCAGATAAAACTAGGCCTCAGGGCAGGGCAGGAGCTGCCGAGCCATTGCTGGAATTTTATTTTCAGATGCAGACCACCCCTAAGCCTAGAAGAGCTGCAGGTTCAGCGAGGGGAGGAGTTTGCACTCCAGGACCCAGTGGCCTTGGTTTGAGTCCTACCAACATGTTTGGTGCAATGCAGGAGACACAGGAGACAGAGGATCGATCCCTGGGTCAGGAAGATCCCTTGGAGGAGGAAATGGCAACCTACTCTGGTATTCTTGCCTGGAGAATCTCATGGACAGAGACACCTGGTGGGCTCCCGTCCATGGGGTCGCGAAGAGTCGAACATGACTGAGCGACTAAACACACACCAACAACGTGTGGGTGCAAGTGATGCTGGGAGGGAACGTTAAGCAGCGACGGTCCCAGAGAGGACAGGCTTGCCTCAGGCAGCCCCAGAGCCCCAGGCCCCCAGAGGCGGCATCTTGCTCCACTTAAAGATCTGCTTTCCCTCAGTGCTGCTCTACGCCTGATACCCACTGGCTGTGCTGGCCAGGCTAAAGCAATTCCCAGTCTCTAATGCAGAACCCGAAGACGGTGGCAGGTGCCATCTTTGTCTCTCACACTGCCTTTAGCACTGAGCGGGCTGCTTGGACTCCATTGCCCTCATGGTTGAGTCCCTCCACCCTCTCAGTTTCTGGCTCCTTGTCTGTATTAAATCTATCACTGTGGTTAAAAGACAGATGTGGTCAAATGAATGTTAATGACCTAATAAAGGCAGGAGCCCCACGTGCAGACCCCCAGCAGGTACAGGAGACCCAGAAAGCCCCTGGGCTTGGAGGGTGTTGCAACCAGAGCCCAAGGGTCAGCTCTGAGGTCCAGAACCTGCCAAGGGCAGCAGAGGAGGCTGAGGGGCCTTCTGCAGGGGCTGCCAGGGGTCTCTTCCTGCCTTTGGGGAGAGGTGTGAGGAGTGGGCCCACCTCTGTCTTGAGGAAGTCTTGAACCCAGAAGAATCTGCCAGTTCTCACCCTGCAGCAGTTTATACCACCAAGCAAGACACCCCGCCTTGGCCCCGTGAGCATCGGAGTCCAAGTGTTCATTCCGCTTTACAGATGAAAAACCTGAGGCTGAGAGACAGGAAGCAACCAGTCGAGATAAGTGTCACAGCTAGGACTCAAACCCAGCTCTCCTCTTTTATTTCCTTTCTTGGTTTACTTTCACTTAATATATACTGATCACCATGGCCACCCTTTTCCAGGAGCTCATTAAGTCTCAGGATGACCTTTGTTGGGCTCCTACGTATATTATTTCATTTAGTCCTCAGGGCCCCTGGGAGGAGGGCAGTGTGTTCACAGTCATTTTATAGAGGAGGGAATCTGTGCACGGGAGGTTAAGTAACTTGCCCAAGTTCACATTGTCTGTAAGCATGGGCTTGGCCAGGACCAGAACCCGGTACCTGGACTCTTTCCACACCCCCTGCCTGAACTTCTTCTTGATAAGGGGGTGCACCCATGGGCCATGGCAGGTATATGTGGTGTGGAAGGGGTGATGCTTGGGGAAAGGGACAAGTAGAAACACAGCCTTGGCTATTGGTGCTGGCCCCCAGTTCCTGGCTGGTCACTCACAAGCTGGAGCCTGTGCAGCAAGGAGCCATGGGGCTGGCTCTGCACAGGGTGTGGTCACTGCCTGTCCTTGCTTATGGGTCAGTGTCTCCTCTGGGGCTTAGTGTTTGTGGTGGCTCAGTAACCTCCATCCACCTTCCCCACCTACCCTCAGCCCTGGCCTGACACCTGCCTCCTGCCCACCTACAGAGGAGCTGTGTGACCGGGGCCAGCCACTCATCTTCCGTGCGTCCGTGTGTGCTCAGTCACTTCAGTCGTGTCTGACTCTCTGCAACCCCATGGACTGTAGCCCACCAGGCTCCTCTGCCCATGGGGATTCTCCAGGCAAGAATGCAGGAGTGGGTTGGCATGCCCTCCTCTGGGGGATCTTCCGGACCCAGGGATCGAACCCACGGCTCCTGCACTGTAGGCGGCTGCTGAGCCTCAGTTGTCACCTGTGACGTGGGGCAATCAGGGTACAGCCCTGACACTGCAGGCTTCTCTGAGAATTAGAGGCATAGAGGGCATGGGCTTCTACCGCTCCACATGCCACCCGCCCTGCTCCCTACTCCTGACCTGGGAACTTGGCCCTGGTTCCCGTTACTTTCTGGGAGGGTCCCACCGCTGGCTCTGCCTGACTCGGGGCTCTCCCCGAGCTGGTCTCAGGCCACCTCTTCAGACACCTGTCCTGGCCCTTCAGCCCCCTCGCTGCTCACAGCTCTGAGCATCAGGCTTCCAGTCTCCTGAACCCAAGGGGCTCAATGCCACCTCCAGGCCTCTGCCCAGACTTGTGTTCCCTTCCTGCCCTGTCCCTTGTGCTAACTTCTGCCCATTTTGGTTTCTTAACGCAGGAGGAAGACGTGGGGGATTGAGCTGGGCCTTTAAGAATGGAGGGGAAGTGAGCAGTGCTTCACAGGATGGGGGAAGGGGAGCGCGTAGAGGAGGCCCTTCCTTCCTGATGTTGGAGGAGGCCTACTTGAAACAACAAAGTCACAAAGTAGGAAGCCAGCACGCCCACACAATTGGTGTTGAAGTCGGGACAAGTTATATAACCTCTCTCATCCTCAAATCCTCCCAGGGTCTGTGTTACTGAGATGAGGCCCCAGGTTGGCACAGGAGGTCCCTTTCTGGTACTTGTGCTATTCCCCGGCCTCCAAACTCTGCAATGTGGGATTCCTAGGAGCCCCTGAACATTCACAGGCCTCTAACAGCTCCACTCTCCCCCTCACCCAAGGCTGCAGGAAACAACCCCAGGTCTCCGGGTTCCCCAAAGCTTGTGGCCCAGCTGGGCCCCAGGTCAAGGGCCTGGACATCTCAGGGACCATGCAACGGGGCTGCTTGGGTGAAGAGGCCTCAGCCCAGGGCTCAGTGGAGATCTAGAGCCCTCTGGAAACTCATTTCTAATCCCAAGCCCCAGATTAGCTCATTTAACCACGTTCAATGTGCTTTGTTCCTTAAGAGTCTACTGCTTTCTTGGCTCTCTCCCTTTGACACCTATCCTGAGCCATCTTAGAAAAGCCATAAGTCACCCCACATTTGCCTGCTTACAGATGGACCCCTCCAGTCTTTAAGTCAGGGGACATCCAGACTCAGAACACCTAGTAGGACACATCATCTGAGGCTTGAATCCTCTCTGCAGAATCCCTAACCTGCTTACCAGATCCTAGCTACGGGGCACTCTCAACCCAGCAAAGCGACTTACCTGTGCTCCATATTTGGGGCTACATGGGCTCTTGGAAAGTCCTTCTTTGTACCGATCTGGAGTTGGCCTCCCTGTCTACTTCCCTGTGAGTCCTGGCTGAGGCTCTGGGGACACCAAACACAGATGCTCCCTCTTTCGCTGAAGGCTCCACTGCTGCTAAGTTGCTTCAGTTGTGTCCGATTCTGTGCGACCCCATAGACGGCAGCCCACCAGGCTCCCCCGTCCCTGGGATTCTCCAGGCAAGAACACTGGAGTGGGGTGCCATTTCCTTCTCCAGTGCATGAAAGTGAAAAGTGAAAGTGAAGTCACTCAGTCGTGTCCAACTCTTAGAGACCCCATGGACTGCAGCCTACCAGGCTCCTCCATCCATGGGATTTTCCAGGCAGGAGTACTGGAGTGGGGTGCCATTGCCTACTCCTGAAGGCCCTACAAAGGCCTACAAATGATCACATTCCTTACTAGCTCCTCAAGGGCTGAGGCCTGGTACCCAGCCCTCTGTACCCAGCTCTCCTCCTGGGATTCTCTGGGTAAACATCCAGCTTGCTCACTGAAGTCTCTGGTTCATCAGTTCATCCATCCATCCATCTATCCACCCATTCATCCATCCATCCACCCATTCATCCAAGCAATACCTGAGTATCTGTTCTTTGCCGTCTCTCAGTTTAGCAATCAATAATGGTAGAGACGAGACCTACTGTAGGGTACTAGCTGTGGGGCAGTGGAAAAATCCTGGCTGCTATTCATTGACTTATCTTCTCTGAGACTCAGTTTCTTTATCTGTACAATGGGGTAGTAACATGTTGTATGAAGTAGAGGGGACGGGTCTGTCTGGCTTAATTAAGGTGCTGGGTAACTAGTCATTGAACTGCAAACAAATGGTCTGGTCTTCTACTCGGGGCGGCTCAGGAGCCAGCTGTCATGAAGGCACGTCCACATGAGCGCCTCCCTATGTTCGCAGCCTTTGTCCAGTCTATTTGCTGAGCATTGCTGTACAGACGTGGGCACTGGGACCCAGGAGGCAAACCGCCCCACGCTCTGCCTTCTCCAGAGTTCAGTACTCACTTCCTCAGGTGTTCTGACAATCCCAGTGGTTTTGCTTCTCTGCGCACAGCAGACAAGCAACAGTGGACTGGTAGCTAGTAAGCTAGCCACGGTAGGCGCTGGCCACAGAAATCCTTTCTGTTAAATTGTGGTGAAATTAGAAGGTGAGGTCGCCCGAGTACCGTGCAGCCTATAACCGTATTCAGAATTGCTGTCCTTGGCTTCTGGAGCTTCCTGAGATGAAAGCGGTGAGTCCAGTCTCCCTGCTCTGTCTCTTCTCCCACCAGTAAAAGGTGATTTAAAAAAAAAAAGTTAGATTAAATATATAAAGAGCCTAGCAACCCAAGAGCATGTCAGTCATTAGAAAGGTTTCTGAGAAGAATGGTAAGCATTTTATGAAACAGTCTCTGAATTTGGTAAGGCACAAGCAGGAAGCTTGAATTTTTTCCTTCCGCCTTCCAAAGCGGTAGTGGTAGCTCTCCCTTCCTCACCCCTGGGCGTGTGATAGAGCGTGTCCAGTCCTTTTCAGGTCTAACTCCCTCCAGTTCAACCTCGTATCCAGATCTCACTTTCCTGTTCACCTGAAAGCTCCCCAGTCTCCCCGACTTTGCCTGTGATTGGAAGCCTATGATGCGCGCAGAGCACAGGGTCGGTCTCTGTCACCCCCACTGCTTACTGCTTCTAGCGTCTCTACAGCCGGCGCGGGTGTGGGGTTGGAAGGCCTAAAGGGATGAAGGGTCTTATTTTCCTGGTGCAGTTGCTGCTGGTGCAGCAGGTGACTGATGCCCACAGGTCAGCTCTTCCTCTCCTGGCTACTTTTGCAGGTCCTTTGGGGACCTTGTCCCCTGGCTGTCCCACTCTCTTCCCTGCAGCTGTCCATGTCTGATCCCTCCCAGCTGCACCCCATCATCTACTCCATGCAGCTTTTTTCGAGGGCTCCTTCTTGGCTGCCAGGCATTTCTCACCAGCCAAGACTTACAGGCAGCTCTTCCCAGCCACCTTCCCAGCCTCCACTTGGTTCCCAGGAGATGTATGGGTGTCAGCCCCCAACCGCTCCCTTCCAGGCCTCACACTCCCTCAGACTCCCCTTGGGCAGCTTCAGCCCACCCCTGACTTCAGACATCTCCAGGTAAGATGCAGTTATGGTTGCCATGGTTTCCAAAAGCCAACAGACACACAGCAGCCTCCAGGCTGAAAGAACAGTTGAAGGTCACCTCCTCTCCCCAAACCCATAACACAGTCAGGCGGCCCCAGAAAGGACAAGGGCTTCACCAAGAGTACCCAGCTTCTTCCTGGCAGATCAGACTTGTGACCAAATCCCAGGCCTCTCCCTCTAAGGTGAGAGGCTTAGCTGTCCTCTGAGATACTTTATATTCTGGAATTTCATGTAAGGGAACATTTGAAAAAGCTTCTGCAGCCTTTTAAATGGACCCTCTGGTGGGGAAGGGTGTATAACTCAGTAGGAGGATAACTCGGTGTTTTCCAGCCTTGAGCAGCTGGGTTCCGTCCGGTGAGAGCCAGCCAGAAGGGGCTGGTGAGAGCCAGGGGGGGCCACGGCAAGGCATGGGGAGCTGCTCTTGCTGAACAGCTACTGAGTTCAGGGCTTTGCAGAGAGGTGGGGGATGCGCTAAGTTCTGGCTTGGGAGAGCAGGGCTCAAAACCTGGCTGTTTCCCACCGACTTCTGAGCAGGTAGCTAACCTCTCTGGGTTCCGTTTTTGTCATCTGTAAAATAGGGGTAATAATCCTCAGCCCCGTCGCCAGCTCAGGGCAACCTCTGACCTTGTGTTTCCTCATCTCATCTGTGTACATTGTTTCACCGGCTTCTTAGATCAACTGTAGGTGGAGGGAACCATTAGGCCTCTTGTTACAGGGAGGGAAGTGGAAGCTGAGAGCGCCCAGGACCACAGGGTGGGGTGTGAACCCATAAATGGTCTGCTAAACTCTGTCCAGTCTCTCGGGCCAGGTCTGGGCCCCATCCCTAAACTTGGCAGCCAGTCTGCCCCCAGGGGGCTGTGCCCACATGGGGTGGGCTGTCTGGGGCCAGGAGAGGTTGTCCTCCCCAGGCATTTCCTAGATGAGGAAACCTGGTCCTGAGAAGGGAAGTGGCTTGCTTGGGGCTCTGGTCTCTGTGGCCCAGCCAATGCAGCCACCAAGAATGGCATGGGTGTGACAAGGAGGAAGTGGCAATGGGCACAAAGCTCCCTCTGTACTTGCGCAGTGGGGGCATGGCAGGGCTGGGGCCGGCTTGCCGGCCTGGACTGTGACACATCCAGGGCCATCCAGCCAAGGGAGCAGGTGGGCCATCCCTGAGCAGAGACCAGAGCCCCGAGCTCGTAGGCTTCTCGCATGCCCCTTTCAGGTGGAGGCAGGAATACGCTTCTGGCCGGAGCAGCCTGGAACACCTTCTCCTGTAGCCCTGATCTGACCAGTGTGGGGCAAGGGAGGCCAAGAATGGCCACACAGAGTGGATGGCAAGGCCTGGGGTCCCACATCCGGCTTGGGGGAGGTCTCCCCAGGAGGGACCTGCATCTGCCTGACACCTGGCACCCCGCCCTGGGGTGGATCACCCCAGGTGCCACATGGCGAGGGTGGGGCCTCTGGCCGTTTGCTGGCTGTCCGCTCACATCTGCAGAGCCAGCCGGCCCTTCTCCAGGGCAGCGTTCCTCTGACCCAGCCCGGGCACGGAGCTGGCCTCTAAGAATCCATGGTAACTGAATGACAGACGGAAACACGGCTTTGGTTTGAGGCAGAGGGAGTCTGAGTAATCATCTTCAAAAGAGGGTTTTTTTTTTTTTTTTTGATGTTTCAAAATGTAACAGAGTTGCTGGACTACCAATGTCTGAACTGGACTGAATGTCTGATGTAGCTTTGGGGACAAACTGCATGTGTGCTCAGTCACTTCAGTCGTGTCCAGCTCTTTGAGACCCCATGGACTGTCAGCCCGCTAGGCTCCTCTGTCCATGGGAGTCTCCAGGCAAGAACACTGGAGGGAGGAGCCATGCCCTCCTCCAGGGGATCTTCCCAACCCAACGATCGAACCTGCGCCTCTCACGTCTCCTGCGTTGGCAGGTGGCTTCTTTACCACTAGTGCCAGCTGGGAAGCCCGGGGACAAGCTGACCTGCGTTCATATCCTAGATTCTGATCTTCACCAGCTGAGGGAACTCGGGCAGTCACTTACCCTCTTTTCCTCCTCATCACCACCCTAACTCCCTGGGTGTGTGGTGTTTTCCAATAAGAAGACAGCTGTGATACTCTTGGTATCGTGTGTGGCTGGTGGACTCAATAAATGACTATTTCACCAAGGGCAAGGCCAGAGGCAGGTCTCAGGTGACGGAGGCTGCGGGGGGACACAAGGAGGTGGGAGGCCCCTGCCGTCTCGTAGCTTCCACACTGTGGAAATGTCCACCTGAGCCTGTAAACAAGGGGTTGAAAGGGAACCCAGAATACCTACAGGCTGTAGCTAGTTAGGTGCCGGGAGGAAAGGCCAGGGTGGGCCCCTGGAGGGCGGTGAGCCTGCAGGACTAATTGATTAACTGAATGATTAGCTAGTTCGTTTCCTCAGCAGCTTCCTGAGCCCCACTCTGCCCTACTCTGAGCCCTGAGTCAGAAGCCCCGGAGGAGGCAACTGAGGTGGGGTGGCGGAGGGGGTGCAGGCCAGCCGGGAACAGCCCCCAGGGAGTCTGGCACTTCCTTGGAACAACCTACTCACTGGTGACGGTGGCTCACCCAGCCGAAGCCCCACCTGCTCTGAGTCAGGGCTGGGCCAGATTCTAGAGCCTGCAGAACTTTGGGGACTTGAGCTCCAAGGACCCCGCCTGCAAGCCCCTCTGCCTGCCACCTCCTCCAGAATGGCCAATGTAGGTTTGCTTTTGCTTCTCTTTCCACTCGGGGGTCTCTGTAATGACAGAGGGGTTCCTCTGGGGAGTAGGGGCTGGGAAGAAAGATCAGAGAGTCTGCCGCGGGGCTGGGCTTGGTCAGCCCTCCCCTCCCCGAGAGGCATGGCGGGGTAACAACAGGCCCTGCAAGTCCAAGTCCTCATCCCGCTCTGCCTGTGGGACCTCAGGCGCATCTTCCCCTTCTCTAGGCCTCAGTTTCCCCAAGGACTGAGGGGCACTGGACAAGACGCTTCCTAGTTCTGGTGGTCTGTGGTGTCCAGCTCAGAGTGACCCCTCAGGGGGAGAGGGCAGGGGCAGGGAAGGAGCAGCAAGGACCCATCTTCCTCCCTGGCCGCCACTGGCTTTTGTCCTGGGGGTCCGGAGGGGCAGGGGGGAGGCTGGGGCAGGAAGCTGTGGTCCGCTGTCTGGTTAGTAGCAAGTGGCCCACGAAAGCTACAGAAATGGAGCCTGGGGCACCCACACCAGCCTAGACGCTGGGGCAGAGAGGCCTGTGGGCGTTGGGGGCTGACCACTCTGCCTGGGGCCCTGAGTAGCCAGCCAAGACCCAGGCCTGCTGCTCATCAGCCTGTGGGCAGCTGAGCCTAGTCTTGGGAACTTTTAGGGCTGCTTATGGAGGAGGCATGCACTCGGGATCCTAACCATCCTGTGGGCTGGCAGATTCTACCGTTCTGAGTTGACTGAAGGTGGGCTGGGCCTGGCACGGGGCCAGCTGGTACAATTTGTGGCCTCTCTGCCTTTCTCTACTGCATCCGATTCTCCTTAGACCTTGAAAAACAACACCTTCTCTTCCCACTGCGTACTAAGTTGCTTCAGTCGTGTCTGACTCTTGGCAAACCCGTGGACTCTAGCCTGCCCTGGTTCTGTCCCTGGGGTCCTCCAGGCAAGAATACTGGAGTTGGTTGCCATTTCTTCCTCCAGGGGATCTTCCCAACCCAGGGACTGAACCCATGTCTCTTATGTCTCCTGCACTGGCAGGCGGGTTCTTTACCACTAGCACCACCTGGGAAGCCCAGAGCCGGGCTCAAATACCTCTTCCTGCAGGAAGCTCTCCTTGATTTAGACTTCTCCCTGCCTCTCCCCTCACACCCACAACACAGCATTTGAGGGGAGGCATGGGGCAGCAATGGCCAGCTCTTGACTCAAGTGTGTGTGGCCTTGGGAAAGACCTGCTGATTCACTAAGCTGTGAGACGGGGCTGTGGAGCGTGCATCGAAGCAGGGGCTCCCTTCCCCCATCTCTGTGGCTCATGATGGGGGATGGTCTGTGGAAATGGAAAAGAAAACAGGTAGGTGCTGCCTCTCGGGGCTGGCCCCAGTTGCCTGGCTGAGCACTCTGGTGGGTTGGGGTCCTTCCTCAAGAATGGATGGGGGGAAAAATGGATGGGAGCCAGGCTGAGAGGCATAGAAGCCCTGCTCTCAGCACTGTGAGAGCCGGATCCTGACCCTCGACGTTCACCCCACCCAGTGGGTGCAGGAGGATGCCCTGAGCCCACAGGGTGAGCCCTGCGTGGCATCCAGCATACAGTGGGTTGTCAGGGAACAGCAATTGCTATTCTTTGCAGAGGCTATAGAGGGTAGGACTGAAGGGTGTAGGCCCGAGCCAGACAGCCTGGGTTCAATGCCAGGCCTGCCGCTTTCAGGCTGGGTCACCCCGGGTACACCTCACCCATCTGTGCCTCAGTTTTCTCACTTGGGCACCTGAGGTAAGAGGGTTCTTGAGAAGGCGACAGGGGTGAACGGTGCCAGGCACCTCCTAAGGCTGTCATCATGGAGGCTTGTGGTGGGGGCCCTTCCCCAGGCCACCTTAGGTTAGAGTGTCCTGACTGTGAGCTCTGATCCCCGCAGGGCTCATCTCCACCTGGTGCCTCCACAGACAAGGGGGACCCTCTGTGTGCCTGCTTGAGGCCACGTGCTGAACCCCAAGAGCTTGTCCTTAGATAGGGGAGATGGAGGCTGATGGTGAAGCCAGGTCCTGGCGGCGGTCAGCGGGGTCCTCGCCAGGCTACACACAGGGCTCCCCAGCGTGGCCCTCACGCGCCCCTCTGTCCTGTGTCCCAGTGCAGGGACTTCACCGCTCACACGGGCTACGAGGTGTTGCTGCAGCGGCTGCTGGATGGCAGGAAGATGTGCAAGGATGTGGAGGAGCTGCTGAGACAGAGGTGAGCGCCAGGAGGGAAGGGAGGTGGCCGAGCCCCGAGGCCAGCCTGGCTGCTGGCAGGCCACCCCTACTCTAAGAAGTCAGGAGTATGATTCCCCTGTTTTTCCCAGCCTGGGCCTTCCCCCAAGTGGGCAAATATATCTAATGTCCCATCAGATGTGCTTGAATTCAGCCAACGTTTATTTAGAAGGGCTGGAGGCTTAACCGTCTCAAGGAGGCATCTGCAGGGCCAGAGCCTGCACGGGCAGACCCTGCCATGTGGCTGTGCCTGTCTGAGGGTGAGCTTTGGCCAGCAGCCATGGACAAGACCGGTGCCTGGGGGCTGTCGTTGCAGGGCCCAGGCGGAGGAGCGGTACGGAAAGGAGCTGGTGCAGATTGCCCGCAAGGCAGGTGGCCAGACGGAGATCAAGTAAGGGGGCCCTGCCTGCTTCCCCAGGCACTTTCTGGGCCTTTTGACAGGGTTCAGGGCTTCCTGGGGTGGGCTGGATGGGGAGGGCCAGTGAGGGTCTGAGTGGCTCCCGGGGCAGGGTGGCTGGTGGGCAGCTTTCTTGGGTGCTGGGCACTCTGGGCAAGGTCAGGTTCTTTGTGGGGGCAAAAAGCCCACAGTCTGAGCTCCCAGGAGACTCTCTGGGCAAGGGGCACAGCCCACACTCCCTGGGGGTCTCCATCCAAGTCCTGAGAGCCCTGGCGAGGGGTGACAGGACCCCACTGGCTGCCGCGCCCCCTGCAGCATTGGGTCAGCTCGAGCTTCCAGGAGGGACGTGTGGCCCAGAGGTGGGGGTGCCTGCTCCTCACCCGTTGGCCATGTGACCTTGAAGCGGTGGGGGGTGGGGGGGCTGGTCACTGACACTTGGGGTTTCCGTTTCCTCCTCAGTGAGGGGATGACAGTGCAGCCTTCCTTAGAGGCTGCCCAAGCCTGGCTGGGAGGGCAGTTGCTGCTGGGAAGCCCCTGGGCCAGCACCTCTGCATGCAGACTGTGAGAGGGACGCAGGTGCGGAGAGAGTTTCAATTTGAGGGCAGCTAAGGAGAACGTTCTAGCAGTGGTGAGGAAGGGTGGACTCTCCCTGCTGGGTAAGGGCTGAGTCAGGCCGAGGGGCGGAGAGGACTCCAAGTCCTGGAAGGGCTCGACTGAATCCTCTTCCTCCTCCCCGGGAGCCCAGAGACCCGACCCAGCCTGCGGTTGCCATAGCAAGCCCTGCCCACACCCCTGCCCCCGTTCCCCATGGGGGTCTGGCTCTGCTCAAGGAAAGTGGCCCCAGAGCCTGTCAGCTGCAAAGCCTGGAACCCGGTCGCCTCATTTGAGATGAATAAACAACACTCTCCAGGTCTCCTAAAGACATAGGCGACCCTTCTTCTAACCAGGAACCTGGAGCCAGAGAAGACTCAGGGAGGGCTAGAGGAAGGTTGAAGAGCCAGGAGACATGGATGCTCAATGCCCAAGGGTCCTGCCTTGGACCAGAAAGTGTGACCGCAGCTCCAGGAGTAAGAATGTAGGAGCTCTAGTCCCCGCTTGGTCTTTATGAGCTGTGTGACTGTGGGCAAGTCACTTAACCTCTCTGAGTTTGGTTCTCATCTGTCGACTCCAGTGGGCTGCTGAGCAGATAAAAATGGCAGGACTGAGGCTGGGTACAAGCTGGGTACAGAGAAGGGCATTCTTTACCAGGACACAGTAAGGAAAATGAACGGGGACCTTCTTTGTATTCCCAGACAGGGTTGGAATCAAGGGAGCATGATCCAGGAGTCCCCACCTGCCTTCTGACCTCCCAGGGCTGCTGGAAAAGGAGAACTTTCCCAGCAAGAGACAAGCCCTCCTGGGGGATATGGAGGGGGTGCTCCAGGCAGGGCCACAGTGGGAGGTCAGGCTGGAGGCAGGAAGTATGAGGCACACTCAGGGGGCTGTGAGTCACAGGGGACTTAAAACAGGGAAGGAGAAACCACCAGTGAAGAGAATAAAGTGGAAATGGAGCCAGGCGGGCAGTGGGAAGGGTGGAGAGGTGCACAGTATCTGGCCCTATCTTTAGAACCATGAAGTGGCCAGGGCGAGGCTCTGGGCGGCCCTGATTCCTTGTGTGGTTGTAGGAGGCCAGGTGGGGCAAGGTCTGCCCTACCCTTTTTGCTGTGTGACCCTGGAGTGGTCACTCCCCCTCTCTGAGTCCTGGGTCCTCAGCTGTGAACAGTCACACTCATGAGTTCCTCTGGGCAGACACAATGTCAAGCAGAGAGCCCTAAGCCACAGTGATACTTGAGAAACATCGAAGGTCATTACGATCTCATGGGCCCCTCCATGAGTCATACAAATTGGGGTCACCTGGCTTAGTTTAGCACTGAGGAGACTGCCTGGCCCGGCTAGACCATTTCCTCTGAGGCCCAGCCCTTCTCTGGCCCAGAGAGCTGGAGGGTGGGGTCCCTGGAGGGAGAGCCTCCCTCTGAGGTGGGAGCAACAGGGTAGAGCCCCAGACCAGGGCGAGGAGCTCAGAGTCAGGGTCCACCTTGCTGCCTACCACTTAGGAGCTGGAGCATGGGCTGGCAGGGCCAGGCCCCAGGGCTCAGCCTCCCCAGCAGTAGGAGAGGCAGGAAAAAAACCCACAGGGGCCTCATTGCCCCCCCGGCACAGGTTCCAGAGCAGGCTGGGAGCAGTGCGTGTGAGAACCAGCCCCATCCCGAGTTCCCCAGTGAGCTAGAGTGGCCAGAGGAGCAGGGCAGAGCAGAGGGCACCTCCTGGGAGAGGACCGTGGACAAAGGCTGGAGGCTGGAAAGCTCAGGGCACATTTAGAGCCAGAGAAGCAGGAGGCAGGGGTTGGACTATCCCAGCCTACCTGCTGCTTCCCTTAGGGCCTTGCCCCCTTGCAGCTCCCAGCTCAGCTGATGATGCACTGTGGGTGCTTAATAAGTGTTGCTCTGTGAGTTATGTCCTAAGGTTGGTGAGACCATGAAGTCATTGCTTTCTTTAACTATGGGCCAAGCATCCATCACCCATCTAAGTGTGTGCCATGCCCCAAGCTATGTTGGGGGTATGGGAACTCAAAGGTTTTAAAATGAAACAAAGGGCCCCACTGTCCTGAATCTGGGGTCTAGCCCACTGGGGGTGACCTCACTCTCATCCCCTTTTTTGGTCTTTTGCATTAGAACCTTCTTCCAGGGCCTTCTCATGCCCCACCTCCTCCAGGAAGCTCTCCCAGACACTCTGGCCTTGCCTGCCTATCAGCTTTTTGGCTTAGACCAGGTCACCCTGTCCTACACCAACCTGGAGGGGCTCTCTGTGCGTAGGATGAGTGGCAACCATGACAACATGGGTCACTTCCTTGTTGCCATGGAGACTTATGAGCTTGTGTTGAGGTTGGCACCTGGCAAAGCTGGCTTGGCTATTCCACGTGGGGGCTGGAAGCTCATCCTCCAGGGCCCATCCGTCACTGGGGGAAGGGGGGAGCCCCGTGCCTCCTCGTGGCCAAGCCCCCTGTCTTCCATGGGATGCTCATTCTCAGCCCCCGGGAGGACGAATGGAGGGGGCTGAAGGTGCATAGACTGAACAGGGTGGAGGAGGACGACCAAAGCCAAGGGCTTCCGTGACCCCAGAAATAGCCCAGCAAGAGCTGAGAGGGGCAAGCCATCCAGACTCCCCGACCCCTGCCACCTGAAGACAGAGCATTTCTGCGTCATCCCCTGACCTCAGACTGGCCAGAAGGCCTGAGACATAGCCACATACATTGAGACGAGGTTATTCTGGCCTTTAGATGACTTTTAGCGCTCACCTCGTTCACACATGAACTCAGCAAGCATCTGCTGGGCAGTGGCAATGAGGAACACACAAATAAGACCTGGTCCCCAGCTCAGGGAATCCCCACAAGCTCTTTCAGTGCATTTTAAAGAAGCACTAGGTGGGTGCAGGCGGCTTCTCAGTATTGCCTGAACCACACGTCTAACCCTGCAGAAAGTTCCCCTCGAACCTCCTTCCAACCATGGGGCCTTTGCTCTGGCTGATGCCCTCATATCTCCCCTGTGAATTCTGCCTGAAATACCGCCTCCCCAAGAAAGCTGTTATCTCCCTCTCTTGCTCATCCTGCCCCGGGTAGGGCGCCGAGTCCCACACAAGCCGTGGAAGCTGCACAGGGTAGGGGTTCAGAAAGGGGAATCGAGGCAGGGCTGGGGTCAGTTTCCTGTGCGTCCCTTTGTATTGGGTTGGCCAAAAATTTCTTTTGGATTTTTCCATGTTATGAAATACCCAACTGAATTTTTTGGCCAACCCAATAGTACCTGCGAGCAAGGACAGCCCCCACTTGAATCCTTAAACACTCACGTCTCTGCTTCACCCCCAGTTGTCAAGCCTAAGACACTGCTTTCCTGTCAGAAGGGTTGTTTTTTTTTTTCCATCATCTCTCTTCCTCCGAGCTCAGAGAATGAAGGTATCACTGAAGATACTGCAGTGAGAGAGGGGGCCTGTGTTCTTATCAGGGCTGCTCCTCCTCTAAGGAGGCCAGGTCACTTGGGCCAGCGTGTGGGGCAGTGAGAGGAGCCCTCTCCTGGGAGCTGGGAGGCAGGAGCCTCGTGGCTGGCAGGGGGCACGGGTGAGGATGGCAAAGCAGGGGCCGTGAGATCGTGTGGGTCACACGGTAGTACAGGAGACACTGACGCTGGAAATTCAAACTGTCTGAAGCAGAATTCTGGGCCGAGTGTCCTGAGAGCCAGGTTGAAAAGGGCAATGGGGACTGACAACGAGGCAGAGGCCTGCACGGGGCTTCCGTCCTTGACACGCGGTGGAGACCCAGCAGAGCTGTTGCTGTTCCGCTGCTCAGTCGTGTTCGGCTCTTTGTGAGCCCGTGGACTGCAGCACGCCAGGCTTCCCTGTCCTTCACCATCTCCCGGAGCTTGCTCAGACTCATGTCCACTGCATCAGTGATGCCATCCAGCCATCTCATCCTCTGTCGTCCCCTTCTCCTGTTGCCCTCAATCTTTCCCAGCTTTAGGGCCTTTTCTGATGAGTTGTCTCTTCGCATCAGGTGGCCAAAGTATTGGAGCTTTGGCATCAGTCCTTCCAATGAATATTCAGGCTTGATTTCCTTGCAGTCCAATGGACTCTCCAGTCTTCTTCAGCACCACAGTTCAAACGTCTCTGGGAAATGTGGGTGATGATTTCCCTGAGTGGTCTGGAGTTGAAAAAGGCCTTGGGGTTTATCGAGTATTGAGTTTAATTCACTGGGCTGTGATCCTGGCGACAACGGGGAGGAGAACCAAATGTTACCCCTGTTCAATAGGCTCTTATTTCAGTGCAGTGATAGACAAATGTGTCAACCTAAGATGACAATAGGAACAAATGCTCAGAAGAGACAGAAGGGAGAGCCAGGCAAAGATGCTGACATAGGGAATTAGCATGTGCAAAGGCCCTGGCGCAAGAGGGAACATGGTATGTAGGAGGAACTGGTAAGTGGCCAAATGACTGTGGGCAGAGAACAAGGATGAGAGATGAGAAGTGAAGTAGGAGGGATGGAGGTGATGGGGCAGGGACTAGGGTGGTGGCAGTGAGAGGTGGATGGACAGATTGGGGAGGTGTGCATAACCTGGTAGGTGTGGTGCCTTTGCTGAGAAGGGAGCCCTGGAGGAGGAGCAGGTTTGTAGGGTGAAGAGCCCAGTTTCGGACACTCTGAGGTGTCTGTGGGATGTGAGGTCCAAAGGGAGGTGAGGACCAGTAGGTTGCAGGCCCTGGCCTCTGGGAGGGATCTGGCCGGATGTAGTCATGTTGTGGGTGAGGGATGGGGTGTAGAGAGGTGGCCGTGCTGGGCCTAGAGAGGCTCTAACCGTAAATGGGTCGACTGAGGCAGGAGATGCGTGTGCAAGAAGGAAATGTAACCGCTGGCAAAGTGTCAGTTCTGCCAGAGTCCTGACCTCTCCACCCCCTACCAAGGCAAGTGGGGTCACCATGCCTTCACCCTTTCCTTCCTCTGGTAAGAAGAGAAAGTTACACCACTTGCCACTTTTGTAGCCACGGTCAGTTTTGTCACCTCTCTGACCTTTATTTTTCTCATCTGTGAAATGGGGCTAATGATGGTGCCCTCCCTGCCTGGCAGAGTTGTGAGCGTTAAATAATGAGGCCCGCATTGGAATGTACATCAGCAGCACCTGGAGGCTTGTTGAAACAGTGTGCTGGGCCCTGCCTCTGAGCTTCGGCTCCCGGAGGACAGCAGTGGAGCCCGAGAAGCTACGCTTCTGAGGACTGCCAGGTGATGCTGCTGCTGCTGCTGCTGCTCGGCTGGTCGGTTTCTTAAGAGTCCCTGTGGGAGGAGGGAGCCCCTTGTGAAGCCTGCCTTGCAAGGGTGGTGAGGAGATGCTGGCGGGGGGAGTCTTCACCACATGTGGTGCTAGTCGTAAAGAACCCGCCTGTTGATGCAGGAGACAAAAGAGAACGTGGGTTTGATCCAGGAAGTGAGTTGCCACCTGATCCAGGAAGATCCCCTGGAGGAGGGCATGGCAATCCAGTCCAGGATTCTTGCCTGGAGAATCCCGTGGACATAGGAGACTGGCGGGCTACAGTCCATAGGGTTGAAAAGAGTCATACACTACTGAAGCGACATAGCACACACGCTCACAGGCACGCAGGCGGGGGTGGGCAGAGCTGTATCGCTGGGTGTCATGTGGTCATATGGCCACCAGGGGGCAGGCACGCTGCTCTGCACAGGGATGCAGCCAGTGACAGGACGCCTCACCTGGCATCTGCCTTCTGGCTCTGGCTCCTCAGGTGGCCCGGTGAGCAAGGAGCGGCAGCGTATTTTTGTCTCCTTGGGTAAGGGGCCATAGTCAGAGGCAGAGAATTTTACCCGTGAGAGTAGACAAGCCAGCCTGCAACCTCCACACACCGTCTCTGTGCACTTGGAGACTTGGTACCCATCAGCCCACAGGGCTGTAGGGGGTGATGGGAAGGGAACCCAATCTATGGGGGCTGCTTCAAGGGGATGCCTCCAACCCGAAGGTGAATTCAATGGGCATTTCTGATAAGAGGGGTGTGTGTAGTAAGCTCTTAGGTGGGGCATTTGGGAGGTACAGCTCAGGTCAGGTTCAGGGGCCTGGGGGACCCCCGGGACTGGTCGGGGTGTGCAGATGTGGGCTCAGGGGAGGGTGGCATAATGACAGCAACCCTTGCAAAGCATCTACTTTGCACCAGGTCTTAAGAGACCTTTATACATATAAATTCATTTAATCCTCACAACCATTTTGCTTGTGATATCATTATCCCCATTTTACAGATGGGAAAACTGAGGCATAGAGAGGCTAGGCCATTTGTCTAAGGTCATACAGAGAGTGTGTGGCACAGCTTGGAGTGAACCCAGGCATCTGGCTCCAGGGTCTGCTTCTAATGCACATGGGACTCGAGGGCAGGAAGCTCTAGCCTGGTTCCTCACCTGGGATTCCAAGTCACCTCCCTCCTCTGCCAGGAGGGGGAGCTCGCCCCTCAGAGAGGCCTCTGCTGGAGAGCAGATGGGTTGGGAGAGGCACTTTTCCATCAGTCCTGTTCTGACCAAAGTGCCCCTTACCCATCAGCAGCAGACAGGACTGGGTTCTGAGTGAGCTCCGACATCTTAGCTCAGACCTCACCTCTGTTCATTGCTCTGGGTGACAGCCCCCCTTGGCAGGACTGCCAGATAAAATATAGACTGTCCCATTAAGCTTCAGATAACAAATATTTTTAAAATGTAAGTATGTTCTAAATTTTACATGGGGCATGTTTATATTCAAAAAGCTTTTGTTGTCTATCTGAAATTTGAACTTAACTGGGTGTCCTGTAAGTTTATTTATGCCACCTGGCAACCCTACCCTCAGGCATCACCCTCCACACTTCCCATGCTTAGCCAGCTCCTTCCCTTTGCTTCCTCCTTGGTGTCCTCCCTTCAGACTGATGCCTCCTACTGTGTTTTCTCAAGTACCCCAAACTCAGTGCACCCTGAAGTAACTCCCGATATTCTCTCCTGAGCCCTCTCAGAGGTGTCACCACCATCCACTCAGCTACCAAGCCAGGGACCAGGGAGCCCCTCAGCTTCTCGCTGTACTCAACTGTACATCCCATTCTTCCTGCCCAAAGGCCCCTACACCTCTCCCCTTCAGCACCTCTGCCCTGCTTGTCACCCTCTTCCCCTATAGCTGCCCTTCATCTCCCTCCAAGACGTCCTCAGGCCCCCTGCCAAGTCTGAACCCCACCCTCTCCTGCTTCTGTTCATCTGGGAGAGGACTATGGGGGAGGGGCTCCAGGGAGAGAGGGAAGGCCTGAAGATGTGCAGAAGCCAAGAGCATTGGGGGATGGGAGCGGGGGCATTGATTGCTTTGTAATTTCCAAAGAGAGCGCTTTGCATTCCAGAAATCCCAGCCTGAGTTCTGAGTCAGTGGTCATGGGCTGAGTGAAGGTCCCTTGGGTCTAGGTCAGCGCGTATAAGTGACCAAGGGCCCTCCCACCAAAATAAAAGTCCCTGGGCCCAGCCAGGACTGCAGGTCCCCCTTCACTGTCCTACCGACCCTGGTCTTTCTGTTTTGCAGCTCCCTGAGGGCCTCCTTTGACTCTCTGAAGCAGCGTAAGTCCCGCCTGTTCCCCATCCTGGGCTGCAGGGGGACAGGACCGTCTGGGAACAGCAGATCCCCACTGATGGAGATGAGTGGATTCTGGTTGGGAACTGAGGCTGGTGGAGGACTTGGGGGTAACAGAGACGAGCTGTGGGGTTGGGGCTGGGCTGGTCCAGGCAGGGGCGAGTGTGTCACTGGTTGGGGCCCATCAAGTCTGATGCCAGGGACCAGTGTCCTTACTCTGCCCCCAGAAATGGAGAATGTGGGCAGCTCCCACATCCAGCTGGCCCTGGCCCTGCGCGAGGAGCTGCGGAGCCTGGAGGAGTTCCGTGAGAGGCAGAAGGAGCAGAGGAAGAAGGTGAGGCGGGTGCTGGGGATGGGCCCGGTGGGAGACTGCGGTGGTCACTGCAATGGTAGTGGAGGCTGGGCTCTCATGATGGAGGGCGGGGCAGCACCCCAGGCTTGGGGGTGATGGTGATCTGGAGGAGAGAAGAGTGTGGATAGAGGCCGGGTGGTGGAACCAGGGCCTGGCTCTCCAGCCTGTAGGCCCCTCTGGGGCTCTTCCCACTGAGGTGTCTCATGCCAAGAGTGAAGGGCATGGGCCTTTTCGATCATCCCGTTACAGCAGGCTATGGAGGGTACTCGACAACTTGGGAGTATCCAAAGGAAGCAACCTAAGTTAGGGAGTCACCAGAAACAGTGCTTATCTGGGAGAAAGGAAGATCTGGGGGCCCCGTCACTGCAGCCACTCTGCAGGGCTGCCTGAGGCCGAGGTAGACAGAGCTTGCGGGGAATGGGAGGTGTTGAGCTTGCCCTAGCATCCCGGGGTATTCTTCACAGGGGACGGCTGTCCCTCAATGCATGGGAAGGAAGTGAGGTCCCCATTGTGGGAGGTAGGTAAACAGAGACTGAAGGCGACTTGTCAGAGAAGCTGCAGAGGTTGGATGAGAGGTGGGGTTGGTACCCTCTGTGTCCCAGTGCCCCCTCCCAAGCCTGAGACTCTGATTGGCTGAGTATGTGGCCCTCTGGGAAGGCAGGTGTGGACACAGGATCAGCCTTTTGGGGCCTCAGTGATGAGGGTGGAACTTAGACAGGGTGGGAGAGGTCAGCACGCAGAAACACTTCTTGCTTGGAGAGGGAGCATCTTTGTACACTGTCCAAAGAATTGAAAATGGAAACTTCCACACAACTGACCTGTGAAGGGAAAAAAAAAGCAACAGTTCATGGCTGGGGCAGCCTGGGGCTGGGTGTCCTGGCCAAGCCACTTGCCCTCTCTGTGCCTCAGTCTCCCTCTTGCAGGATGGGACGCTTATGTCCACCTCCCAAGCTTCAGGGACCCAACCGAGAACCAGGCCCTCTCTCAGTCTTCACAGGCAGGGTGCCGGCTCTGACGAGTGGCTCTGACCGCAGAAATCTCACGTGACTGTACTCCCTGTCTGCCCAACTGGGGCCTGAGGCTTTTGGGATTCTAAATTTGGGTTCCTGAGCAGACAATGGGCCCTCAAAGCCCACCCCACAAGTCAGCCCAGCCTTGAGATGCTGGAGCAGGTGACCTCTCTGAGCCTGGGACTTGCCTGCAGAGCGTCTGTGAGGTCCTGAGATGGCTATTTCAAGCTTTCCTGTGGCCGATGAGGCTGTGATGTCTGCAAAAGCTATTTTGGACAGAATGATACCTTCTACAGTGTGGCTGGGGTCCCCACAAGTGTGACTGCTATGCGTGGTTACAGAGGCTTGTGAGTGAAGGACAGTGTGGGTGTGTGCACATGTGTGTGTGTAGGCTGGGTATTCTCTGGCTAGAGACCAAGTCCTGGCTGGGGGTGGGGTGGTCTGCAGGGAGAGGATACCCGGGGTACATCCATGCCCCGCACTCCTCTAGCTTTCTGTTGGGAGCAGCTGTTGTGAGCGAGCAGGCTGATGGAGGGGGAGGGCAGCTCCTCACTGCCCCATCAGAGCCAGGAGGGGAGGCTGGGCCTCCTCCCAGGGACACCCCGTCCTCTTGGCCTAGGGGAGCGTCCTGAGGCTACAGCCCCACGCTCAGAGCCTCATGTCCCCTGCAGTACGAGGCTGTCATGGACCGTGTCCAGAAGAGCAAGCTGTCGCTCCACAAGAAGGCCATGGAGGTGAGCCTGGAGGGGCGGCCGGGTTTGGGGTGTGGATCCCAGGAGCCCTGGGACAGGGCTGGGCTCAGGCTTCCATCCAGCAACAGGCACAGTGGCCTGTCAGGTTCCTGGAGCTGCACTGGCTGCCAGGGTGCCATGCAGATCAGCCCTGGGGGCTCTGCCCCCTACCCTTGTTGAGGGGGGAGGTGCTCCTGACTGATGGGTAAGCAACCAGTCTCAGACAGCAGTCTACAGGGTCACACATGCTGTCAGCTAGGGATTCCGCGGGTGGAGGGAGAAAGGACTCCTGAGCTGTCTGAAAGGACCGCGTACACAGGGCCTGGCATCATGATGACACACGGCATTTCCCGAGCCCTGCAGGTGGTCTGATGTGACCACACTTCTGAAGAGGCGGAGGCATGGACCAGGCTACACTGTCCCCAGTGGGGAGGGGGGCCTGGGAACAAGACTCCCTTCTCCATCTCCATTCCAGACCCCAAGATCTCTCTCCCTGGTGTGGAGGCCCCCTTTCCACCTATAGCCCCTGACAGGGAGAAGGGAGGTCGGGCTCAGGAGCCTCACCTTGGGGCCCCCAAGTCACATCCCTCTACACCCCCCAGTCCAAGAAGACGTATGAGCAGAAGTGCCGGGATGCGGATGATGCTGAACAGGCCTTTGAGCGCATTAGCACCAACGGTCAACAGAAGCAGGTGGAGAAGGTACGTGCAGTCACTGAGGCTGGGTGATCTCATGGGGCTGGGGCAGGGCGGGAAGGGGAGCTGCAGACTCCCCCAGGCAAGGTTTCCTAGAATCTCAGGGTCTAGACAGTCAGTTTGATCCCCTTTGCTATCTCCAGGCTGCACCCAACAACCCATTCCTCAGAGCAGGCCCACTGCAGCCCAGGCCCAGAGCCCACAGGGCAGATGCTAACCCTCACCCAACCCTTCAGAGAAGGGCTCAGTAGGCCCATGTCCCAGAGAGGAAACAGGCCCAGAGATGGTTGAGTGACTTGTCCAAGGTCTCAGAGCCAGGCAGGAACAGAGAAAGGACCCCAAACCCAGGCTGTCCAGAACCCAAGCTCTTGACTACTCCGGCCTCTTGGCCAGGGTGGGAATATCAAAGCCCCCAGGACCCAAGAACACATTTGGCCCATTGCACAGACAGGAAAGCTGAGGCCCAGAGAGGGCAGAGGCCTGCACGTGAGTTGGTGGCAGCAAGTCAGGGACAGAGCCCAAGCCCCACCCAGCAGGTCCGGCAGTGGCTGTTGAGCCCCAGGTCTGTGTTTCTTGCTCTAGGTCTCCAGGCCTAGTTTTCACATGTGTCTGCATGACCAGGTTTCCGTTTTATTCCTATTTTATTGGAAACAGCCTGTGGTCCTTTGTAGGGTGAGGCTGGAGTTAATGATGGAGCTCACCCTCAACTGATTCTGCAGTGTCCCCCTCAGAGCTAGTGTCTGCTCTCCCTGCCCTGTGAGAGGTGGCCAGGGAGGCTGTGACAGAGGCCCTTCAGGGAGGCCCAGGGAGGCCAGGAGCCCGAGGTCTGGGCTGGGAGGCGCCCAGGGCCGGGCCTCAGTGCCCTTTCCCTCTGTCTCCTCAGAGCCAGAACAAAGCCAAGCAGTGCAAGGACTCAGCCATGGAGGCAGGTACGCGGCTAGCCCGCCTCCTCAGCTTGGGGGTGGGCAGCCTGGACATCTTTCCCCCGGCAGCACACTGCCTTCACCCTCGGGACACAGTCCCACACTCCTCACTCTTGCTTCCTTATGCAAGCAAAATGAAAAATGCGTTTTCTCGCATTTGCCAAAACTGTTCTTGGTGCTTTGCATGTTTTTACTAATGCTCACAACAATCCTATGAGGCATTCACTGCTACTATCCCCCTTTCTTAACAGGTAAGGAAACTGTGGCACAGAGAGGTTATTTAACTTGCCCAGGGTCACACAGGCAGTAAGTGGTGGTAACTGTATTTGAATGCAAGCTGTCTGGCTCCAGGGCTCAGGACCTTCACAGCCACTGATCGAGGGAGACAGGCCCACTCGTTGCACATACACCTCTCTCTCTCTCATATACACTGAGACACATCACAGCCTTCTCTGGGCATCTGTCTCCTCTATCTTCCTCCCGATGCCAGAAGATCCCAACACCCCTCACCTCTGCTGACACAGCTCTGCCTTCTGCCATACCACCTGTCCCAACACCCAGGCGCTCCCTTGGCTGGGGGGCACAGAGCCCACGGTCCAAGCCCGCTGGCTTCCCAGCCCACCAGCTCCCAAAGCTCCCCCTCACCCTCCTCCAGGGCCGCCCCCTCTGAGCCTCAGCTTCTAGAAGGTGGGATGGTGAGAGGCCCAGATTCTGACCTTAGGCTCTGCCCCAGCCCGAGGCAGCTGGAACACGGTGGGCACTGAGCACCTCTCCAGGGGCAGTACCAGGGTGAGGGGCCCTGACGAGAGCTCACCTGCGGCTCCAGCAGCCAGGGCAGGTCTCTCCAGGGAGGAGGAGGGCGCTGAGGGAGCACCGGGGTGGGCTGGCCTCCCTGAGGACCCCCTGCGCTTCCAGAGCGGACATACAGGCAGAACATTGAGCAGCTGGAGAGGGTGCGGAGTGAGTGGGAGCAGGAGCACCGCGCCACCTGCGAGGTGAGTGGCCCCTCGGCGTGGAGCTGATGCTCGTCCCCCCTTCAGCTGATTCGTGGGGGAAGAGGGGGCCGCAGTGGGGAAAGCCAGCCTTCCTTCACTTATCCACTCACTCCAAGGCCCTCCCCAGGGAGCTCCCTGCCTGGCTTTGTGCTTGGAGTCCCTGTCTGCAGGCAGGCAGGCAGGGATCCTTCACCCCTTTTGGCTGAAGCCGCAACTGAAGCTTGAACAGAACCCATAGCTTCCCTGGGCTGATGAACAGGGCCTGGGAGACAGGATTCAGGGTCCAGTGCTCCTCTTAAGACACACCCCAGGGGTGTGGTAGGGTCTGGGGAAGGGCAGGGGGCAGAGTCCCACAGGCAGCTCAACTTCCCAGAAGCCTCAAGGGCTGGCACAGAGGTGCGGGTGGGGACCCCCAGCCTTTAGGCTTCCTTTAGGCTTGGCTTCAGCCCACCGGGTCTGGCTGGTCAACTCCAGCTGAGCTGTGGGTGGGGCCCGGCCTGGCCCAGCCCTACAGTGACCCCCATCTCTCCTCAGGCCTTCCAGTTGCAGGAGTTTGACCGGCTGACCATCCTCCGCAACTCCCTGTGGGTGCACTGCAACCAGCTCTCCATGCAGTGCGTCAAGGACGATGAGGTGGGGGCTGAGGGCAGGGAGTGGGTGGTGCGGGGAGCCGTGAGGGGAGGGTGGCCTCCGAGCGACAGTGAAGCGACAGTGAAGTCCACCTGAGCCTATGAGCAGACCTAGTCTTCTGCGGCCTGAGCCCTGGCCTCAGGGTCTCCGAGCCCAGCACCGAGCCTCTCCCCCAGGCCCCAACGACAGGGAGCTCAGTGCTGTGCAGGCCATGGCCTCTTGGCCTGGGAGGTGTGCTTTGTGGTTACCCCGGCGTCTGCCCTCTCTGCTTGCCCCTGCTTCAAGGCCTCAACTCTTCTATCAGAGTCCTGGAGCTCTATTCCCTCCGCTGGGAAGGGGAGGAGAAGGGAGGTGGACACAGCCCCTCAGAGGTTTGCAGAGAGGCTGGGGGACCCTGGGGTTTCCCTGCTCCATGCCTGGTGCTTGCAGGAGCCGAGGTTCAGTCCCTCTTCTGTCCCCAGATATCTCCAGGGTGTTCTGGCTCCAACCCCTTACTGAGCTCTACGGGCCGGGTCGGCCCCCCTCAGCAGAAAGGGGTGGCCACCTTCCTGCCAGGGGCCTTGGTCTCTGCTGATGCAGCCCTCGCTCTCTCTCAGCCCTGACTCCTGATCCCACCAGTTACTTGCCTAATCCCTTCTGCCCATGGGTGTGGAGTTTTGGGGGCTTTCCCCCCAAATGACTTGAGCCCACCTGGTGGCCTCGTAGTAGAGGAGGGAGTATGAGTTCTGAATCCTCTCATGCCAGATCCAAAGCCCAGTGCACTAACTTCACTTTCTGCTTTGTGACCCTGGGCAAGTCACTCTCTCGAGCTTCCTCATCTATAAATGAGGAAGTCCTGTCTCCCACAGAGGATGGAGAGGAATGCAAAGGATGCAAAGGAATGTGCACACACGAGGTGTTCAGGAAACAGGAGAAGCTGCCAGCCAGGGCTCTAGCCCTTCAGGCAGGCCTGGGGCAGTTACACGTCAAGGCCCCTTGTCAGGGTTCAGACCCAAAGAGGGGGGCAGGCTTGACAATGTGGGCCAGGTGAAGCCTGGCCCCCCAGCCTCTGCTCGTCCCCACCCCTAGCTCTACGAAGAGGTGCGGGTGACGCTGGAAGGCTGCAGCGTGGACGCCGACATTGACGGCTTCATCCAGGCCAAGAGCACGGGCACTGAGCCCCCAGGTGAGGCCTGCTTGTGGGCAACACGGCCACTGGGTCCAGGTCCACCTTCCCTGGAAGGCCTGGCCTGGGTTCTTTGAGCCTCAACTGCCAGGACAGAAGCAGGGTGGCTCACAGCTCCCTTCTAGGTGCCAGGCCCAGGGGAAGGTCAGGGACAGAGCAGGCCCCTGGCTGGGTCCTTAGTGTGCTGCCTTCTCGAGAGAGGGGACAGGCGGGGCCTAGGACACTGTAACACTCGAGGGGAGACGGGGTAGGGAGAGGCAGGAGCCGCCTCAGAGCCCCCACTCCACTCACGGTTTGGCACCACTGAATCTTGAGTCTAGAATGTTCGGTCTTGGTGGTACCCACAGGGGGATCTCTCAGGGAAGTGAAAGGGGGCCCCCTTCTCAAGCACCAGGGCAGGCCAGGGCCAGGATGGGAAGGTGGGGCCCCGGTCTGGGTCTCTGGAGGGGGAGAGGATGGGCTGTCAAAGGGCACAGGTCCCGCCTGCCCTGCCCTCGTCACCCGGGGCCTCTCGCACTTGTCACCTGCAGCGCCGGTGCCTTACCAGAACTACTATGATCGGGAGGTGGCCCCGTTGTCCAGCAGCCCTGGCGTCCAGCCGTCCTGTGGTATGATAAAGAGGTGAGCGCCTGCTGGACACCAGCCAGCTGGGACACACAGAGCGGGGCCAGGGGGAGGCGGGCTGCCAGGAAGGGGACCAGCCCCTCCTCCTGCAACTGGCTCTTCCCCACGTATTTATTGGGCACCCATTGTGTGCCTGGGGTGTAGTGTCTAGGTGCAGGGCACTCTTGGGGGACAAGACAGACTCAATCTAGCCTCAGGACACCCTCAGCCCAAGGGGAGCCAGGCATGAAACAGTCGTACCCCACTTATTCACTAGCAACTGTGCTGGGAGACTCCAGCCGGGCTCACCCCTTGAGCTCTGCTGCTGGCCTGGTCGGAGCCTCGGCCTGTCAGGCCCCTCACCGGCTGCACAGGATCAGGGCAGAGGGGCGGGCCCTGCAGCCAGTGATCTTGGAGGACTCTCCAGCTTTTCCCAAGCCCCCTTCCCTGGCCTGGCTGTGGTGGGTGCCAGGGTCCTGTGTCAGGCCCGTGTGTCACTTGCACAACTCACACACCTCCTCGAGGCCCAGGGCCTGTGCTGGGGGCAGACTCAGACCCTAGGACCCTCCTGGTTCAGGCCTTGGGGGTGACAGCCCACTGGGAGGGCTGTCTACTCAGGGTGCACCCACCCTCCAACTCCCTCAGCCAGTTTCCCGAGTGCCCCATCTGTGGGCATCTAAAGGAGCATTGTGGGCTTCACATGGCACCTGTGCCCCATCCCCAGGCCTCCATGACCTCCTCTCTCCCTCCAACCTAGTGCAGAGGCCTTGTCTTTGAAAGGTGGGCGTGGGTGGGGGTGGAGGCGACGGAGCTCCTGGCCCTCCAAGGATGGCTTATTTCTGCAGCCCGTGGGCCCCACGACCTGCTCCTCCAGGAACCCTGAGTCAGCAAGGACCTTAGGAGGCGGGCATTCCCACCCTCACTGTCACACCAAAACCAGAGAGGACTCGGACCTCTCTGCACATGTGGTCACTTAGACAACAGGCCTGAAGAGCCACCTGGGGCAGGGCCGAGAAAGGACAGAGAGGAGGGGTCTGATGAGGACGAGAGAAAAGAGGGAAAGCGGTCCCACAGGGGAAGCCTGGCTGCTGGAGAGGACAGGCAGGGACCCTTGTGTGGGGCAGCTGAAGCCAGGCAGGGCTGGGGAGGGGCAGGGGAAGTGAGTGGAGGGAAGAACGGAGTCGAGAGCATAGACAACCCTGGGAAGGCAGGCAGTGCGGCGGGGCACCCACACCTTCGGCGAGCTCAGTCCCTCCAGCCCCAGCCTGCTGGGCTAACCCTCCCTGGCAGGGCAAGTCTGCATCAGACCTTCCCACGCCTGCCAAGTCTACGCTCACCTGTCCATGTGCTCTGTCCTGGACCCTCAGCTCTGCAAATGCTGTCCAGGGAAGGTCTCTGGGTCCCACCTCACACTACAGGGCAGCTTCCTACAGGCCCTGCCCCTGACTGAGCCCTCAAGACCCCTGGGTGTCTGGCCTTGTCCCTATTTCAGTCTTGTCTCCTATACACCCCAAACTGGTCCACTCCACTCCCCAGACTCCTCTGCCTGTACGACCTGCCCCTCTGCATTCCTCTCCCAGTCACTGGCCATGCCTGACACCCAGTCTCTGTTTGGTGAAGCTGAGTCTTTGTAGACTTAGCTTGAACCTACCAGGCCAGGAAGGTAGGTTCTACTCATCCAAGCTCTCAGCACCTCTGCTTCAGGGCACCCACATGGGCCTCCGTACTAGGTGCCCAGTGTCTGCCTCTTGCACTTTTTTTTTCTTTTATTCAACATACTTGCATGACTCTAGCTCAGTCCAGGTCTGAACCAAGTACAGAGGAAGGGGTGAATCAGCTCAACACTTCCTCCTGGACGACCACTTTGTGTGGTCGGGGAGTGGCGGGGCTGGCCAGGCTGGTGAAGGTCCCAGCAGGGCGTGAGTGGGCTGAGCTCTAGGGGACAGCTCCTTTGCCTGTGGGGGAGGCTGGAGAGGGGTCTGGCCCAGGCCCTGGAGCACGCCAATTTGGCCCTGCGGGGAACAGGTACTGGGAAGACATCTACAGGGTAAGGGACTGGGAGAGTGCTGCCGGGGAAGAGCCACTGGGACGACCCTTTGGAGAGCCCTCATGCCCAGGGGCACCCCATAAGTCACATCTGTGCCTGGAAGCTAGGGCTGACCTTGCAGGCTCCCTGCCTCATCTACTTCCCCCGCCCTGACTCACCTGTCCTTCCTGCCCCCAGGTTTTCTGGGCTGCTGCATGGAAGTCCCAAGACCACACTGTCAGCAGCTTCTGCAGGTAATTAGGGGTGACAACTGTCACCCTGGTTGGGGGGAGGAAGAGGAGAGGATGTCTACTTGGCACAGATGGGCCCTCCAATAGCTGGGAGGTTGGAGGATGGGAAGAAGCTGAGCAAGTCTGAGGACGCTGTGAGTCAGGGGGCCCTCTGGGGGCTACTGATTTTTGCAAGGGGCGGGTGCCAGACCTCACTTTGTACTCAGCCTCCACAGAGACCCTGACTCCTACCCCTGACCGGAATGAGGGTGTCTACGCTGCCATCGCCGTGCAGGAGGCGCCAGGGCCCCCCACCATGCCAGGCCAGGACTATAGGGCACTCTATGACTACACAGCCCAGGTGAGGCCCTCTGCCCTCCCCTCCTTCTTGCGTGGACACCAGCATGCCCAAGGGTGTGCTCACATGTGGGCACATGCACTCTGAGGGTGCTGGGGTGGGTGCCCTCAGAATAGCACCTGGCATTCAGGAGGGGCCTGGTGCACACCTGCTGAATGAAAGCTCATGAACGGCACCAGGCGCTGGGTCACATGGTGTCCAGGCAGGTGTGGGCACTGCTTGGGCCATGCATGTGTGCAGCTGGCTGGTGGAGCTGGAGCTACCCGAGGAAGTGGTCTGAGGGGCAGGCTCTGGGTAAAGGCCTTGTTCCCCATGACCATGGGTGCCCAGAACAAGTCATGGTCGGAACTTGGTCCTCAGCTGTGCATGGTTGATTTTCTGAAGCTCACAAGAAGAGGACGAGTAAAGGAGCCACAGGGCAGCTGTGCCCAGATCCCCAGAGACTCTTAATTTGTCCTTGCTTTAAGGCGAGGGGTACAGAGCTGGACCCAAGATCCACTGGGACTGAAGCATCTCCTTGGAGCTTGGCTGGCTACACTGACTCCCAAAGTCTGTGCCCTGGGGAGGGGGCACAGCCCAGGAGAATGATGGTGTGCTTGCAAGACAAGGGCTGGCTGTCCTGGGGAATAGCAAACACCCCTGCTCCTGACTTGCTAGCTTGCTGTGTCTCAGGCAGGGAGCGGGAGAAGGGAGCAGCTTGGAGGAAAAGCCAGGGAAGCAGCCCCAGGTTGTGACAAACCAAGGGGACAAGAGGCTGGTCTCCCAGGGCTGCCCTAGCCTGGAGTGGCCTTCTCTTGCAGCCACAGGAGGCCGGCATGTCTCAGCTGACAGCCCAGCTGCGAGACACTTACTGCCTGGGGTGGGGGGGTGACCTGACCAGAGGCCCTCCCAAGCAGGCCCCTTCAGCCAGATGTGTTTTCATTCTCTTGCCCAGAACTCTGACGAGCTGAACATCTCTGCGGGGGACATCCTGGAGGTCATCCTGGAAGGGGAGGACGGCTGGTGGACGGTACAACGGAACGGGCAGCGTGGCTTTGTCCCTGGCTCCTACCTGGAGAAGATTTAAGGAAGAGACAGTAGCCCCTCCCTGGACCTGTCCTGCCAGTGGGGCCAGCCACCCCCTGGCCTTGCGGGGGGCCCCAGACAGAGCCTGCCCTCACGGGAGGAGTCAGATGCTCCCCAGCAGTCTTTCCCACAGGGAATAAAGGAGCACTCTTTTTCCTCCTGGCATCTGTGTCCAAGTGCTGCATTGGGAGGAGGTAAAGGAGGGGAGGAGTCCAGGAAAGCAGAGCTTCCCACCTGCAGTGTCGTCACTGAGGCCCCAGTGGGGTCTGTGCTGGGTCTGCTGGGGATGGGGAGGCAACCTAGCACGGGGTCCCTGCCAAGGGGAGAAGGCCACAGGGGTCAGGGAGGATGGGGGAGGGGTCAGGGAGGATGGGGAGGGGTCAGGGAAGGTGGGGGAGGGGTCAGGGAAGGTGGGGGAGGGGTCAGGGAGGAGGGAGTAGGGGTCAGGGAGGATGGGGGAGGGGTCAGGGAGGATGGGGAGGGGTCAGGGAAGGTGGGGGAGGGGTCAGGGAAGGTGGGGGAGGGGTCAGGGAGGAGGGAGTAGGGGTCAGGGAGGATGGGGGAGGGGTCAGGGAGGATGGGGGAGGGGTCAGGGAGGGATCAGGGAGAAGCCCACGAGAGCCAGGATGGGGGAGAGCAGGCTTCCGAGGGGCAGAGGGACTAGAGCAGGGCAGCAGCAGACAGGACACGAGGCAGGGAAGAGCATTGGGACAGGGCGGTGTGTGAGCACAGGGAGGAGGGAACACCTGGAACATTCTGGGGATGAGCAAGCTTAGCTCCAGGCAAGAAACAGGTGACAGTCTGCCGAGGCAGAGGGGCCGTGGTGCAGAGTCTGGTAGGGGCCTGCAGGCCTCTGGGTCGGGGTGCGGGTGGCACTGTCTCCTGACCCAGCTGCCTGCCACTCCTCAAACACGGCAGATCCACCAGGCAGGGGCCCCAGGTCTACACAGGCCCACCCTGCGCACAGAGGTGGCCAAGCTCCTCTTCTGTGCTTGATGCTCTCATGCCATTCTTTTTGGCCCCAGAAACATAACTTCCACAGCTGCCCCAGGCCTGCCAAAGCCCTGTTCCAGCCACGCCACACCTAAGGCCCTAGGAGTAAATGTGGAAGAAAGCCAGTGCGAACCGGCAGCCAGAAGCGTTGCCTAGGTCAGCCAGATACGAGACCTGTCAGAAGTAATTCAATCAAGCAAGGTATCTTAATGACTTCTGTGTGAATGACACTGTATTTGAAACTGAGACAGGGGCAGGGGGGATGCTAAGATGAAGGGATGGTGTCAAAGAGCTCGCTCACCCCAGAAGCTGCACAGAGATACTATCAGCCCTCTGATACAAGGCAGACAGTAAGTAGGGTAAGAGTGGGACCAGGAGGCCATGTGCAGGCTGGCCAACACAAAGATGATGGTGGCTTGTCTGGGAAGTGGCAACTGAGCTGGAGAGCAATTCTGGAAGGATGAGGGAAATACATCAACAGCACTTGGAAATTTATAGGATGTGAGGCAGGAATGGGAAGAGTGGAAAGAAAGGAGATGAGAAGATTTCCCTCCTCAGGTGCAGTAGAAGGTGGAGGCGGGGTGGCAGCAGGGACACAGTCTGAGCAAAGGCCCAGGAGAGCCCAGCAGACTGGCCACTGGCATCAGGCCCTGCAGGAGCAGCCGAGAGGAAAGAAAAGAAGAGAAAGCCCTAGGTTTCAGTGCTTTACTTATTTATTCCTTGAAAATACCTTGTCATCTTGATTGAGCATTCCATCCAACTGCAAAGATCTTTTTTAAAAACCACTGGCCTAGATATTTATCAACAGCTCTGACAGGTGCCGCAATGTCTACACCGCTGGAGGGTGATGGGTAACGAGTGTCGGATAACAGGGCCCGCCCTCCAGTCATTTTGGCAGCCATGGAACAGAACTGAGAGCAACTCTTGAGTCACAATTTATAGTAGGGAGAAAGAAACCCACAAATGAATTGAGGTCAGATTCATTGCCTCTGCAGCATTCTCCGTTCTCTGTGCACGAGGTCACAACCTCAGCTGGACGGTCAGCCTTCCCAGCAGAGGAGATGGTGACCGATAAACAGGGAGTTGGCGTGTGGGTAATGGAGTGTATAAGTAACTGCACCCCTCTTCTTGACAGAGAGCTACTCACAGGAAAAATGGAGCAGAACAGATAGGAAAAGCATGGCCTCTGAAGCCAGAGCATCAGGGTCTGAAATCGAGGCTCATGCTTCCTTGTGTGGTCTTAGGCAAGGTACAATTTCTCTGGATCTCAGTACCATTATCGGCAAGATGGGTGCAATGAGCTCCTGTATAAATTGCTATCCTTGGAAGTTTCAAAATTAGACATTAGAAGTGCTAATGAAAAGCGTGAGATGATCACTTTTAATAAAAAGGACCACCCCCTCCAAACCTTGGCTGCAATCAATAGTAACTTTGGGCTTGGCATAGCATCCTCATCTTAATATGCCCTCGGGGGAGCTATAGTTATGTCAGTAAGTCCTTCCTGAAAGTGACAAGGAGTAAAGGAGAAGTAGTTCAGGAGAAGCAATGGGCTACTTGGCCAAACTGGACACAAGCACCAGTGGGGTCTAACACTTAGTTCCAACCACCCTCCCACAGCTATTCCCAGGCTGGGCAACCTCAGCACAGGAGTATCTGTTAGGCTCCGTCTGGCTGAACCACAATCTCTGCCTATTTCCCCTCCTGGCATGGGAAGCAGCAGCCCAAGCCCTGCACAAGGTCACCGCCAGCAAGTGGGCACCCCATCCTCAGCACCAAGCCCACAGGGATGTGGCTTTCAAACTGTGCTCAATGAAGCCCTATCAGGGGCCAAAGGGAGGGGAAGGCGAGCCCCACACGATTTCAAACCCTACTTGTAGCGTCTACATATTGGACCAGTGGTGGTTCTCATCCTTGGCTGCTCAGTAGAATCACCTAACAAGTTTTTTTTTTGAATGTTGATGCTCTGGTCCCATCTCAGTCAAACTGAATCCAATTCTCTGCCAGCTCATCTTGAGCATAAATATTTCAAACATTCTCCTGGTGATTCTAATATGCAGCCAGGGTTGAGAACTTTTCTAATGGGTACTTCAGCTGCAAAAAGAAAGTTTGAAAACCAACTTCTTATGGCATCATAGTGGCTGATTTTAAATACTGAGTGTCCATTCTGACTACTATGGTGCTGAGGATACAAAGATAAACAGGTCTCTTTTCTTTGCTATTATAACTTTCATATCCATTTTGCTTTCAGTGGATAAAGTCAAGAGACACAACCAGTGTATGAGTCAACATAGTCAACACAACTAGCCATACACTCAACACTGTCCAAAAAGGTATTCAGGTAAACTTAGGATATTTCTGCAAGGGCCTGCACAACACCCTCAGGAAATCTCAAGGACACTGCGATAAAGAGCAACATAGGACACACAAATTATTTTCAAGAAATGCAAGCATATAAGATCAAGTACTCATAGAGCAGGGACTCCTACCCACCAACAATAACCAATTAGGAAATGTATCAGGCACATAATCCCGTTATCACAACAGCAGCACACACTGAGTTTCACAGAAAAGTTTCCCAAGTAAACTTAATTGTTTATTAAGATCCATAAGAAAAACAAAAAGCCCAAAACCACCTATCCAACTGGGCAGACGATACACACTGGAAATCCAGGAGACACAAATGGCTGGAACAGCTTTGAAAATATCCTGGGCCTAGCTAAGAGTCATAGATATACATCTTTTCATCTATTGGATGGGAAGAAAAGATACAGGCCAACCCAGAGTGTCAAAAACAGATCAAAGTGGCAGAGTAGGAGGGTGGGGAACTCATCTCTCCCAACAAGCACATCAAAACTACATCACATGTGGAACAATGCTCACTGAAAACCAGCTGGAGACAGGGAAAAGACTTCTGCACGAACACAGCTGTAAGAAAGTCACAGAGAATCAGGTAGAAAGAGAGGAGCAGTGACCAGGCCAGGACTCGTGCCCTGGGAGGGGACTCGCAAGAGCCCAGAGAGAGATCCTCCCTGTGGAGTGAGTGGTTCCAGCCACATACTGGGTGCCCCAGGAAGATGAGATCCCCTGGCTGGCTGGAGGGCCGACGGTACAAACAGAAGGGCTGTGGGAAGCCTGGACCCCACTCACGGGGAGCAAGCACAGGCTTGCTTATCCCTGAAGCAGTGCAGAGAAGGCAGACTGAAACTACAAAGGTCTCTGACTAGTTTCCTACCACCACCCTGGTATGCACCCTAGCCTGAGCTGAACAACAGCTCTGACCTCACTTGTTCCACAAAGCCGCTCCACACCCAGGCGAGGGCTGTCCTGGCCAAGAGGCACAGAGGTAGCCCAGATCCAGAGCAGTGTCTAAGCAGGGAGGGGAGAGCCATGACGCGCTGACCCAGGTGGTCCCTCAGAACCTGTCTGCTGTGACCAGACCTCCACAGCCCAGGCCCCACCCACGCCGAGTCTGCACACAGGTCCTGCTTGCTCTGTGTTGATGCTACACACCAGGGTGAGCATGGCAGCAGCTGAGTGGAGAGACAGAGGCGGCTCAGACCTGGAGCAGTGTCTGAGCAGGGGAGGGGCAGCCATTACTACCGCTCTCACAAGCAGCACATCAGAAGTTTTCTAGATCTCTGATTGGCCTGCTCCAAGCACCACCACCGATCTCCCTTGCCCGAGCACTGCTCCTCTCTAGGGTGAGGGTGCCAGTGATGGGGGCAGAGAGCACACACTTAAGGGGAACACAGCTAGCACGGACTTAACCCCTCAGAACTTCTGCCCCCAGCAACCCGAGATCCAGTCCTGGCCCCGATAGCACAGTGACAGCCACTGAAAATAACGGAAGTCACCTCTCACACCTGGACTCCACTCATGGGGAAAAGCTCAGACTTGCTTACCTCTGAAACAGTGCAGAGAGGGCAGACTGAAACTACAAAGGTCTCTGACCAGTGTCCCACCCCCCTGGAGGCTGCGGTCCTAGCCCCTCTCTCTGCAGCCCCACCTTCTAACCAGGGGATGGCTGCCAGCAGACCCCGGAGAAAGATGTGACTTGTGTTCATGTCAGATCTGGCTCCCCCACCAAGGTCACTGGGTGCATGCATACTGTGTAGGGTGGCTCCCACACAGGGATACCCCTTTTCAAGACTGCAGTAGGTAACTGTTTCACCTAATTCCAGAGACAAAGGTAAGCAAAAGGAGAAGACAGGAGGGGTTTGAATTGGAAGAGCAAGGGAAAAACCTCTGAGAAAAAACAACTGCTGCTGCTGCTAAGTCGCTTCAGTCGTGTCCAACTCTGTGCGACCCCATAGACGGCAGCCCACCACGCTCCCCCGTCCCTGGGATTTCTCCAGGCAAGAACGCTGGAGTGGGTTGCCATTTCCTTCTCCAATGCATGAAAGTGAAAAGTGAAGGGGAAGTCGCTCAGTCGTGTCCGACTCCTAGCGACCCCATGGACTGCAGCCCACCAGGCTCCTCCATCCATGGGATTTTCCAGGCAAGAGTACTGGAGAAAACAACTAACGAAACAAACAATTTGCCAGATAAAGGGTTCAAAGCACCAGTAATAAGAATGTTAACTGAATTAGGGAAAAGAATAGATAAACAGTAAGAATTTTAAAAGGAACTAGAAAATATTTTAAAAATCAATCAGAACTGAAGACTGCCATAACAGAAATGAATAACACAGAGAAAGAATAAACAGAAGACTAGGTGATAAAGAAGAATGCAAAAGTGATCTGGAAGACAGAATAATGGAAACCACCCAATCAGAACAGCAAGAAGAAAAATGAAAATTGAGACCAGTTTCAGGCATCTCTGAGACAATATCAAGTGTACCAACATTCACATTATAGGTGTCCCAGAAGGAGGAGAGAGGGAGAGAAGGGTCAAAAAGGTATTTGATGAAATTATGAATGAAAACTTTCCAAACCTGAAGAAGGAAACAGATATCCAGATATAGGAAGCACAGAGGGTCCTGAACAAGATGAACCCAAACAGATCATATCATACATAATTAAAGTGGCAAAAGTTAAGGAGAGAATTCTAAAGGCAACAAGAGAAAAATAGAGAGTCATATACAAGGAAACCCCATTAAGTGCTGAAAAGGGGGGAACTTGTAACCAAGAATACACTCACTACCCAGCAAGATAATAATTTTAGAGTTGAAGGAGAGATAAAGAACTTGCTAGACAAGCAAACCTGAAGAGTTCATGAATACAAAACCAACCCTAAAAGAAATGCTAAATGGTCTTCCTTAAGTGGAAAGGAAAAGGCTAAAATAAGAAGTATCTATAGGAAAGGAGAAATCCAACTAATAAAAGCAAATATATAGTAAAGGCTGAGGATCAACCATTTAAATAAGCTAGTACAGAGATTAAAAAACAAACAAAAATCTGTAAAAACAACTATAATTACAACAACCAGTAAAGGCATAAATGACAAAGATGCAAAATAAGACATCAAAAACATAGAATGTGGAGCAGGGGAGTAAAGACTGTATACCTGCTGGAATGTGTTTGAACTTAAATGACTACCTGTTTGAAACAGGCAGATATAGGTTAGCATATATAAACCCCATGGTAATCACAAATCAAAAACCTACAATAGACACACAAAAGCTAGAGAGAAAGATATATAAAAGAAAGTCAGCAAACCACAAGGGACAAGACTAAAAGAACACTGAAAAGCTACAAAAATAAGTAACAAAATGGCAATAAGTACATACCTACCAATAGTCACATTCGGTGTTGGACTAAATACTCCAATAAAAATACATAGGGTGGCTGACTGGATGAAAATACAAAACCCATCTATATGCTGCTTACAAGAGACTCATTTCAGAGCTAAAGATGCCTACAGACTAAAAGTGAGGAAATACAAAAAGATATTTCATACAAATGGAAATGACAAGAAAGCAGAGGTAGTGATACTCACATCAGACAAAAGACTTTAAAACAAAGTTTGTAAAGGATGTTATATAATCATCAGTTCAGTTCAGTCGCTCAGTGTGTCTGACTCTTTGCGACCCCATGAACCGCAGCACGCCAGGCCTCCCTTCCATCACCAACTCCTGGAGTCCACCCAAACCCAAGTCCATCAAGTTGGTGATGCCATCCAACCATCTCATCCTCTGTTGTCCCCTTTTCTTCCTGCCCTTGATCTTTCCCAGCATAAGGGTCTTTTCAAATGAGTCAGCTCTTCGCATCAGGTGGCCAAAGTATTGGAGTTTCAGCTTCAGCATCAGTCCTACCAATGAACACCCAGAACTGATCTCCTTTAGGATGGACTGGTTGGATCTCCTTGCAGTCCAAGGGACTCTCAAGAGTCTTCTCCAACACCACAGTTCAAAAGCATCAATTCTTCGGCACTCAGCTTTCTTCACAGTCCAACTCTCACATCCATACATGATCACTGGAAAAACCATAGCCTTGACTAGATGGACCTTTGTTGGCAAAGTAATGTCTCTCCTTTTTAATATGCTGTCTATGTTGGTCATAACTTTCCTTCCAAGAAGCAAGTGTCTTTTAATCTCATGGCTGCAATCACCATATGCAGTGATTTTGGAGCCCCCAAAAATAAAATCTGACACTGTTTCTACTGTTTCCCCATCTATTTGCCATGAAGTGATGGGACTGGATGCCATGATCTTAGTTTTCGGAATGTTGAGTTTTAAGCCAACTTAAAGCTCTCCTCTTTTACTTTCATCAAGAGGCTCTTTAGTTCTTCTTCACTTTCTGCCATAAGGGTGGTGTCATCTGCATATCTGAGGTTATTGATATTTCTCCCAGCAATCTTGATTCCAGCTTGTGCTTCATCCAGCCCAGTGTTTATGATGTACTCTGCATATAAGTTAAATAAGCACAGTGACAATATACAGCCTTGACATACTCCTTTTCCTTTTTGGAACCAGTCTGTTGTTCCATGTCCACTTATAACTGTTGCTTCCTGACCTGCCTACAGGTTTCTCAAGAGGCAGGTCAGGTGGTCTGGTATTCCCATCTCTTTCAGAATTTTCCACAGTTTCTTGTGTGTGTGTGTGTGTGTGTGTGTGTGTGTGTGTGTGTGTATATAAAATGATAATGGGATCAATACAAGAGAATATAACACTCATTAACATACATATAGCTATTATAGGAGCACCTAAATACATAAAGCAAATATTAACAGACATAAAAGGAGAAATTAACAATACAATAACAGAGGGGACTTTAAGACCCCACTTACGTCAGTGGAGGTCATCAGACAGAAAATCAGTAAGGAGAGGGGTCTTAGATAACATAATAGAACAGATGGACTTAATAGATAGCTTCAAGACACTACATTCCAAAAAAGTAGAATACATTCTTTTCAAGTGCACAGGGAACGTTCTCCAGGATAGATCACAAATCTCAACAAATTTGAGGAAAGAAATTACAACAAGCGTTTTCCCCAACCATAACAGTATGAAACTAGAAATCAATTTGGGGGAAAAAACAGGAAAAGCACAAACACATGGAGACTAAGCAACATGCTAATGGGTCAAAGAAGAAATCAAAGAGAAAATCAGAAAATACTTTGAGACAAATGAAAATGGAAACACAACTTTTCAAAATCTATGGGACACAGCAAAAACAGTTCTAAGAGGGAAGTTAATTGTGTTACAGGCCTTCCTTAAGAAACAAGCAAAATCTTGTTTCCAACCTAACCAACCATTCAAATAAATTAGCAGAAAAAGAACAAAGAAAACCCAAAGTTGGCAGCAGGAAGGACATGCAATAAGGATCAGAGAGGAAGTAAATTAAGAGACTAAAACCTAACAAACAGTAAAACATCAGAAAAGATCAATGAAGCCAAGAGATAGTTTTTTAAAAAAGAAACAAAATTGAAAAACCTTTAGTCAGATTCATCAAGAAAAACAAAAGAGAACTCAAATAAACAAAGAAATTAAAAAGAAATAACCAATATCAGAGAGATACAAAAAATCATAAGAGAATACTATTAAGTTATACGCCAACAAACTGGAAAACCTGGAAGAAATGGACAACTTTCTAGAAACATACAATCTTCTAATACCCAAAGTATCTACAAGGCTGTAGGGAAACGCAGAATTTCCTATACTGCTCAGTTCAGTTCAGTCGTGTCCACCTCTTTGCAACACCATGGACTGTAGCACACCAGACCTCCCTGTCCATCACTAACTCCCAGAGTTTACTCAAACTCATGTCCATTGAGTCAGTGATGCCATCCAACTATCTCACTCTTGGTCGTCCCCTTCTCCTCCCACCTTCAATCTTTCCCAGCGTCAGGGTCTTTTCCAATGAGTCAATTCTTTGCATCAAGTGGCCAAAATATTGGAGTTTCAGCTTCAGCATCAGTCCTTCCAATGAACACCCAGGACTGATCTCCTTTAGGATGGACTGGTTGGATCTCCTTGCAGTCCAAGGGACTCTCAAGAGTCTTCTCCAACACCACAGTTCAAAAGCATCAATTCTTCGGTGCTCAGCTTTCTTTGTAGTCCAACTCTCACATCCATACATGACTACTGGCAAAACCATAGCTTTGACTAGATGGACCTTTGTTGGCAAAGTAATGTCTCTGCTTTCTAATATGCTGTCTATGTTGGTCATAGCTTTTCTTCCAAGGAGCAAGCATCTTTTAATTTCATGGCTGCAGTCACCACCTGCAGTGATTCTGGAGTCCAAAAAAATAAAGACTGGCACTGTTTCCACTGTTTCCCCATCTAGTGGGAATATAAATTGGTATAACTTTTCTGGAGTGTTAACTGGATATATCGGTTAGACTGGTGAAAAAGTAACTGTGGTTTTGCATTGTTGAACTTCACTGTTTGATACTGGAATACATTCTTAAATAAATGTGGTTACGCATCATTTTCATGCACATTTCTTACGTAATTTTTTTGCTAATGACTTATTTGCTGTTTATATTTATTTTAGCCTAGAGAAATGATGTTAGAAAAAAAGCAAATTCGAGCAATCTTTTTATTTGAGTTCAAAATGAGTCGTAACGCAGCACAGACAACTCACAACATCAACAATGCATTTGGCTCAGGAACTGCTAACAAAGATACAGGGCAGCAGTGATTCAGGAAGTTTTGTAAAAGAGATGAGAGGCTTGAAAATGAAGAGTGCAGCGGCTGGCCCTTGGAAGTTCATGACCAACTGAGAGCAATCACTGAAGTGGATCCTCTTAAAACTACAGGAGAAGTTACTGAAGAATTCAACATTGACTATTATAAGGTCATTTGGCATTTGCAGCAAATTGGAAAGGTGAAAATTCTTGATAAGTGGGTGCCTCATGAGCTGACTGCAAATCAAAAAGATCATTGTTTTGAAGTGTCGTCTTCTCTTATGCTACACAAGAAACCACTTCTCAATTGGACTGTGACATGTGATGAAAAGTGGATTTTATACAACTGGTGCAGTGGATGGACTGAGAAGCAGCTCCCAAGCACTTCTCAAGGCCAAACTTGTACCAAAAAAGGTCATGGTCACTGTTGGATGGTCTGCTGCCCGTCTGATCCACTACAGCTTTCTGAATCACAGTGAAACCATTACATCTGAGAAGTAAGCAAGCTCAGCACATCGATGAGATGCACCAAAAACTGCAACGCCTGCAGCCAACACTGGTCAACAAAATGGGCCCAATTCTCCATGAAAATGCGACTACACATCTTACAACCAATGCTTCAGAAGTTGAACAAACTGGGCTATGAAGCTTTGCCTCATCTGCTATATTCACTTGGCCTCTCGTCAACCAACTACTTCTTCAAGCATCTCAACAACTTTTTGCAGGGAAAATGATTCTGCAACTAGCAGGAGGCAGAAAATACTAAGAGTTCATCAAATCCTGAAGCATGGATTTTTACACCATAGGAATAAACAAACTTATTTCTCATTGGCAAAAATGTACTGATTGTAATGGTTTCTATTTTGACTAATAAAAATGTGTTTGAACCTAGTTATAATGATTTAAAATTCATGGTCTGAAACCACAATTACTTTTTCATCAATCTATTAAAAGTTCAAAGTGAACCACTACTAAGAATCTATCCTCGAGTCCATGTAAAAATGTAGAACACGGGGTAATGAACTAGACAGAGGGGGTGGCTGCACAATACTGTGAGCATACTAAATGTCACTGAACTGTTCGCTTTAAAATGTTAATTTTATGCTGTGTGAATTTTACCTCAATAAAGTTTTAATTAAAAAAATTCTAAATGCCTGACAGTATGTGTAGGAAGGTGTTCACTGCACTGAGGCTGGAATCAAGTGTCTGTCCACTGTACATTGGTTAATCGTAGTATTACTATATCCATGCAGCTAACAAAAAGCAAATTCTACAGTCCGATACAGGTAAGAGTATACATTTTGTTGTGAAGAAAAAAGAGGACCTATAAAATAGAATTCAAGAGGACAGAATAGAATTCACGTAATAGCAAAAAGTAAACCTACAAACCAAGATCAAGTCTGTTTTTGTATATGTAAAGTGTAGAAGGACTTTAAACTTACTAAACTTGGCTTACCTGAAGGCACTTTTTCCTTACAGATGTCCATATGGTTTACATTTTTTAAAGCACTATTTCTTTTGTTTAAAAAAATTAGAAACAAGTTTTAAAAGGTAGTAAGATAGCTCTGACAGAATGAGAAGCAAAGTCACCCCACCAGCGATGAGCACAGTTAGCACCAGGGACCAAGGTCCCTCGGAGGAACAATGATTCCAGGGCTGGGGTGAGGTGGGTACAAGATGAATCCAGAAGCTCTTTCGTCAGAAATTACAGAAGTGTTTAAAAAAAAAAAAAAATGTCAGGATGTCTTGAGACAATTTGAAGGGGCTCCCACTGGTTACATCCAGACTATTTGAGAACCAAAAACAAAAACCAAAGGACAGTAATGAATTATAGACCATTGGAAAAAAGGAGAATCCCATCAGTTTACAAGGAATATAAATACGTAAAAATAAACAACTGGGAGAGAAGGGAGTGCAGACTGATAAATGAGGAAGGAGTCCTGAATTGGAAAATCAGTATTTCACAACCATCACAGGAAAGATTGAGTCAGGTCAGAGTCAGCCCTATCTGCTAAACTGAGGGAGAAGTTTGAACAGCAGGATTGTTGCATGTCTTAAGAGTGTGTCTCCAGAGACTGCCTGAATCGAAAGGGGATAAAACAGCAACTATACCATGGAGAAAGTGGAAGACCTCCTGACCAGGTGCACTAGGTATTAATTTGTTGCCTCTTAGCTCCAAACTTGCCTTCCTTTCCCGCCACATTAAAGTTGGGACTCTGCAAACTATATTTCTCTTTGCCAGCTGGCCAACAGGGGCCTCTGAAGTGGAAGACAAGGCTGGAAGAGACCATTTGTGTCCCAGTCTGGCCTGGATCCCAGCAGCATCCTCCACGGTGACTGTTCTCTGCTCTCATGTGTAGCAGGCACCTCCAGGGAATCGATTCTGCAGCACACAGCTGGCGGCACGTTCCTGTCGGATGTCTGCCTCTCAGGCTTACAGGGCTCTCCTCTGTTGTTCTAAGTTCCTTCCTTGTCTTCTCTTACCTTGATCCTTGGGGTAGTAGCTGTTTTCTAGGAGACGCTTTAGAGCTCTTTTCTCCCTTAATGACTTCTTACTCGGTTAACAATTATTAATATTAAAATTTTCCTATTAACTTTTTACCTTTCACTAACCTCAGATATTACATCATGAGAAACGCTGGACTAGAAGAAACACAAGCTGGAATTAAGATTGCCGGGAGAAATATCAATAACCTCAGATATGCAGATGACACCACCCTTATGGCAGAAAGTGAAGAGGAACTAAAAAGCCTCTTGATGAAAGTGAAAGTGGAGAGTGAAAAAGCTGGCTTAAAGTTCAACATTCAGAAAACAAAGATCATGGCGTCCGGTCCCATCATTTCATGAGAAATAGATGGGGAAACAGTGGAAACAGTGTCAGACTTTATTTTTTTGGCCTCCAAAATCACTGCAGATGGTGATTGCAGCCATGAAATTAAAAGACGCTTACTCCTTGGAAGGAAAGTTATGACCAACCTAGATAGCACATTCAAAAGCAGACATTACTTTGCCAACAAAGGTCCATCTAGTCAAGGCTATGGTTTTTCCTGTGGTCATGTATGGATGTGCGAGTTGGACTGTGAAGGCTGAGCACCGAAGAATTGATGCTTTTGAACTTTGGTGTTGGAGAAGACTCTTGAGAGTCCCCTGGACTGCAAGGAGATCCAACCAGTCCATTCTGAAGATCAGCCCTGGGATTTCTTTGGAGGGAATCATGCTGAGGCTGAAACTCCAGTACTTTGGCCACCTCATGTGAAGAGTTGACTCATTGCAAAAGACTCTGATGCTGGGAGGGATTAAGGGCAGGAGAAGAAGGGGACGACAGAGGATGAGACGGCTGGATGGCATCACTGACTCAATGGACGTGAGTCTGAGTGAACTCCGGGAGTTGGTGATGGACAGGGAGGCCTGGCATGCTGCGATTCATGGGGTCTCAAAGAGTCGGACACGACTGAGCGACTGAACTGAACTGAACTGAGACCCTAAATGATACACCAGGTGATCAAAATTAAGATTACCAATGAGGGACAGATGACACTGTATTTCCTGAGAGGATATATGACACAGTGTTCTAGGCATCTAGAATGCAAAACAATCTCATCAAATCAACAGGGAACACCAGATAAACCGAAAATGAGCAGCATCATTTTAAAGGAGAAACTGTATTCTTCCAAAATGTCAATGTCTTAAGTGACAAAACCATGGAAATGCTCCAGGTTAAAGGAGACCAAAGAGACATGACAACTCCCTGTAATACATGATCTGAGACTAGATCCAGAACCGTGGGGGGAGGGCTCTACAAAGGACATTATCAGATCAGAATGTGAACTGTATTTTAACCTACTCTATCAGTTAACTGTACTGAATCTGATCACTGCGCTGGGATTGTTGAAGAGTATCTTTATTCCTAGGAAATACCCACTGTTAAGTATTAGAACAAAAGGACGATGATGCAGAGGGAAAGCACATCCAAGAATACAAATGACAAATCAAGTGGCATAAATGTTACTCAGTGGATCTAAGCAAAGGATGTTTGGGCCTCATATGTACAATTTTTATTCCTGCAACTCTTTGTAAGTCTGAAATCACTGGGTTGGCCAAAAGGTTTTCTGTAACATCTTAGGAAAAACTTGAACAAACTTTGTGTCCAACACAGTATTTCCAAATAAAATTCATTTATTTTAAAAAAGAAAATGACTACAGCAGTAATTCTTCAGCCTTCACTGCACTCTGGATACCACAAGCCGCCTTAGAAGCTCTGGGATTCCAGGCATCTGTATTCTTAAAGTTCCCCCAGTGATTCCAATGTGCAGACAAGGGTGGGAAATGCTGGTCCAGTGGGAGAGCTCACTTATTAAATTCAGGTATAAAAAGTGGCTCTTTTGCACTCTAGAGAATAAGCCCTGGGGAACAGGTCTCAGGGTAATGCAAACTCCCAGTCTCAGCTCCATGTGGTATGGCAGAGACCCTGGAGATATTACGTAGGTAGGTGGTGGTGGTGGTGGTGCTTTAGTCACTAAGTCATGTCCGACTCTTGTGACCGCATGCCAGGCTCCTCTGTCCATGGGATTCTCCAAGGCAAGAATACTGGAGTGGGTTGCCATTCCCTTCTCCAGGGTTATCTTCCCAATCCAGGAATCGAACCTGGGTCTCCTGCATTGCAGGCAGATTCTTTACCAACAGAGCTACCAGGGAAGCCCAAGTAGGTAGGTAGTAAGTGAAATTCGTATGGATCCGGTCAACATGGAGAGATTTCCGATCCAGAGCTTCCCAAAAGATTAAGGCATTTCCATGACTACGCCAGGAATTAAGCACAACTTAGAGCTGACAGGAACTAGGATGGTTTAACTGGACTCAGAGCTACCATTTCCCCTTGTCTTTTTGGCTCCACTGTTAGCATGATGGGTTTGGGTCTGGCTGACAGAGCCCAGGAGAGGATGTTGCTCTCTCACCAGGCAAGCTGGGAAATGAGTGAAGGGGGTGGTGTGGAATTAGTTTCTTGGGCAAGTTCAAGGAGTGGGTTACTAATTGGCCTATTTTCCCAAAGCATTTTCCTACTCTGGAGGCTCATCTAGGTAGGTCTCGCAGAAAGAGCTGAGGGCAACAAACATTCCAGTCCAGCTACTTTTCACCTCAGCTCCAACCTGTGACAGAGCAGCCACAGAACGGTACATATGGAAAACTGGAAGCAAGGATGGGGAGACACGGCAGGGGGATGGGGAAGGTGCTAGTCAAAGGCCCAAAGACAAGCAAAACATTCCTGTCCAACGTGCAGCAGACAGGAACAGGAGATAGGTTCGGTCAACAGAACATAGCCAATCTCCTACTCAGTTCAGTCGCTCAGTCGTGTCTCTTTGCGACCCCATGGATCGCAGCATGCCAGGCCTCCCTGTCTTTCACTAACTTCTGGAGCTTGCTCAAACTCATGTCCATTGAGTCAGTGATGCCATCCAACCATCTCATCCTGTCATCCCCTTCTCTTTCTGTCTTCAATCTTTCCCAGCATCAGGGTCTTTTCCAATGAGTCAGTTCTTCACATCAGTTGGCCAAAGTATTGGAGTTTCAGCTTCAGCATCAGTCTTTCCAATGTATATTCAGGACTGATTTCCTTTAGGATGGACTGGTTGGATCTCCTTGCAGTCCAAGGGGCTCTCAAGAGCCTTCTCCAATACCACAGTTCAAAAGCATCAATTCTCTGGCGCTCAGCTTTCTTTATAGTCCAACTCTCACATCCATACATGACCACAGGAAAAACCATAGCCTTGACTAGACGGACCTTTGTTGGTAAAGTAATGTCTCTGCTTTTTAATATGCTGTCTAGGTTGGTCGTAACTTTCCTTCCAAGGAGTAAGCGTCTTTTAATTTCATGGCTGCAATCACCATATGCAGTGATTTTGGAGCCCAAGAAAATAAAGTCTGTCACTGTTTCCATTGTTTCTCCATCTATTTGCCATGGAGTGATGGGACTGGATGCCATAATCTTAGTTTTCTGAATGTTGAGTTTTAAGTGACCTTTTCACTCTCCTCTTTTACTTTCAAGAGGCTCTTTAGTTCTTCATTTTCTGCCAGAAGGATGGTGTCACAATCTCCTACAGTTCTCTAAAATCAGCCATGTTTTGGTTAACTTGCACTTTGTGAACAGAAATTAGTCTCTACTCCTCTCCTTTCTGACATCATCTCCATTTTCAGGCAGGACAGACTTGCATAGAACTTAGGCTTCTCAAAATTGATGGATCCAAAACTGAACAGGAACTCATGTCCCTAGATATGATCCTTACTAGCTCCTGATCCCTGCAAGTAATTCTGTTTTCCCAGTTGACTAAGCCAGAAACCTGGGACTTATCCTCGAATCCTTCCATCCTTCCCCTTTCTCTCTGCCCAGTGATCAAATTCCACCATTCTCCCCTACTCCAAACTCCTCCTGAGACCACCTCCACCAACAGAGCCCCACTCCAAAGAGTTCCTGAGTTCTCTCCTAAACTACCATGTCCGCACCCCACTGAAGGCTGCCTGGCCCTCTAGCCCATCCCCATGGCCACAGGGCGGCTATGACAGGTCCACTTGCATCACCACCATGCTCACACATGACTGCTTCCACCTTCAAGTAGAACCTGGCCTCCAAAGCATGTCAAGGAAGACCTGAGAAGACCCAGGGTCTACCACACTTCTTTTCCCAGCATTGTATTTCCAGCCCCAGGCACAAAGAGTTCCTTGTGGCTGCCTACATACCCCATCCCATTTCACACTCCTGTGTACCCTCTTCTATAAAGTCTATCTAGCCTCTGGGCTTGGGTCTCTCCTCCAGAAGTTGCCTCTGACCTCTTCAGGCATCTCCTTCCGGCTCCCATTTTTTTTATCACTACAATCACTGCACTGTATGAGAATTACCTGCTTCTGTAAATTCTGCAATACTAGCACTCCACATTCCCTGAAGAGGACAGCACCATCACTGTATCCCCAGTGCCACACATACAGTAGGTGCTCCATATCTGCAGGATGTACTGGACTGAAAAGCATCTGTAGCTTTGTGAATACCAAGGTCTTTCAAATTTTGCAACAGATATAACTGAAACACATGCAAATCATAATGAACTACAGATAGCACCAACATTTAAAACATTATACTGCTGCTCTGGAATTGAAGTGTCTCCAAATAATTAAAAACCACATGTTGAGGGGGTGATACAGAGTTTATTGAATTAGATTTTTCTATTTACAACTGAGATCACATCTACATACTATTTTGCTAGTCTACATGGGTACATTATTTCTAACAAGTTTAGACTTACGATGAATGGGCTCAATCATACAAAAGTACACACACACTCACACTAATTGTTTTAAAACAGTAGTGCATACATTATACTCCTCCTATAAAGCCAGCTTTGATTAAAAACCGCTAGTTTCAAAGATCAGTCTGATTTTGAAGATGAACCAAGATACACGAGGTATGATTCTAAAATCTATCTTAGCCATTTTGTACAGTTGCTATCTTACTGGACTATAGTATATATTTTTAAAAAGGACACTGATGAGGGGCACTATCTGGTATTAACTTTAACCAGACAGCTGACTGCCTCCTCCTCCCCCCCAAAACCTTTGGCCAAGAGTTCTCCACCGTGAAGACTGAAAGGACCTGGTGATACTACAGCAGCAGTCCCATTATGCTTGGAGGTGACAGAAGCAGGGCCACGTCAACCTTTAATTCTACCACACTACGCAACTCACAAACGGTTCTGAGATTAGAACATTTACCGCCATACTCAAAACACTTACAGACATGGAGAGTCAGCTAAAACAGAGGGAAAAAAAAAAAGTCATAGGTGGGTAGGTAAGAAGGTAGACAAATGAAGAGTCAAGCTGCTCCGTCCAACACCTGTGTATGTGTGCTTTAACTAAATGAACTCAGGAGGCCAATAGCAGTGGACCTGCTCAATTCACCTTCCAAATCAGAACAAGACTAAAAAGCTCAGGCTTGAGTTTTCTACTATGCATAGGCTCCGCCGGTGATGAGGAGCTCATAGGCAGGATCTCTACTCCTTCTGCACAACACGATGCAGGCACACAGCATGCCCAGCAGCTGTAGGAAGAAAACAATGGGGAAAAAAGGCTGAAAATCCTCTTATAGCAAGTGTGTAGTTCTTTGTTGGCAATGGAACTGTTTCACAGTTCAAAGATCTCAAATCATCAAAAAAATCACAAACAGTAAGCAATTTCTAATGAACACATTATCCTTTTAGGAACTAAGAACCCAGTTTTGGCATCCCCGCTGCACATCTAAGAATAATCCGTGAAGCGAGCAGAATATCCAGGCTCTCCTAGTGCCATCCCCATCCTGACCAGACTAGGGCTGTACAGAAGTGTACTTTCTGCAGTGATGCAAACAGTCCGTAACTGAGCTGTCACATATGGTACCACTAGCCACATGAGGTTCCTGATCACCTGAAATGGAGCTAGTGCAACTAAGGAGCTGCATTTTTTATGTTATTAATTTATATTCAGATGTATGTGGCTAGTGGTTACCATACTAGACAGCAAAGGTCTAGAGTGGAATGATCAAGACTACATATGAGGAAATCTAATGTTGGTCTTTCACACATCTGGATTTTGGGGAGATAGGCTTTATGACAATCCACAGAATAAAAAGCCCAATATATGAGTAGCCCAAAATCCCTATGCAGGGGGAACCAATCCTGATGCCAAAAAGTGTGGTTTGAAGGTTTCTGCTTCGCAATTATTATCTTTGAAATCCAGGACAGCTCTGTGATATTATGTACATATTACTTTTTAAAGGTCACTTTCTTCATCATTTTAATAGGCCTAATCCTTCTGTGGTAGCAAACTGGAATAGTAATAAAGTCATGCCATGTTATTTTGGATAAGTGAGAGGATTAAGCTGGATTAAAGAGAAACGAGTCTAGAATTTCTGACCTGCCTTCTTATAAAATATAAACAGTTATTAAAGAGCTAAATAAATTAATGTGCTGTTCTAACTTTTCACTGAAAGTGAAAGGTCTCAGTTATTTGATTTTAAAAGGCAGGGCCCTTTGTACATACAGGGGTCAATCTAATTTCAACAGAATGTACCCGATCTATAACTAGACGCTCAAAGTCTGAAGTGGAAGATTACTAATGAGACACAGGTACAGAGACAAAGGAAGTCCTCAGTCTGAATTCTCCATGATGAAGTTACACACTCCAACTTCTTCCCTTACTTAGCCTCTATTCTACCCATTTGGGATATATATTTTCTGCTTGAATTCATCAGTTTCATTATAACAGCATTTGCTGAGTGTTTACTAGTGCAAAGTACCTTTAAGACATTTTAAAAGTAGATATTGTTGAAGTTCACTATATATCTTAAGCCAATTCTAGACATGTTTAGTATCTAATTCCTAAAAAAACACATTTCCATTTACTGTACATCAAAACATTTTTAGAATAGCTATAAGATCAAACACAATTATGTTCCCAGGCAATGTTAAATTGAGCAATAAAAATGCTAAGCTCTGAAATTATTGATTTGGTTGGGAAAAAGATCTCTTCCCATTCTCACCTCCTCACATTCCTTTCAGCTGGTTAACTTCTACTGGAGTCAGCACTCTCAAAATGGGGTCTGAAATAAGTATCCTTTTTTTCTTGACTTTAATTTAAATTAAATCAACTTATACTGATTTAAAAACAATTCAATAAGTTTGATAAAATCCTACTCATGCCTGGAAACGAATCTGTTTAATAACATTAAATTCTCCAATAAAAATTAAAAAAAAAATTAAGTGCTACACAATAACTTCTTATAGTGCAAACCTCATCACTAAGTATTACAGGTTCATTTCCAAAGCTTTGCTACATTAAAATCTCATTGATTATTGAAATTCTCCAACAACAGATTTAAAAATATCACAAATGTTTTAGCTGCAGTGTGATTTCTTAGAATGAAACTTATCCCTACAATATTCAAGTCATGAGAAGTAATCTGCACCTAGTCCAAATGTAACACACAGACAACAGCAAAAATGACTGCTAAATACATCAAGCAAATGATTAAAAAACTGACTGCCAAGGATTAAAATGCTCTATGATACACAACTATAGATGGCATTATGGGGAAGTAGGTATTTTACACCAGGTAATCAGAACTGGACATTGGAAACACTCTTTTCTGAGAAAAATTTAGAAATACCTATCAAAAAGTCATCCCTATTCTCTGACCCCTGAACTTAAAGGCTACACATTTTTTGCTATAGATTTTGCACATACATACAGAGGGTATTCACTACTTGCATTTTGGTAATAGCAACACTTCCATAAATGCCCATTAATGCAAATAAATTATGAAGTAGGTAAAAAAATAGAATACTTATAGGTAGCCATGGTAGCATATTAATTTGTCTTCAAGAAGGTACAAAAGGTTACATATATTGTTCCACTTATATAGTATTTTTAGAATGATGAAGTTTTAGGAATGGAGGACGGATTAGTGGTTGCCAGGGTATGGGGGAGGAGGCATGGGAGGGAGGTGGGTGCAATCATAAAAGACTACCAGGTGGGACTCTTACAGTGTTGCAACTGGTCAGTATTTTGACTGTGGTGGTGGTGGATACAAGAACCAAACAGGTCATAAAACTGTACAGAACTGAATACACATATAGAAATGAGAAATCTAAATAAAACCAGTGGATTGTATCAATGCCAATGTCCTGGTTGTGACATATAACAGTTTTGCAAAATGTTAACCACTGAGGGAAACTGTGCAAGGCACATAAAGATTCTGTCTGCATTATTTCTCAAAACTGGAGGCTTCATACAATTATCTTAAGGAAAAAAGTAGAAAATTGCATCCTATAAGCTTCTATTTGTATAAAAAATATTTATGTGCTTATCTAACCAAGGAGGGACTCAAGAACTGGGGTCAAGACTTGAGCAGGAGTTTCACCTATTATTAAATATTTATCATTTGCAGAAAAATTTATCAAGTGGGCTTTTCAATGAAAGAATTTTCAAAAAGTTAACAATTAAATTCCCCAAATTAAAAAAAAAAACCCACAACTTAGCTACTCAGGAATTAGCTTCCCAAGCTTTGGTTTTGAGTTTTTAAGGAATTACTTAAAATATTTTTTTCAAAAGACGGTCAGAATTAAGCCACTCAATTTTAACTATCTAAAGGGCCCAATCCAAAGTGCTATTTACATATGTATTTTAACTCATTTTAATGAATTAAAATAGAAGTTAGAAGAAGCAGGAAGGAAACAGCAGTCTCAGCCTACTTCACACTTGGCATACAGACCAGAAAAAAGCAGCATGGCCTTGGGAAGCAGTTCTCTATAGAATTTTGCTCTTGATCATTCCATCTTAAGAACGTGACAGCATTGTCCAAGGACTGACAATTTCCATTTTTTCCCATACTGCCTTTGTAGACAGCTTTATCTGCACCTGATACTTAAAAGAGCTTGCCAAATCAAAAATCTAGATTTTATTATTATGACCAGACTGTTTTATTTGTATATTTAAAAGGCTAGTTACTATCAAAGAAGTGAAATATCTTGCTGATTAACAAACTAATAGTATAAGGAGTGTGCAAAATCTTTAAAATTTCATTCTCTTATATTAAAAAATCCTGTTGTAACAATTAACTCTTTTCAGCGTTTTTTTTCTTGATCATTTTGGTCCTACCCAAACCTAGACCACTTAACAAGACTAGAACGCCAATGTTTCATAAAGGACAATTATAGTAAATATTTTAGGCTCTGTGAACCAAGAGACAAAATCAGTCTCTGTGGCAACTACTCAACTCTGTCACCATAACACAAAAGCAGCCATGGACAACACATAAAATGAGTGGGGCTCACACCAAAAGAGGCGGTGGGCAGACTGGCCCACAATACTCAAACAACAGGCTCTTATTGGTGAATTAAGCTTATGAGAAAATTTTATCTTAAATTCACTTTTATGTCTTAAAACATTGATGAAACATAGCTTAACGGTACAACAAATCATACTCAAAATCAAAGGAGACAGCACTTGCATAGTTTTGATATTCACAACACTACCAAAAATCATCTTTCTTTACCATTAAATAAAACAATTTACCGCAATAGCTCTTAGAGCTTCCCCACTTTAGAACCTGAAGAAAAATGCTAACAATTTTTCAATGCTATTACATTTTGTATTCCATCCAGCTTAAAGTATCAATTCACTGTCAGATTTCATAACAGAATTTAGGAATTTAATCTTTTGAGAATCTTAATTCTTCAATTGGTAATCAGAGGCAGAGCACACATGGAGACAAGGTTCAAGATTTAGTGATGGTCCTAAATCATGCTATCCTTGCTCTTCCTCAATTTCAAGGTCTTCAAAACTAAGGGAACAGGGACTGGAGAATCTCCAAGCATCCTTCTAGCTCTTTCTCTATCACAGTAAGTATAAAAGCTCATTGCTCTTTGAACTGTTTCTGCCTTCACCTAGGTTTTCCATATCCTGGGCACCAATCCACATCAGATTCTGAATACCGAAAGTTTAAACATTTATAGGCACTCACACATATTAGAAAATCCTTTACTGCAAATGGATGTTTCTTTTCTTAAAACTAAAATTTTAAAAATTTTCAAAACCACTATGTTTCAAGTCTGCAAAAGTTCTCAATCTCTGACTTAGTTTTGCTAAACTTGAAACATCAAAGCTTTATCAGATATTATTTAAGCCACGGTGATTTACCTATAACATGGTATAAGAAGGCATATTTAAGAGACTGGTTAGAATGTTTATTAGTCCCCACTGAAAAATATTTAATGAAGAAATATTAATAAGCTAGTTAATAAGCTCAAGTAGATGAGGGACATATCTGAGTGTTGATTTTCATTAGCCTTCTATATACATGTTGCATACTTCATGATCATAAGCATCATATACTTAAGCTTTTCTGCTGCATGCTAATATATGCAGCTTTATTGCCACACATAAAGTCATTAAAAATGCACAGATCAGGATTTCACTTGGGTAAAGACACCACCTTCATGTTTCATTATTTTTAGCTAAATGACAGTGTTTACACAGAGAAAATATGAAATACATCCCTGCTGATCTATAGATTACTGCTACGCTGAGCCACAGAGTAAATGCTTAGAAGGACAAAGACCATAGCAAATAGAGCTAGGCTTTTTAATCAATCATTTCAGAGGTGTGTGAATACCAGCAAAGTAAACAATCACCTTTTTGCCATTTTAAAAGGCACTTCCTACTAAACACACTAGTTTCTGTTCAAATATACAAATAGCAGACAAGCCAAGCAACTTACATATAAATTAGCAATTACACTGGTTTATCTAGCAATTAAATGATATAAAAACTTTAACACATTATTGCCTGGGGGATTTTTGCAGAAATTAATTAATGCCTGTGGTGTTGATATGTCTTGGTCAATAATGTGCTAGAATAGATTCTCTGGACCTGAAGCACGTTTCAAGAATATACTAAAAGAACACTAAAGAATACTCTGAGAACCAGATCTGATGCAAAGGATTTTCAATCATTTTCAAACAGCTGTAACATTCCTTTAACAGAATCCCTAAGATAAAATATATATACCTGAGAAACTAGGAATGTAGGTAGTTTAACTGGGCAGAAAAATTGTCATCGTCATTTTTTTTTTAGGTGGGTATGAGATTGAAGATATAAGGCAGGAGGAGAAGGGGATGACAGAGAATGAGATGGTTGGATGGCATCACTGACTCGATGGACATGAGTTTGAGCAAGCTCCAAGAGTTGGTGATAAGAGGGAAGCCTGGTGTGCTGTAGTCCATGGGGTCACAAAGAGTCAGACATAACTGAGCGACTGAACTGAACTGATGAGGTATAAAGGGTACGTGTGGGTTTGTTTGTTTGTTTTTGATAAAGTGAGAGGTAATTAAAACAATTACCAGCTACTTTGTACAAGCTATTAATAAGGGGGAAAAAAAGACTGTTTTCACTGGTAGGAGCTGGGACATGGGACATTTCCAGATATGCCAAGTAGTATGACAGACTTCTTGATGCCAATCTGTCTAAAAAAACTAAATCCACAAATACTAGGGCAGTTAAACCTCAGTTTTTACTTAACAGTCTTTTCTGTAAACTGATAAAGTTGCTCCTATTACTGTAAGAGACCAGTGTAGTGCCAGTTCTTGATGTATGTATATTAACATATAAATCCCTTGGAGACAGGAAAGCAAGAAATGGAAAGAGAAACAAAAAAAAAATTAAAATAAAGCTTTCCATCTCCAAGCTAAAATAAAGCAGTTTGATTTTTTTAACAATTGTGTGAAGTTCTACTAAAGCACCTCCCAAGAATACATTATGACAACAGTCTATATTTTGAACAAGTCACTCACTAATCAAGTCAAGAAAATAAAATAAGACGTCCCCCGTCCAGATCTCTGGTTTCTGGGACCATTCTGGGTCTATGTCTGGAGACAGGAAATAGAAGATGTTGGACACTGGTGTCTATACCTCAATCACTTCCAAGTTATCCATATACACAAAGCTTAACTGCACTTGGCGGTTAAAAACCATTCGGTGTTGACACTGGAGAATCAGTACACTCTGATAACTCCTTGGCTAGCTGTGCTTACCTGAATAGCTGCAAATGCCAATGCTGCCCAGATAACATGCATCATGATTTCTTGTAGCTTCTTCACAACCAGAGCCTCACACCCCTGAAACACCCAAAGTCATCTTCATTAGTCTTTTTAAAAGGGAAAAGCTGCAAGGTCACACATTACTACTCACTGGCAGAAATAGAAATGACAAACTATAAGAGGGAAAAAGATAATGCATTTGAAAATAACATATTAAAATTAAATGACATTAAAGGCAAGTAAAAGAAGGTAGAGAAGTTCTAGGTAGAGATAAGTCACCAAGAAAACAGGTTACCAGGCTGGACAAGTGCTAGTCAAGAAACTGAACTTACCTCAGCATAAAGATCAGAGGGGTTGGCCAGACTGCCGTTACAGCTGCTGGCTGTCTCTCTGCAACAACTAAGAGGGACGCTCTGGTTTTTTGTTTCTTTAAACCAGTCTGTATTTTCCCAGTCTGAATAGTTGTGAATTCCACAACAGTGCAGCTAACAGAGAAGAGAACAGAGACATCAGTCCTCCTAGAATACATGGCCCTGTGTTGAACTTCAGAGTTCTGTGCACTGCAGAGCTTTAAGCTACTTTAGACCAATAGATGTCCAACAGAACTTCCTGCAATGACAGAAATGCTGTAGGTCTGTAAGCTCAGTATGGTAACAACTAGCCACACGGAACTACTGAGCATTCACAATGTGCTAGTGTTGACTGAGGAAGTGAATTTTTAACTTTAATTTAAATCGCTACACATAATTAGTGGTTCTAGACCCTCTGTTTGAAAAATCATATTGCCAACAAGGGGTAGTTTATAGCTAAGAAAAAAATCTTTAATTTTGCCTGTTAAACATCTGATTCTGAATTAAATATTATATCCAAAGAGAAAGTATTTAAAATTTTTTGTCTGAAATGTCTGGGATTTACTCTAAGTTATAACTAGCAAAAGACATGCAGGAGTAAGAAATAAGATGAAATAGATGAAATAAGATTGGCAGAAAGTAGATAAATTTTGAGGTGAGTTCATGGATACAAAGATCTACTAGATGATTCTACCTTTAGGTATGTTTCAAATTGTTTACAATAATTTTCTTTTTTTACAGTTTTGTCTGTTATCTTTGGTGGTCTTATCTTCCAAAGGTATGTGAAAGACTTCTTACCGCCTCTAAAGTTCATTTGGGCTCTCAACTTTCCTGTGACATAAATCTCTCGCTCGTTATCACCCCTTTAGCTAATTATTTTTTTGGGGGGAAGGGCAGATGCTTCTTATGGCTATGCTAGGTACTGGTGGAAAAAACTTTTCAAGGGTGAAGGTAAAAATATTGGACTCATTATGCCGCTAACCATGGCTATAAAGGTACACTGCTAATTTACACAGTAACAGAGCTAAGTTCAATGTTGACTCAATAGCAATTGGTTCTCAAAAACAAATCAGCTTCAAGAGAACTCACCTGTCTCTGAACATAGTCAATGGCCCGGCTAGCAGCATCAGGGTTGGTTCCATTGTAGGTCTTATATACCTTCTGAATGCTGCGATCAACTTCATTTTCCACCTGAATCAAAACAAAGAATCTAGTCCCTCAAAAATATTGGTGAAAGTAACATTAGTCAAGGCTCCAGCTAAATGCCTAAATGGCATGTATGTAAAGTTTCGAGATAGCACTATGAATTTCTTGTAAGAAAAAAATTCTCTCCCTTCCTGCCTTCAGGTAGACTCAGGTAAAATGTCAGACATATTACATTAGATTAAAAGCAATCAAAGAGATGATTGTGTGCAAGATGGCAGGCTACCTATGTATGAAAGAGGGAGAAAGCAGTTGAGCCTTGAGATAGGTGTCTAAATTATAAATATATCCCCTCCTTTTTCAAATGGGGTTCTTAGAAGACCTACTCATTTACCTTTCCTAAAGGAGGTAAAAATTAAACAACTTAAAAAGCACCCACAGGATACTTTGGGGACAAATACCAATATTACATTTTACTTATTTAATGTTTATTTAGACTTGGACAAATATGCAAAAGTAATCAACAGATTAAAAAAAAAAACAAAAACCATCAGGAAATCAACTCTTCAAAATACCTCACTGCCAACAGAGTGGCAACTAAAGTGTCATTTAATAAAGTTTGCTTGTACCAGATTCTCCTTACCCTTCTAAGATGATGAGACCTATTTGGTAATTTTATCAGTCATGTGGTTAAGATCATAAAATTGATAACCAGACTGTAGGCAGGGGTATGATCCACTGCATTCTTTTTTTTAGCATACCTGTCTGGTACCTTACACAGCAATGGTTAAATAGTAAATCAGCCTATCATGTCTTTGACTCCAAATCATAAGTTACAATGAAAATAATCCCAGGTGTGCTCAGAGAATAACTTAGGATGCCTTTGTATCGGTTCTATGTTGTTGTTGTTTAGTCGATAAACTGTGTCCAACTCTTGCTAATGCATGGACTTCAGCTCCCCAGGCTCCTCTGTCCATGGGATTTTCCAAGCAAGAATACTAGAGGGGGTTGCCATTTCCTTCCCCAGGGGATCTTCCCCGTGCAGAGATCGAACCTATGCCTCCTGTACTAGCAGGCAGGTTCTTTACCCCTGAGTCACCAGGGAAGCCCATAACAGCTCTGTGTGTGTGAGTGTGTGATGTCGCTCAGTCGTGTCCGACTCTTTGCAACCCTGTGGACTGTAGCCCGCAAGGCTCCTGTGTCCATGGAATTCTCCAGGCAAGAATACTGGAGTGGGTTGCCATTTCCTTCTCCAGGGGATCTTCCCAACCCAGGGATCAAAACCAGGTCTCCTGCATTGCAGGCAGACGCTTTATCCTCTGAGCCACCAGGGAAGCCATAACAGCTCTATGCTGCTGCTGCTGCTGCTAAGTCACTTCAGTCGTGTCCGACTCTGTGTGACCCCATAGACGGCAGCCCACCAGGCTCCCCCATCCCTGGGATTCTCCAGGCAAGAATACTGGAGTGGGTTGCCTCGATCCCATGGACTACAGCCTACCAGGCTCTTCCGTCCATGGGATTTTCCAGGCAAGAGTACTGGAGTGGGGTGCCATTGCCTTCTCCGTAACAGCTCTATGCTGCTGCTAAGTCGCTTCAATCGTGTCCGACTCTGTGCTACTCCATAGATGGCAGCCCACCAGGCTCCCCCATCCCTGGGATTCTCCAGGCAAGAACACTGGAGTGGGTTGCCATTTTCTTCTCCAATGCATGAGAGTGAAAAGTGAAAGTGAAGTTGCTCAGTCCTGTCCGACTCCTAGCGACCCCATGGACTGCAGCCCACCGGGCTCCTCCGTCCGTGGGATTTTCAGTTATACCCAAATTAATTAATTTAAAGCAGCCTATTTAGCCTTAAATGCTGCTGTAGGTGGAAGGCAAAAGTGGGTAAAATAGAAAGGAAGGGGCAAGAAAAGAAGAAATGACCAGAAAAGTGGAAAGAAGGGAGTGGCTATAGTTGTCTTGGCATTTGGTAGAGCCCCTGTTCCTCAGGAACAAGTTGTAGGATTGCAAACCCCAGTATGATGCATTTGAACTGTGGTGTTGGGAGAAGACTCTTGAGAGTCCCTTGGACAGCAAGGAGATCAAACCAGTCAATCATAAAGGCAATCAACCTTGAATATTCATTGGAAGGACTGATGCTGAAGCTGAAGCTCCAATACATTGGCCACCCGATGCGAAGAGCTGACTCATCGGAAAAGACCCTGATGCTGGGAAACACTGAAGGCAAGAGGAGAAGGGGACGACAGAGGATGAGACGGTTAGATGGCATCACCAATTCAATGGACATGAGTTTGAGCAAGCTGGGAGATAATGAAGGACAGGAACCCGGCATGCTGCAGTCCACGGGCTCCAAAAGAGTTGAATACAACTGAGCAACTGAAAACCAACTCCCTTTTTCTATGTCTAGGACCAAGGCATTTTTTCCTGAAGAGGCAATGGAAAATGAAATCCTTAATTTAATTCTTCTAAAATAGAAATCTGGGAATCTATGGACTAAGGAAATTTGAACAAATTTCTCAGCTGACCTATTATTCATTTGTAGATCATTCTACAGTCAAGGAGATGCTCGTTCCTTGGAAGGAAAGCTATGACAAACCTATGACAAAGACTGAGAAGCCACTAGTGATAAAGAACCCACCTGCCAATGCAGGAGACATAAGAGATGTAGGCTTGATCCCTAGGTCGGGAAGATCCCTTGGAGGAGGGCACACTCTTGCCTGGAGAATCCCATGGATAGAGGAGCCTGGTGGGCTACAGTCCATGGGGTCACAAAGAGACAGACATGACGGAGTGACTACCACTTTCACTTTCACATGACAAACCTAGACAGTATACTAAAAAGCATCACTCTGCTAACAAAGGTCTGTATAGTCAAAAGCTATGGTTTTTTCAGTAGTCATGTATGGATGTGAAAGTTGGACCATAAGGAAGGTTGAGTGCCAAAGAATTGATGCTTTCGACCTGTGGTGCTGGAGAAGACTCTTGAAAGTCCCTTGAATTCCAAGGAGATCAACCCATTCAATCTTAAAGAAAATCAACCCTGAATATTAGTTGGAAGGACTGATGCTGAAGCTCTAATACTTTGGCCACCTGATATGAAGAGTCAACTCAATGGAAAAGAGCCTGATACTGGCAAAGACTGAAGTTAAAAGGAGAAGGGGGCATCAGAGGAGGAGATGGTTAGATAGCACCACTGACTCAACAGACATGAATATGAGCAAACTCTGGGAGATAGTGAAGGATGGGGGAGCTGGGCATGCTGTAATCCATGGTTGCAAAGAGCTGGAATGACTAGCAACTGAACAACAACTAGAGTCATTTAAAGAAAACTGTCTACAAACTAGGGGTTTCCCTCGTAGCTCAGTCGGAAAGAATCTGCCTGCAATGCAGGAGACCGGGGTTCAATTCCTGGGTCGGGAAGATCCCTTGGAGAAGGAAATGGGAACCCACTCCAGTATTCTTGCCTGGAGAATACCATGGGCAGAGGAGCCTGGCGGGCTACAGTCCATGGGGTCGCAAGCTGGACACAACTTAGCAACTAAACCAGCACCACCTAAAACTAGGCCAGCAGCAGAGTAAAACTTTGTTATATTAAATGAGACAAGAAATCCTGACACATAATTTCTAATTACCTTTATATTTTTCAAGTGGTGGCTAAACTGAAGGCAAAAGAAAATGTTTACTCTGAAAATGAGTTCTATTTCACTCAAAACACTTCAACCACCTTTTAAAACATATAAATTACAGTAGACAACATACCTTTGCTCTGTAAACATATCCCAAAACCACAACAACAACTTCTGTGACAAAAACCAAGAGTAGGATGATGACAAACTGTAAGGAAAATGTAAGGAAACATTGTCAAAAGTTAAATACAAATGAAAAAATAGCTCTAAATACTCTCTTGATAAAAAGCAATTATCTGAGATAACTGCTACAAGTTTAAGACAAGTGCTAATTCTATTCCAATTATAAAGAGAGCCAAAGAGAATACGGAGTTTCATGCTCAAGTCAAGCAAGTAACACAAATTAATATTCCCACATATTATGACAACACATATGGTCAGGGAAGAACTAACTTACCGTGGCAAGTCCACAGCGGCTTTCCCGGATTGTGGCACAGCAACCAATTAGCCCAATAATGAAGAGCAGGGCCCCAACAGCTATGATCACCACAGCAGGGATGAGAGTGTACACATCTTCAAAGAAGTGGTCATAGTCGTCGTAAGTGATGAAGACATAGGCTCCAACATAGCATAAAATGCCAGCGGCTCCCTGTAGAAAACAAGGTCAGAGCACTGGTAAAATTCTCCAACCCCTGCTGCTAAACATTCCCACTATTTCTTGGCACGTTAGAACTCAATGAGATTTTCCACCACTTTTAAATCTATTTGTAGACTTTTTTCAGTGAAGCTGAAAATTATTCATTAGTAAGAACATTTCTTTACTAAAGTTGAAAAGTCTTCCAAATTCCATGCTGGCTCATCTAGGACTGAGAAACCATTAATCCCACACATAATATCGATGACAAGAATGAAAACACACACACCCCAAAGGCCTTCTGTAGTCAATTACAGATCAGCGCAGAGGGGAGGGCTGCCCCCCTCAAATGGGGAAATCAGGACAAGTGGCAGAGTCAGGACCTGAACCCAGGTAATCTGACTCCAGAATCTGCATTTATACTCTCATCTCTTGCCTTGGGGAAAGAAAATACAATAGTAACTAATAACCATGATACATGATACCCACTTCTAAAAAATTTGCTGTCCTGGTTGAGACTGTGAAATGGTAAAGCTAGAGGGCTGAATGACTAAAGAACTTCGCAAATCCTTTGTGTGTGTGTTAGTCACTCAGTGATCCCTGACTCTGCAGCCCCGTGGACTGTAGCCCACCAGGCTCCTCTGTCCCTGGGATTCTCCAGGCAAGAATATTAGAGGGGGTTGCCATTCCCTTCTCCAGGGGATCTTCCTGACCCAGCGACTGAACCCGGGGTCTCCCGCATTGCAGGCAGATTCTTCACTATCTGAGCCACCAGGGAAGCCCCTTGCAAGCCCTTTAAGTCTATTTATGCTTTAGAATTGTGTTTCTCGAACTACGTGAATAGGAATCACCTGAAGATCTTATTAAACTGCAGATTGATCAGTAGGTCTGGGGGTGGAACCTGAGATTCTGCATTTCCAACAAGCTCCCAGCTAACGCTGCTGATTTTTGAGCTACACTCTGAGGTACAAAGTTTTAGAGCACCTACAGGGAAAGTGAATGCAGAAAGTCATAAAACAGCTGCCGCTGCAGACACTGTGCTCCACCTACAGAGTTTTATTAATACATACGTTCTCCTCTCATCATTGTCAATTTTGCTATTGTGTCAATTTTGCCATCACAATGCTGACAGCCCAGTGTTGCCTGCTTTTATGTGAATGAGCAAATACAGTGTGAGGCTAAGTGTTAAAACATCGGTTTAATGAATTATCATTTAGAGAGCATTTTGAGGCTTTCATATAAAAAGAGTTATTTCACCATTCTTTAAAATTTAACACATACAGCATTAATTTTCAAACTACAAAAGAGCCTCCACAATGATATCATTAATTCTTCTCAACCTGAAAGCAGTTTAAGTCTGTGGGACTCTAAGCTTGGGCATCATTAGTATATTTTCATACACTAGGCCTGAAGAATCACCCAGATCTGGATGGAAAAGACTCACTCCATTTATAGAAAGTTGAGAAAGTAACTTGACTTCAGAAATAAATAAATAACATGGACTTTTTAATAGACGTCAACTAGAATAATGGAGCCAATTTAAAAAACCATATTCTTTTCAAACTCTCCTGTGGCTTTCAGGAGGCCCCACTGCTGGCTTTCTTCCTATTTCTTGCACTGCTTGCTCTCTCATTCTCTTTAGGGACTCTCCTTTACCACACAAATGTCAGTGATCTCCAGGGTTCTACCTTCAGCCCTATTTAGTTCTCATTTTGTAGGCTCTTCTTGGGTTAGCCTAGTTACGGCTTCACCAGTCACTGTAGCTCTCCACCTAAGCCATCAACTCAGAACTACACATCACCATCTGGAAGTCCCACAGTCAGCCTGACCTCAACCTACCTCAAACCCTCGCTGCCTTCCTGCTCACTCCATTAAATCTGCCCTCATATTTCATATTTCAGAGCAAACGGCACCAGTTACTTTTCCTAGTCAAATGCCTGAGAGTTACTCTATACTCTTTCTGTGACCTACCTCTATATCCCATCAATCTCCAAACTCCTTCAGGTTTCTTTATTTTTTAAAAATTTTATTTATGGCTGTGCTGGGTCTTCATTGCTGTACAGGTTTTCCTCTAGCTGTCGCGAGTGGAGGCTACTCTGTTGTGGAGCACGGGCTCCCAGGCTCAGCAGTCGTGGTACATGGGGTAAGTTACTCTGCAGCATGTGGGATCGTCCCGTGTCAGGGACTGAATGTGTATCTCCCACGTTGGCAGGCTGACTCTACCACTGAGCCACCCGGTAAGCCCCAGATTTACTTTCAAAACATCACCTGAATACTGTTAACTTCTCTTCAACCCTCTGCAGTGCTTGTCTTAATTCAGGCCTTACCACTGGTCACCCTAAACCTTACTTGCTGACCCTCCCTCTGTCCCTTAATAATATGTTCTTTATATGATCAGTTATTTCTGTTAAAAATATAAACCAGAACAAGGCATTAGCATGTTTAAAATCAGGATGAAGCAAGTAACGCCTCTGATAAACTAAGCTGTCCTTCCCGCTTTTCAGGCTCGAACTCCACGACCTCTCACGCACCCTGAGCAACTGAAAGCCGTTATTCCAAATGTACTACACATTCTCACTTCTTTACCTCTGCTGCTCTCTTTGGAATGCTCTCTTCATCTGCTCAGGAACTCCTTGTCACCCATTAAGATGCAGTTTAAATATCACCTCTGCTTTAGGAAGCCATTCTTGACCATTCAGACCAGATTAGGTGCCCTTGGTCATAGAGCATCCCCTACATAGCTCTAACAGCATTTATCCCAAGGGTTGAAATTATAACTATATAAATCTCTGCATGCCTTTAGGGCACAAACTTTTCCCGTCAGTCTTTCAGCCCTGAACCACCATCCAGCACCCAGAACAGCTCTTGGCACATGGTAGATATTTGTCAAAATTCATTGAGAACACCTCATCTCATCCCTTCCCTTGAAACTGCCCTTCAAGCTCAATCATAAATCTTTGGTTTGAATTTGCTTTGTTTCCTCTTCAGTTCAATCTTACAGATTTTAGTTCCCTATTCGAACAAGATTAGCAACTTAATCCAGCTTACCTAATTATTAATGGCCATCACATCTGGAATACATTAGTTTATAAATGCTTTACTTACAGCAACTGAACCTGTTCAAAGACCCTCAGTTCACTGACATACTTACTTTGGGGTCATATTATTATGGGATGATAGAAGACAAAAGAGAGAGAAAAGAGGAGACACAGTTTAATAATTTGGGTGCATTAACCACAGAAGTATATGGAATACTTAGCACTCATACCAAAAACTAGTTTTTCTTGACTACATATGTGTGGTATGCAAACATACACATATGTACACACATTTTGTTACAGTAAATACTTTTAGTCCCCAAACTGAATTAGAAGAAATCCTATATATGAAGTAATCAAATTTTATCCAGTTTGTCTTTACCAGTCATCTCTCTATTCTTTGGATTCTTGGCTTTTCTTACTCTAATAGGCAACCTTCATTTCTTACAAGGCTTGAATTAAAATAAATTCCTTCTTTTAGGTGCTAGTACACGTAATTAAAGGCTACATAAATTTGATTGAAAATAAAACTGGAAGATATAGGTACGCAACAATTTGAAATACAGGACATTGAAGAACTATTTCCATTTTAGATACGAAATGAGTTTGAGATCCCTACAAGGCTCACCCTTGGTGCTGCCTGGGCGTGGGCCAAGCGAAACACTTTCAGTGCGGCCAGCCTCCACCTAGTCCACCCAGACAGATAATGAATGCAATGCAAGGAGGAGATGCCATTTGTAAAGCTGCCTGTTTCTTTTCTAATAGATCTGAGAGAAGTCTAGGCTGCAAACTAGTCAACATCTAAATCACACAGTGCAGTTGAGAACATAATGCTTCTATTTTGACAACATACAGGGGGAAGCAGCATAGTCGCTGCACATACTAAGAAAAACTGCAGTGACTGCTGATATGAAACTATATAAATCAAATAACTCATAGAGGGTGTCCTCTAAATTTTCTTCTCTTAATGACATGTATGTGTGTATGTGTATGTAGTTGCTTCAGTCATGTCTGACTCTTTGCAAACCTGTGGACCGTAGCCCGCCAGGCTCCTCTGTCCATGGGATTCTCCAGGCAAGAATACTGGAGTGGGTTGCCATGCCCTCCTCTAGGGGATCTTCCCAACCCAGGGATCGAACCTGTATCTCTTATGTCTCCTGCATTGGTAGGCAGGTTTGAAGCCCAATGACATGTATAGAAGTTGTATAATAAACAACTTATGAAGTGACATCAGTTACTCTGAAAATACAGAGAAGGTGTCCTAACAAGAGCTGAAGACCTAAAAACAGCAATAAACAACTGCTTTAATGACATCCAACCATCCAAATGACAAACACAGGTGGGACATATATGGTAAATGTAAGGAAAGTTGTAATTCATTCCTAACTAGGGACTTGCAGTCATGAAGATTTTTAACATAGGAGCTGCAGCTATTAGAAAGGCTAAAAGGTGAACAGGGTTAAATCCTTCTTCTGAAGGGTCATGCTGGGATTGATATCTATCAAAGGCTCTGGGCTTTGCCAACAAAGCAGCTGCAGAGGGGATGAAATGTAGAACTTGGAAGCAGCTGAACTGCTTTAGTCACCACTGAGAAAATCTGAGCCTATAAGGAGGATTTGTGGAGAACAGTATACTAAAAATATTCATCTTTTTTACAAAGAAGTGAAGGGAAATTTAAGGGAAAGGCTGAAAGCTGAAACAATAGGAAAAAAAATAATTTTCTGAAAACTGTTCTTCCTTACCCTTTTTAAAATTGGCACCAGGTCTTTAGCTGTGGCATGCAAACTCTTTAGTTGTGTCATGTGGGATCTAGTTCCCTGAGCAGGCTCGAACCTGGTTCCCCCGGTTGCACTGGGAGCGTGGAGTCTTAGCCACTGGACCACCAGGGAAGTCCCTCTTCTTTACCCTTTAATAAACTCATGGTTCTAAACTGTCACAAAATTTTAAAACCTTAGGAAATTCAGTGCTTTTGCACAACACCAAGCTATTCCTCCAAAAATAAAGCTACCTGTTAGAAAATTTTAGAAGTATGAGTTCCAGAGTATGACACTTCACTTTATCCTTTCACCTTTCACTCCCTACAACAAAAGTAAAGCCCTTTTAAAGTAAGAAATTTCATTGTTATGTAAGATTGATTTTTCTGTAGTTTAGAAACCAGTGTTTTGGTTTTAGAAACTAGTTGCTTTGTTTCTGTACTTTTCAAATCTTCTGAGAGAGATGATCAAATACTAAAATCCACAGAACTCCTAAATTCTTTACTTGTCTAAGAAAGAAGAAATAGGAAATGAAAGGGAGCACATCAAGCACAGTGAGCTTGCCACCAGAATGTGGCAACATTACAATTAAACAGACTATTCCACAATAGGAGATGAAACAGCTCTGCTGTGAAAGTGTATCTATATGGAAATTTAGAAATGTGAAGGTAGAAGCATCCCACGGAGCATTTGGGTGAAGATAAAGCAAAGAAGAACAGAAGTGACTTTCCTGCAGGACAGGGTAAAAATGAGGGGGCCATGTGAAGTCATTCAGCTAAAAGCAGAGTCTGACAAATTCTTCTCACCTACGAGAACTACTACTTCTGTGTGATTTTTGCCTCCAACAATCAATTGGTAAAGCAGAAGCGATTGGAATGTTGGGAGAAAAAATAGAAAGACTTGGCAAAAACCACTGTGTACTCCAGACTTTGTAAGAACGCAGATTTCAAAAATCAGAGAGGGAAAAAACAGCAGCAGAAATTCATCTTACGTATCTATTTTTAAACTTTTAACTCAGAGCTTTCTGTATGGTCACAATAGTCTCTCATGTACCTATCTTCCTTCTCTCCTATAAGGAATCCACTGGTAATTCTATACAGCGCATTTAACGCATATATATGGAATACAGAAAAAATGGTACTGATGAACCTATTTGCAGGTCAGGAATAGACACACAGACGTAGAGATCAGACTTGTGGACACATCAGGGGAAGAGGGCGGGGTGACTGAGAGGAGCACTGACATACACACTATTATGTGTAAAACAGATCACAGGTGGGAAGTTGCTGTGTAACACAGGGAGCTCAGCCCAGTGCTCCAGGACAACCTAGGGGGTGGGATCGGGGGTCGGGAGCGAGGCTTCAGAGGGAGGGGATATACCTATACTTAGAGTTGAATCACGCTGCTGTACAGCAGAAACCTACACAATATTGTAAAGCAATTATCTTCCAAGTTAAAAAAGTTATGTTTGGCTGTGCCGAGTCTTAGTTGCAGCACGTGGAATCTTTGATCTTCGTTTCAGCATGCTGGATCTTTAGTGGCGGCATAAGAAATCTTTAGCTGTGGCAATATGGCATCTAGTTCCCTGACCAGGGATTGAACAGGGCCCCCAGCATTGGGAGTGCAGAGTCTTAACCACTGGACCACCAGGTAGGTCCTATACAGTGGATTTCTGAAAGCTTCCCCAAACTTCACCCTCAAGCCATAAGTTTCTTAAAATCACTTGAAATCTTCCAGCATTCTTCTACTTATATAACATTCTCTAGTCAAACATATTTGTTTCGGTTTTGACTTACTCTGATAAAATACTTCATATCATTAAATAGAATTACTCTTCTACCAAGTCCAATGCTGCACATTTCTCTTATCACTCAAGGGGAAAAAAAAAAAAAAAAAGACTATACCAAAGATTTCAAATCCTCTTAACAGAAAGTAAAGCTATTTTAACCAAGAATTTAGGAAGCTATTAAATATATCATTTTCTCCATAACAAACTGGTCAATAATAAAGACAAGCAGTATTCAAAGATACGTAAGGATACAGACAGAAGAGCCCTCAGGAGTATAAGAAGACTCTTTCTGGAACGCAATCTGGCAACACGTCATTAGCCTCAGCATTTATGCTTTTGCACCTATTAACTGTTCTTCTAGGAGTCTATTCTTAAGAAAGGAGGTCAGATGGAAACAAAAGATCTGTACAAGGTGCATTCGTCAAAATGTTAATAACAAAATTATAATAGCAAAAACAAAAGATCATGTTGAAGTTTGACAGAAAACAGCAAAAGTCTGTAAAGCAAAATAAATAAAAATTAAAACGAATACTACACACACACACACACAAAAAGAAAAAACCCAAGCATCTAGAGATATATTTGCATTATAGCCCTTAAATTTGTTGAAGCATAATTTAGTAACACACTTGTGGTATGTTAGGGGAAAAACACACTTATGCATGGATATTTATAAACACCAAAATGTTAATACTGGTTGTCTCCTGGTGGTGAAATTATGGTAATATTAAAATATTTTTTAGTGTCTTCTTTAAAAAGGAAATATATATTTGCAGAATCATGAAAGTCAATATTTAAAATTGTATCTGAAATTGAGACTTTGTTGTTCTTTAACAAATGAATTCTTAAATCTGTCCTTAACCAAAACATAAAACAGGAATCTCTTCAATCCCAAATGTTTTAGGCACCTCTGCCAATCTTCCTTGTTTATGACTTTTTTGGGTCTGCCTGGCTTTGACTCATCTTTACATGTTTTCTGACTACTTAACACAATTCTGATCACTTCAGTACACATCTTTTTTCCCCCATAAATATCACCTATCAAGGAGACAAGCAAAACAAAACCCTACTTCGAGGTGTATAATTTTGACAATAAGCCACTTCTTCCTTCATTATCAATATCACTATCATTATTGCCATTGTTCTTAAAGAAAGAATATTTTAATCCTTTAAACCAATATTGCTCTGGAGATATATTCCAAAGGTCACGTTCCTCAATTCTGTTCTATTTAACGTTTTCTGTATTTGACTTTTTATAATCATTGTTTATCTAGCTTAACAAAATTTTTCTATTTAATCCAATTTATATCTCCCAGTTGAAAAATCCAAAAGATTCAGGCTGCAGTGAAACTGGAGATCTGCAACTGCCACAGTCAAACTATTGTAACAGCATGGAAATTAGATATTTTCAGATTGCTAGGCTCCAGGGGTCATCTGAAAGAGTATTTTCAGAGTATTTAAATACGCATTTTTCTTTGAGACTCTCTATCCCCACACCCTACTCTAACTGTAAAGAGTCAGTTATTACTACTGGAACCTGAGGTGTTTCAGCTTCATAACAGGTTTGCCTTTGCTTGGGTTATGTATTTAATCAATAGCAACAACAATGTAAAATTCAGTATGTCAGCATTTACTATAGATTTCCTTTTAGTAAGTCAAAAACAAATACATCAATGCAAATACTTTTTCTCAGCTACTGGCTCTACCAAACTATTAAAGAGGGGGAGGGAGGAAGGAGATGACATTTTTAAGGAAGACTTGAGACTGTCCATGTGGAAGGGGGAGGGAGAGGAGCAGCTAGAAATTAAATTCAATAGAACATTAAATGATTTTGCTTGTCTGTCTGACCCCTCTTCCTATAAGCTATTAGAATGCAGGAACTATACCTTTTGCATTTCTCAAACAGGTAAAGCACAGATATTCAGCAAGTATTTACTGAGTGAATGAGTCTTAGGGTATACTTGTTTGATGCAAGTATAAATTTTATGGAATAAATTTTTTGCAAAATTCCTAATGTTGGATCTTATGGAATAAAATTCATTAAAATATTTCAAAGCATGATAAATACCCTAAAAAGGTAATAAACAACCTATTTCTTAAATTGCCCATTAAAGAGAGTCCTCCTACATTCCCTTTGCTTTGAGTTCTTTCAGTTAATAACTCCCAGCCACAAGGTACTTGGTCCAGTGGACAGATGACTGTGAATGCAGTAAGACTGGAAGTAATTCATTTTCTTAACTGTCAAAGACAAGAAATAGGTCTCCTGTCATATACCATAACTTGCTTTTCTTCTAGTAAACTGAGAAACAACTACGAAAAAAGAAATCTGTTAGCTGAAGGTGTGCTCCAATGACATATTCTTTGTCGGAGCAGTCACTCATGAAGATGGGAATACAAGAGGTAGAGAAACAAATTCCACGATGTGCAAGATGTGCTAGAAAACACAAAACATGTATATGGAGATGTGTGACAAGCAGTTTTTCTTCATTTATAATGAAATATTTCATATAAATTTTTATCTTTTAAACAAAAGCATGAAGGTATAGCTAAAACCTCTTTTGGTAATTTGAACACATCAAATTTGCCTTAGGGCCTGTAGGCTGTTCCTTGTCTTAAATGTCCCCCATTTCTTCCAAATCACCCCAACATCTGTTCCTTCACATATTCCAGATTAAATTTCACCTCCTCGGAGAAGACTTCTTTGCCAACCTAAAGCAGCCACCTAATCACTCTATCACATCATTCTGTCTTAATTCTCTGCGTAACATATCACTATCTGTTATTTTTCTTGCTTATTTTTAACTGTCTGTCCTGTAAAGCTCTGTAAGAACAGAGATCTTCACTTTTCCATCACTTTACCGGTAATATAAGCAAAAAGTGGGTGCTTAAACATTTGTGTAGTATCTGCTTAACAGAGCACATTTCCTTAATTTTATGTATTCACAGAGAGAAATGAAAGTTGAAACTTTTTTAAGACAAGACAAATTTTAAAGCTTAAATAAGGCTTTTAAATAGGATTTGTATTTCATATGAATGAATGATTAGTGAAGCTGCGACATTCTAAAGTTGTTTCCAAAAGCCTTTAAAAGGTGTTTACCTTGTGGTATTTCCTACTCCACAGCCCTTGTAGCGTTACTATGGCTTTTCATACTGATGAAAAACAACACCCTAAGCAGATGTGCCAGACTAGAAATTCTGCAAGCATGGACAAAGCTTTCCCTTACAGTCTCTATAATGCCTAAGATATGTGTGAGCAAAATAAACACTAGCCAATTGGCTCTTCTTCTAGGGTAGAAAAAGTAAAGGTAATTTGTATAACACGGGACTTAATTAAGTACTCAATTAACTGAACAGAAAAAAACCTGAAATTATCAAGTACTGATTTAAACTTGTTTTAGATGAGGCCTCCCAGGTCAGATCAAATGACCCACTGAATTAAGGCTCTTGTCTGACCTTGGAGCAAAAGTGCAGTTTAGAGAAGAGGTTAATGACTGTTTATTCTAAAAGCCTTCAAAACTTAGTAACTAAACACTTTTATCTTCCAAAAATCATCATGGGTCTAGCACTAATACACTAACATTTAAAGCTATGCCATTCTGTAAAAAACAAAGAGATCCGAGTTGCACATCCCTTCACTTGTCCAAAATTAACCTTTCACACTACAAGCCCTAATATTTTGGAATTTGGTGATGAGCTCTCAATTTCCATTAAGACAAGCTTAAAGACTTTAGAAACCACTGCTTCCCCTTTGTGCCTTTCCACAGTAATTTTCTTAGACTGTACTGTCCACAATAATCTACACCAAGTCAACATTAACAACTTTGGCTGTTATATCATTTAATGCCGATTTTAAGCATTTCAAGTACATATCTATTTCCATATCACAGCTCACTGAACAAACTGCCAACTGAACCAGGATATCAAGATATTAAGAGACAGAGTTTAAATATGTTGCCAAACGAATTAAACTTCAACACTTATCAACAATCAGTTGATAGTAAAGAGCCAATGCAACAGTTAAAAAAAATCTTTGCTAACGTTGCCAGTGGTGGTGGTAGTGGTGTCGCTAAGTTGTGTCCACTCTTGCAACCCCATGGATTGTAGTCCACCAGGCTTCTCTGACCATGGGATTCTTCAGGCAAGAACACTGGAGTGGGTTGCCATTTCATTTCCTTCTCCAGGGGATCTTCCCAACCCAGGAATTGAACCTGGGTCACCTGCATTGCAGGCAGATTCTTTACCAACTGAGCTATGAGGGAAACGTTGCCGAGGGGAACCCAGATAAATGTTAGAGATGCTCTATGTAGGGAATGCTTATTCTTACACTTATACATTAAGGTATTAAAAGGTGGAACGGACCACTTATAAAAGAATACACTTATTAGAACTGAAGAATGCAATAAAAAAAACCAGGAAGAACAGATTAACATGTTTTATGTACTTCCTCATGACGACCTAATTTTTTAAACTGACAAGTTAAACAGTCTAGTTTAAATGCTGGTGGAAGTTCTAAACAAGGTTAAAATCATGTTTTGGAGCAAGTGAGTCTAACTCTGCCTAAAGAGCTCCTTCCCCTTTGCAAGTCTTTTGAAATCACACTTTGCTCTAACATCACAGGCTCTAGAGTATAGGACACCCTGGGTTTGAAGGCTGGCTCTGCCCCACCTTGGGTGTGCCACTTTAAGTTAAACTTTAATGTCCTCATCTGTAAGAGAAGCATAATATTCCCTGCCAAATGAGGCTGTTATGAGGCTTTATTCCATTAAAGTGCTTAGCAGAGTGCCTGGGTATAAAAAGCACTCAAATTTAGTTATGATTACCAACATCATCAGATTCCAACAGTTGGTCCCTAACTACTAATTCTGTGGGAGACACAGCTAACACTGCTTCCTTCTTAGTTGTGTTACATGAATCCTGCTCTGTGCCACATATTTTTCCCCTACGTGTCTGCTTAACTTCCTCATCACAGCTCACCTCACAAACATTTTACTATTCTACTAACCTAGATAAAGGGTGTTTAACCTCAGCCTTGGCAAGAACCCACCATGAAAAGCACAACCGAAGTTCAACATAACCTTCTTCACTAAGTGCCAATAATAGTACATATACTTATATAATTTCTAAAGATGAATGAATCTTTGAATAAACTGCAATTTTAAATGAAAATTTAATTATTTAAAGAAAATGGTTCCTGTATTTCCAGTATTTTGTTTAACAATTCCAGTCCCTGAGCCTGAAAGGCCTAAAAGTCACCTGATAGTACACAGATTCTTCTTCAAAATCAAACTGTACGCCCGTAAAAAAATAAGGGCCTGTAAAGGATACAAAGCTAAGTCTACACTTAAGAATCTTCTTATCCGATAGTGTTTCTCATCTGGAGATACTAGGAGATTCTTTTACCTTTTAAAAAGGCTTCGAAGTCAAACTAAAGTATAAGAAACACTGCTCTAAACGGAAAAGAAGAAATCATGGAATCCTGATGTCACGTGGGTGATCCTGAACAGTACTCTCAGTCAGGATTCTTTTCATCACACCATACCCTGAAAGACTCTCTTATGGCAAAAGATGTGTGTGGTAAGTGCCCTGTGATGTGTAGTTATTCTTTTATGCAACAGCAGTCAGGATATGAAAAGTTTCATTCTTTGCAGGGGGAGGAGGGAACCGGGTTGTAAGGAGGAAAGGATTCCTTCCAATTTAGGTATGTTTGTGGCAAAGAGGTGAATGGAGACATACAAAAGGATGGAAAGTGGAAATGTTCAAGAAGTGTCCTGAAGACTGGGGACAGAGAAGTGTGTCCAGGTGTTTAAGAACATGGTTTAAGAACATGGTCAATCGTGAGGAAGGAAAAGATGATTTGAGGATTTTGGTTGCAATACCAGGAGGGCATTGAATTTTTATTCTACTGCTGAAGCTTTGGGGGAGGGGTGTGTATTTATTTTTGAAATGAAGTAAAGTGATGTGAAGGAAGAAAAGCTTAATAAGACTTATCCGGGTGCAAGGTCCAGATGAACTAGAGGGTGGAGAGGCTGATAGGAATAACACAGGTTATTACAAAAGTCCCTGACGAGATAAGGACCTGAAGATGAAGTGCTTTATAAAGGGCCCTTCCTTTGGGGGCGTGTCCAAAAAAATTCATAAGCCACCTTTTATTGAAAGTGAACTCATCCCTTTCTAGATCTTGTGACACTCGAGTCATATTTAACCAAGGTTTATAATCTCAGGCTACCCACCCCCATGACCAAACAAATATGATTGATTTTCCTGGTCACAGGATTATTTAGCTTCTCAAGTTGAAACCTTTCCGTTTTCTGGGCTGGTAACCAGTCGACCCGTTCTCCACACACAAAGAGCTCTAAGGCAAAATTCCTCCTGCCTGAGTCGGAAGCGTCCCCGCACTTCACCGTTTGCTCGCTCGCCGGGGCTGCCAGTGGAGCCGCGGGGGCTCCGGGCCCTGACAAAGAAAGAGGAGCCCGACCCTTTGGGGAATATCCTATTTCGAGCCTGATGTCCTGAAAGAATCTGCAACGTGAGCTCTCCGTCCAGCAGGCTGCTCCGGGGGGAGGTTGGGTTGTGGGCGGGGGGGGGCCTCTCAGCGCCGGGCTCCTGGCACAGAGCCCGCCGGCCGGGGCGTTGGGCCCGAGACGGAGGCCGCCAGAAGCCCCCGAGGGTTTCTCCTCACCGCCCGCTACACCCCGAGTCTTCGTCCCGGCCGCGGAGGTACCAAGCGAAGCGGCCTCCGGGCCCAGGCCCTCCCGGGTCTCCGCCGCAGACTCCCGTCTCTCCCCCACCTCCTCAGCGCCAGCCGCGACCCAGCCTGTGTCCCCGCTGGGTCCCCACCGGCGCTTCAGCCGAGGCCTCTTCGGGCCGCACCGCCGGCCCCTCGCCCTTTCCCGCCCGCTGGCCACGCTCACCCAGAAGATGAGGTTGAGAAACACCAGCACGGTCTTGGAGGAGGTGATGCCACACTGGCCCATGGTGCCGGCGGTCGGCTGCGGCCCTGCTCGGCGAGCGGGACGCGCTCACCGAGCGAGGTGGCAATGGCGACGGCGCCTCCCCACAGGGAACTGCACGGCCTGTGAGGCGTTCACCGCAGCCCCCGGCGCCGTCGCGCACCCCAGCCCCAGCAAGCACCTCGCTCCTACGCGCAGCCGCCGCAGTCTCCTCGGGGCCCGCGCGGCTCCCTAGCAACCGAGTCCCGCCCAGGGACAGGCAGCTTCAGCCAATCACTCCTGTGGTGGCTACAGCGAGGCCACACCTCTTAAAGGAGACGCGGGCTCAGCGCCCTTGGCCTCTGGCCGCCCTTGGGATGCAGATGGTTCACTAGGGAAGTTCCAGAGGACCAAACCCAATCCCTTCCTATTGAGCTACGTTTGCCATGCCAGGCTTATAGGTTATTCAGAGCCCGAAGAAAGCCATCTTTCTACCTAGTTCGTTCTCCTAAGGAAGTCAGAGACAACTAATTATCTCCCACTCCACACTGAGATTTTCCTGACAAAGTAACACCTAAGCATTGTCTGGGAGCCGTGCAATGAACATCAACAAATAATTATGGAGAACTTATTGTGTCAAGCCCTAGGCTAGCTCCCAGAAGAGTCATCGGAAAGGAGAAAAGGCTGGTGATGGGGCTGGCAAGGCAGAGACATTTTCGTGTATGTGTGTGGTTGGGGACAAGGTAACAAACGCATCAAGTCTATTCCTGGGTAGACTATTCCAAAGGGGAACAAGATTTAGCAGAATTACATAAACATTGTTTTATATTGCAACGTTTCACACTCTTCTCCCAATCTGGGATTGATCATATTAATTAGCAATTATTGAGAGCTTACCCTGTGCTAGGCTTTTTATGACCATTTGCTCAATTAATTTCCATCACAACCTTTAGGTGGAAGGTATTATAGAGAAGGAAATGGCAACCCACTCCAGTATTCGTGCCTGGAGAATCCCAGGGACAGAGGAGCCTGATGGGCTGCCATCTATGGGGTCGCACAGAGTTGGACACGGCTGAAGTAACTTAGCACGCATGCATGCATCACGGTTATCAGCCTCATTTTACTGGTGGGTAATTGAGGCTTAGAAAGATTAACAAATTTACCCAGAGCCACACAGAGAGTAGGTGGTGTAGGGCAGAAACCACATTCTCAGCCACACACAAAACTGTTTACTGTCTTACCTGCCATTACAACTCTGCACGCCCTCCTCAAAGATGGCCATTTGCTTGTCCTTAATTATCTCGTTCTCTACAGTCTCCCTAGATAATCACCTTCTCCAGGCACTCTCAGCAACACCTTTTCATCTCAAACTCCTATTGATTGGCACCAAGCAGCAGCAGCCAGCTATTCATTCATTAAACTTTTTGCAAGTACCACCTCTGTGCCTCACAGTTCTAGGTGGTGAGTATTTAACAGTGAGCAAGACAAATCCTTGCCCCCATGGAGCTCACTTTCTGGTAGAGGAGGTAGACCTTAAACAAATAGGCAGGTAGGTTTATGACATGATATTGAGTTGTGATAGAAAATAATTCAGAAAGCATTGACATATATGCTCTCAGTTCAGTTCAGTCACTCAGTCGTGTCCAACTGTTTGCAACACCATGAACCCCAGCACTCAAGGCCTCCCTCCCATCACCAGCTCCCGGAATCCACCCAAACCCATGTTCATTGAGTCGGTGACGCCGCCAACCATCTCATCCTCTGTCGTCCCCTTCTTCTCCTGCCTTCAATCTTTCCCAGCATCAGGGGCTTTTCAAATAAGTCAGCTCTTCGCACCAGGTGGCCAAAGTATTGGAGTTTCAGCTTCAAAATCAGTCCTACCAATGAACACCCAGGACTGATCTCCTTTAGGATGGACTGGTTGGATCTCCTTGCAGTCCAAGGGGCTCTCAAGAGCCTTCTCCAACACCATAGTCCAAAAGCATCAGTTCTTCTGCACTCAGCTTTCTTTATAGTCCAACTCTCACATCCATACATGACTACTGGAAAAACCATAGCCTTGACTAGATGGACCTTTTCTGGCAAAGTAATGTCTCTGCTTTTTAATATGTTGTCTAGGTTGGTCATAACTTCCTTCTAAGGAGTAAGCGTCTTTTAATTTCATGGCTGCAATCACCATATGCAGTGATTTTGGAGCCCAGAAAAATAAAGTCAGCCACTGTTTCCACTGTTTCCCAATCTATTTCCCATGAAGTGATGGGACTGGATGCCATGATCTTAGTTTTCTGAATGTTGAGCTTTAAGCCAACTTTTTCACTCTGCTCTTTCACTTTCATCAAGAGGCTCTTTAGTTCTTCTTCACTTTCTGCCATAAGGGTGGTGTCATCTGCATATCTGAGATTATTGATATTTCTCCCAGCAATCTTGATTCCAGCTTGTGCTTCCTCCAGCCCAGTGTTTCTCATGACGTACTCTGCATATAAGTTAAATAAGCAGGGTGACAATATACAGCCTTGACGTACTCCTTTTCCTATTTGGAACCAGTCTGTTGTTCCATGTCCAGTTCTAACTGTTGCTTCCTGATCTGCATATAGGTTTCTCAAGAGGCAGGTCACCGTGTGTAAAATAGCTAGCTAGTGGGAAGCAGCTGTTTAGCACAAGGAGCTCAGCTCTAGTGCTCTGTGATGACCTAGAGGGGTGTGATGTGGGTGGGTGTGAGGGAGGCTCAAGAGAGAGAGGATATATATAGCTGATTTATGTTCTTGTACGGTAGAAACTAACACAACACTGAAAAGCAACTATAGCCTAATTAAAAATAAAAAATAAAATAAATATTTTAAAAAGAAAAGAATTCAGAGGAAAGGCATAGAGAGTGATGAGAGAAATCCTCTGAGAGGACATGGAAGGAGACCCAGCTGAAGTTAGGCAGCAGGCTGTGTGAATATTTAGAGGAAGAACCAAAGATGAGAATAGTAAGTACAAGGGCCCTGAAGCAGAAATGGGATCAGTAGGAAAAAGAACATTAAAGAGCCTAGTGTGCAGGAGGTCAGTGGAAAGCAGAGAATGCAGTCAGCAAAGCCAGATCACCAAGGGCCTAGTAAGCCATATGTGATGGAAAGATACTGCAAGGCTTTGAGCAGGCTAGGAACACCATCTGACTTCAGTTTTAAAAGCACCATTCTTGCTACATCATATCCCAGTTAAAATGTAAGAAGTCAATCAATCAATCCTAACTCTTAGGAGTTATTCCCTTTGATAGTCTATCTCCTTGCTGGTCCCCATACTCTAAAATGTTTCTCTCTGCTTTACTGTGATGCTTTTCTTCCTTCCCCAAAACATCTTCTTTGCATTTCTTCAGCCTCAAACCTTCCCAGTTACCTGCTGCTGCTGCTGCTAAGTCGCTTCAGTCGTGTCCGACTCTGTGTGACCCCATAGAAGGCAGCCCACCAGGCTCCCCCGTCCCTGGGATTCTCCAGGCAAGAACACTGGAATGGGTCCCAGTTACCTGAGGAGGCCTTAATTCCCTGGCACCTGCACCTCCATCCTGTCCTTCCTTACTTTGATTCCTTGTGTGAGTCTCCCTACCTTGCCCCCGTATTTGGATCACCAGGACTACAAGACTTTCTTCTGGGCATTGGCCTCGGCACACTACATGTTTTTAATGTGGAGTCAGGGTTGCAAACCACTGTTCTAAATTTATAACCTGCTTCAGTCTCTCCAACCAAAAAAGAAAAACTGCATTTTTCTTTCTCTCTTCTCTCCATCAACGTTCCTGAAAGCTCATCTAGTTCTGAAAGATCAGCTCGCTGAGACTTCAGCGCGCATGTGAATCACCTGAGGAACTTGTTAATTGCAGGGTCTGTTTCAGAAGATGGGGCTGGGCCCAAGATTCTTCATGTCTAATGAGCCCCCAGGTGACACAGTCAGACCACTCTTTGTAGTTAAGGGCTGGCCTGCTGGTCTGTACTCTCTTGCTTCCAACTCACTTTTTTTTTACTCACTGCCTTGTGGTTTTACCCTATAGCGTCACTGAAATTGCCAGTGTTGCCAATGACCTGATCTGTTCCCTCTCTTCTAGGGCAGTGTCTGTAACAGGGAAGAGCACAGGCTTGGAGACAGCCTGGGTTCAAACTGTAGCCCTCCCATTTACTAGCTCGGTGACCTCTCTGTGTCTCGATACCCTCGTCTTTGGGAAGTGGGGGAGATCATGATGATAGTCCCTACCTTGTGAGAATTAAGCAAGTTAAGACACACAGAGCTGTCAGAACAGTGCCTGGCACCCAAGGGTTTCATAAGCATTGGTGTCGTTCATCTCACAAGGCCTCTCACCAGTATTTGATTCCACTGACTTCTCTTTGTTTAAATATTTCTCCTCCTGTAGCTTCCAGGATACCCTCCTCTCTCTCTTTTTGGCTGTACCCCGTGGCATGTGGGACTTAGTTTCCTGACCAGCGATCCAACCCGTGCCCCCTGCAATGAAAGTATGGAGTCTTAATCACTTGTGCATGTGTGCTAGGTCGCTTCAGTCATGTCTGACTCTTTGCAACCCTATGAGCTGTAGCCCATCAGGCTCCTCTGTCCATGGGATTCTCCAGGCAAGAATACTGGAGTGGGTTGCCATGTCCTCCTCCAAGGGATCTTCCCAACCCTGGGATTGAACCCACGTCTCTTATGTCTCCTGCGTTGGCAAGGGGGTTCTTTACCACTAGTGCCACCTGGGAAGCCCACTCTCACATTTACTGCAGCATTATTTACAATAGACAAGAAGTGGACACAACTTGAGTCCATCAGTGGACTTACCACTGGACCACTAGAGAATTCTCCACCCCCTTCCCACTTAGTTCTCCACCTCCTCTCCAGCTGCTCTTCTTCCTGAGCCCTCTTGGATGATGGTGTTTCCCAGGACTTTGACTTAGGCTCTCGGACTTTTCTCACCTGCCCTGAGCCATCTGACCCAGTGCCTTGGGTTCAGTTACCACCCAAATGCATAGCTTTCCTGACTCTAGAGTTTCCTCCTAGATCTTTCAGTTTCCTATCCATGTACCCGACAGCCTGCTGCATGGCTCCAGGTATATTCTTTAATCCATTCAGCACATATCTACTAGTTTCCTGCTCTGTGCCTGACCCTATGTCAAGTGCTGGAGGTACAGTAGTGAAGTGGTTAGACCTGGGCAAAGACCTTAGGGAGCTCACTATCCATCCAGAAGGGAGGTTCAATGCTAATCATGCCATGATTGACTTATTGCACTTGGGATGCACGCATGCTCAGTCACTTCAGTTGTGTCCGACTCTGTAAACCCATGGACTGTAGCCCGCCAGGCTAATCTGTCCATGGGACTTCCCAGGCAAGAATACTGAAGTGGGTTGCCATGCCTCCTCTAGGGGATCTTCTTGAACCCAGGATCGAATGTGCATCTCCTGTGTGCAATTTAAAGGTTCAGGGCACTATGAGAGTGTATAATGGGGACCTGACCTTGTGGTGGTGACATATATTGTCCGGACTCCTCGTGTCCCAAACTGAGCTCGCTGTTTCCCTGAACCTGCCCCTCTCTTCGATCAGTGAGCAGCACACCTATCACGGTACCCGGGCCAAGTCCTGGACCTCATGACTCCTACTGTCCCTCACTGACCACTTCCACCCAGTGGGAGAATCCTTCCTTCTGGAAAACCAGCCTTCTGGATAACTCCTGGCATTCTAAATTCTGACTGCCCTATGCTCAAGCAGGCTGATTTTATCCCCTGGTAAAGTAGAAAAAGAGCAAATGAGGGGCTGAGGTTCACCCCCAGAAATGCAGACCCACTGTGTGTCCCGCTGCACCTGACCGTGGCCCATCTATTTGGGGGGTGAGGGGAGGCTGGGGCATGCATGTCTTCTCTTACTGACTCTCAGCTGATAACTTTCCCCAGTAAACCCTGTTTCTTAAGCTATATCATATGAAGTAAAATGAAGTCTGATTTCACATTGTGTGACACAAAGTGGCTATGTTTTACCAAAAAAGGAAACGATAAATTTATTTTTTGCACTGTAAAATCTGTATCTGCTTATAGTGATTAGTGTCTTTATTAAACCAGCTCTACAGCCCCATTTGGAACACAGGAGAAAAAAATGTAGATACAGATATATAGGTCTCCCAGGTGGCGCTAGTGGTAAAGAACCTGCCTGCCAATGCAGGAGATACGAGAGACTCGGGTTCAATCCTTGGGTTGGAAAGATCCCCTGGAGGAGAACTTGGCAACCCACTCCAGTATTCTTGCCTGGAGAATCCTATGCATAGAGAAGCCTGGCGGGCTACAGTCCACAGGGTCGCAAAGAGTCGGATACAACTGAGCGACTGAACAATAATATCTGCTTGTAGCAAACATTTGTGTGTTTTTTTTAAGTTTTCCCACATTTGAACCCCTTACCTGTTTGGAAGGATCCCCATTCAAGAATCTTGACTGATAGAATGACCATTAAAAAAATTCAGAAAATGTCATAGAGTAGAAGGAAGACAAAAATTCATTGCTCTACATCCAGAACAAAATAAATTATGAGTAATTTCTTCCAGTCTTTTACTACATATATATGTTGACATAATTGCAATTATTTAACTATATAAAAATTTATATACTCTAAGCTAATTTTAAAATTGTTATTTCAAAATTGATATATATTCAATGCAGAAAATTTGAGAATACAAAAAAAATCCCACGAAAAACCCCAAAAGTTACAATTCTGAGATAACCACTGTTAATAATTTGGTATATTTCCTTAAAATTTTTTCTCTACATTTTTACATTTTACATAGCTGAAAATACACTGAGGATTCCAACTGTTTCATGCATAGATAACTGAGACAATTTAACATTTCCTAGATAAAAGATTATATGAAGAGAAGCAAGGGGATAGATGTGAATAATACTTGCCATTCACATGATGTATTACTCAATACCAATTAGAGAGCCTTAATGGATTCAGAGATTTAAAGATGCAGAAAATCATTATGCAAGTTTCTTGGCAGTGAACACGCACATTATGCTGCCCTTCACAACTCTGCTTCTACTGACAAAAATACAGAAGCCTTTTTGTTCAGCTGGTTTCCTGGCACAGTGCTCCAAGCTCTTAAAAAGTTTGTCCATTATGGGCAAGTGCAGAAACACAATAGGAATCATTATTGTTTTCAGTGTCATCAAACATGGCAAAGATACCACACGAATTGTGGGATGAATTATGGAGGCTGAGAAACACTTTTCCAGGAACTGAGAGAGGAGTGGAACAGAAGAGAAACAGCTGACAAGCTGATTCAGGGAAGTGACAGGAAACTTGGGTCCTGGGCCCAGACTGCTCAGACTGACTCTTGGTTCTCACCCCTCGGTCATTATGTGGCCTTGGAGAAGTTACTTTAAACTCCCTGGGCCTGTTTCCTCATCTGTAAAATGACGAGTGATATTTGCTGATATTTTCATTCAGATTTTTGCAGTCTCTTCAAAAGAGGGTGAGGTGAGTGTTAAGAATAACACCTATTTCATAGAGCACTATTTAACTGGCAAGAATTGAATACATAAGTAAGTAAAGTGCTCAGCTCTACTACTGAGCAGCAGAGTCCACATACGACACAGAACTCGACGGGATCACGGCATTTGAGAAGCCTTGTAAGTTCTTTATATCGCAAGTTTCCTTTTCCTAAATTATCTCATTTTTATTAAAATTTTTACTGTATGAAAACATGCATTCAGAAAAATGCACAAAGCCCAGCTTGATTTTAACAGAATGAACACACTTGTGAAATCACCACCCAGGTCAAGAAATAGAGGGTGACCAGCATCAGAAATCTTCTCTCATAGCCCTTCTTGGTCAGTATCTCCTATTATCATGACTTTTAACACCATAGATTAGTTTTGTCTGTTTTTTAACTTTTTATAAATGAAGTCATATGATATGTACTCTTCTGAGTTTAGCTTCCTTCACTCCATGCTATATTTATAGGATTCATCCATGTTGCTGCAAGTAGCAGTAATTTATTCATTCTCAGCATTGAATACATTCAGTTGTATGATTATGTCAAGATGAAACAATGCATTCTTTTGGTAAAGAACATTTGGGTTGTCTCCAGTTTTTAGGTTATTGAGACTGATATTTCTGTGAATATTCTTGAATCTTCCAATCCATGAATATGGTATTTCCCTCCCTTCCTTTATTTAGGTCTTCGTTCATTTCTCTCAGTAATGTGTGTAGTCTTATACACTTTTCATTAGATTTGTTCCTAGATATTTGTTGCCTTTTGGATGTCCTTGTGAATTGTCTTATTTTTGAATTTCATAAATTGTAGCTGGTTAGTAGAAGTACTGGTAACTGGTACTGGTTAGTAGAAGTACTGGTAACTGGTACTGGTTAGTAGAAGTATTGGTAGTTGCATAAAGACAATGTTTCCAGCAACATTGCTAAATTTAATGAATAAATTAATTGATTGTTTCCCTATTTCATTCATTTTTGGTCTTGGCATTTCCTTCCTTCTACTTCGCTTGAGCTCAGTTTTCTATTCTTTCTCTAGCTTCTTAGTCTATGAGGGAAAGGGATCCTCTTCTGTTCCCGTTGTCTGGTCTCCCATTCTGATCAGTGGAGTTTGTGAAAAAGTGTCCTGGGTCATCACCGGGTCTCCCTGTCCATCCTTGTTCCCACCTCAGTGCTTTACCTTGAGACTCTTCACCTTCAGGAGGCTAAGTGCCAGCCTCAGGCTGCCCTACCTTCTCTCCTTTTGTTATTTTGGGGTTGCAACTTCATTTAGTTGCAAAAAGGTAGGTGCAAGAAGGACAGGAATCTAAGAACAGTGTGCTGGATATCTAAAAAAGAAAAAAACCCATCCCATTTACAGCCCAGGGGCAGCTGCCCAATTTTCTAGTTGTTAGATAGCTTGGATCTCTGGACTGCAGGAGAATTAAGTGTATTTCTGTCTTTATTTATGCGAATGGATTGCTTTGTTTCCTAGTTGAAGCACAGGCAAGCAATTGTTTTGCCTTTCAGATGCTAGTAATTGATTGTCTGTCAGTTTTGATTTTCAAAATTGTTTGGCATTTTTGTGCTTTTCTGGTGAGAAGTGCAGAAGGCTGTAATGGGGGCTGCTCTCTAGACACCATTTAGAACAAGACATCTCCCAGAATGAGATTTTAGAAAGATTTTAGAAAGACCTTTCTAAAATGCAACTCTGACCATGCCTTACCTTCACTTACAGGATTTTAATAATTCTCATTGTCTACTGAATAGAGACCGAAGTCCCAGCTTGGCTGAATGACTCTTTGTAACAAAGCCCCTGGCTGAGGCTCAGGATACACTGAGCCACTTAACAGTTTTCAAAAACGGCCTTGTCCTCACTCTCCTCCCGGCCTTTGAATATGTTACACATGTGGACTGGAATGCCCATTCTCATCCAGCTTTACCTTGAAGGACTGTTTACCCTTCAAAATTCAGCTCAGGCAACCCCTCCAAAAAATCTTTCTGATCTACCCCCTCAGGCTGGGGTAAATCCTCTTCCCTGAATGCTGACAACTCCCTCTCCCCCCATGCATTCTTCCATCAAACCGTTACTGAACACAGGTCTGGCTACTTGCTGCTTATAAGCCAATGAAGAGGCCAGGTTGGTGGAAAGGAAAGCTTGCTTTATTTTGGAGGTTGGCAACCTTGGGGTGGAGGGGGGCCAACAGCTGTACAGATGCTGATTCCCTCTGCCCATCCACCACCGGAGAATCAGGGAGCAAGAGCTTTTACAGAGAGAGGGAGGGGGCTACATGCAGAAACAGTGCAGTCAGCTCTGACAGTCATTTTGAAATTGGTCACTGCTGGTCTGAGCTGTGTCATCTTGATTGTTTTAAGTACAGTTAATCTTCAGTTCCAGGGTTGGTTTGTTTCCATTTCCTTGAGACCAATTCTTGGGCTTGTGACAGCTTATGTCATGGCTACAGTCAGTCATCACGTTAATTTTTCCACCTGGTGGGGGTTTCAGTATCCATAAGACAGTTTACAGGACATGGCTCAGAATATTGTCTATAGCCCTTGAGAAGGAATTAAAGGTCCTTGACTATTAATGACTACATTATTATTATTTTGTCTCCTTTAACGGTTTTCCTTTGTTTCTGCATTTTCTTGCTTCTCTGATTAAACTTATTCTTTGGCTAAAGTTTTTTCACAGACAAAAGGCAGATAGAGGAGATAGGGGCAAGGACAATAGGGTCCTTTGTTGTCGTTTAAGTCCTGGCCAACTCGTTGCAACCTCATGGACTACAGTCCGCCAGGCTCCTCTGTGCATGAGACCTCCCAGGCAAGAATACTGGGGTGGGTTGCCATTTCCCTCTCCAGGGCATCTTCCCAACCCAGGGACTGAACCTGTCCCCTGCCCTGGCAGGCGGATTCTTTACCACTGAGCCACCAGGGAAGCCTCAGGAGTGTCCTGTTCCATTTCAAAACCACTTGCCACACTGGGTCCTGATAGACTGTGCTATAAGCCCCTGTTTCTTATGTGTCTCTTTATCCCATGACCTAGGGAGGACCTTAGTAAGTCTGTAGGTTGAACAGTGTGGCTCTTTCTGGGCTAGGAGCTCCTATCATATGCGATTCTGGTGGTATTAAGGCCGCCACACATATGAAGATGCTGGCGCACTGAAAAGTCAACGACAGCCCCATTTACTCTCATAAGACCTACTGACCCTGCTAGCTGTGCCCTGGTGTGTGCATGCAGACAAAAATAGACAAATATTGCCTCCCATGCCTCACACTGCAGGAAAATTGCTCTTTTCCATCATTTGGGCCCAGCTTTGTCAACACCCCCAGTGTGTTGCACAGAGGGTAGAAAAAGAGTAAAGAACCAGTGTGAAAGCTGTTCATTTCTAATACGAGTGGAGACAGCGCTGCTCCAATCAGTGGAAGGAGCCTGGTCTTGCGGTCCAATATCTTAGAGTGAAATCCTGGCTCTGCATCTACTATGTCAGCTTAAGAACAGTGGATTTTTGAGGCAGTGAAACTACTCTGTATGAGACAGTAATGGTGGATACATGCCATTATATACTTGCCCAAATCTACAAAGTGTACAGCACACAGAGTGAACCCTGATGTAAACTATGGATTTGACTGTAAACAAAACAATTGTATCACTTTACGATATGCAATGATTGCCAGGATGATTAAGCGAAAAAAGCAATACAGAACAATATATACAGTATGCTACCTTGGCCCAAGGAAGAGAATTGGGGAGTAAGAAGCATATATTCACATTTGCTTATATCTGCATAAAGAAAGCTGTAAAAGATATACTAGAAATTACAAAGGTGGTTACCTCTGAGGCTAAGGAGCTGGGTGTATAGGGACAGGGGAGGAAGCACGACCTTAGAATGTATGCCTTTTTGTTTTCATTTGTGAACCATGTGAAGGAAGGTATTACCCATTAAACTTGCTTAAAAACTAATTCTATAATGTCTGAAATGCATGGTGCAAAAACCCACTTACCAGACTCAGAGGTGAAAGTGTGCTGATGTATCCTACAGAAAAATAACCTGGACCCAGTAGTCCTAGCAATCATGCGATAGGGAAACTTATGGGACGGGGGGTTGTCTCTTACGCTTTTGCCTTTCTGTCAGGGAGCTTTGCACTTGCTTCTGTCTGGCTTCTTCTCCATCACTTAGACTCCCAACCTATTCAAGCGTCAGCACCAGAGCTGGACTCACTCTAGCTTTGCTCAAACTGGATGGGGGGTTACTCAGCACAAACATGGCTGCCTGAGCCTCTTCTCCCTGTTCAATAGGGGCTGTGGTTAGAGACAAGCTTCAAAGAAGAGGGATTTGGGCAGGACTGCAGTGATAGGCTCGCTGGGTATGGCTGTTGCCTGATGACTCAGAGGTTAAAGAGCCAGCCTGCAATGGGCCGTCCTAGACACTGAGGGGCAGACGATGGCTCTACAGCGCCTGGAGAAAAGAGGCAGAGAGACAAAATGTACAGCTTAGGAGCTTCCTGTGTGACCTGGGCAAGTCCCTTCTCTCTGGGCTTCAGCTTCTCATTTACAGGACAAGGGGACTGGGCTAGATGATGCTCTGAGGTCCCTTTGGTCTCAAAAGGGGAAGCAAGCAAAGGGTGGTGAAAAGAGCCTTGAAGCAGGAGTGGGGAGACCTGGTTTCCAGCGCCTCTCCTCCTACAGCCTTGCACTTGGGTCTTCATCAGGCCACGTGATGTCCATGAGCCTCTACTGAAAAATGAGGATAACGCTGCAGACTGCTGTGAGTTAAACAAACTCCTGAGCATGAAAGTGCCCTGCCAACTGTCCTGTCAGTGTGGGTATGAGGAGTGACGACAAAGGCTACCACCTCTATAAAACAGAGGTGCGACCCCGTCCTCGGCCTTCTGTCAGGATGACTATGGGGGCAAAGGAGACAGTTCAGGAACTGGTGCAGCGCCTGAGCTCTGGACTGGGACACAAGAGCTGGGCTCTGTTACCTGCCAGCTGTGTGACGGTGGCCAAGGGTCCTTCCTCTCTGGGCGTCCATTTTTCATCTGTGGACCGGGACCAATGGTGTCTGCCTGAGACGCGGCAGTGAGCAAAGATGAAAGCGTGAGCCTGAGGGGCATTGTGTGGACTGTGGTGTGCTTTTTTTGGTGAGAGGAATGATTAATGGGACTGTTCCCTGGTCCCTCAGCTCCTGAAGGAAGCTATTCTGTGATGTTAATTAAGCTCATTTACACAGGCTTCCTCCAAAGCCCTGGGAGGCAGCCCAGCAATGCATTTACATGGTCATAAATGTTTCTGTAAAACTTATAAAAGTAAAATGTTTCAGTTAAGACCACTATCTCTTCCACCGTAAGGTCTCTGTCATACTTCCACTCATGTTGGATGATGTTGTATGGCCATGGGCATCTTTGGGATCTGGTTAAGGGCAAGCTGAGTCTGAGACACAATTTATTTGACTTAGTGGATATATTTATGTAGTTTATAGGCACTTCTGTGTATAGGCACTTCTGTATATTGCTAGTCATTCTGGCAATAATTTTCTAACCACCAATGCCCACCACGTGGACTCACTCGTTATCAGGACAGGAAAATGCAGCCCAGAGGCCATACTGAAACATGGATGTGTCTACACCCAGCCCTGGAAGGTTGTGGAGGAGGAACAAAGTGTGAAGGGTACAGAGCCAGAAACTAGTTTGGGGAAAATTCTTCCGCCACCAGAGGATAGATTCATTTCTCATGGATGCCCATCAAAATGGAAATCCCTCCTGTTGAAGAATATACTCGGCAATGCCGCATATACAATTCTAAATGTACTATACATTTTGTTTCTCTTTAATGGGATGCAAAATAAAACGTATCAGAAGTCAATTGTCTGTAGGACTTGAGCACTGTAGCAGTCCTACAAACAAGGGGTGCTTCTGTGTGTGAAGTTGCATGTTTTACTCATCCCAATATATGGAATCACATTTTGGGCTGACTGATGTATCGTGTAACTAATGCATCGTGTCCTGATGAGGCCTGGAAGTTCCAGATGAAATGGCACACAAAATTGCTACCAATACAACGAGACAGCCTAGAGAAATGAGGATTGCAATGACAAAACTCCTACACACGCTCATCAGTAAGTACAGTGTGTGTAGCATAAGAGAAATTTCAGTACACAACTGTGTAGCTCAAAGTGATGTAGTAGCAATTTGCGAGTGCATCGGAATTGCTTTGGGTAACGAGCCATCAGTTTAGAGTTCTTAAGATGGGTCCTTACCCTGAAAGCTTACAGCTCGTGTATAAAAGAAGCGGGATAGAAGTTTCCCCCAATTTGAAAACAATCCTAAAAATTTACAACTTTACCAACAAGATGTGAAACTGAAAGAAACTTCCCTAAACTATTAATAAAACTAGCTACCACACCAGGGGAGATACTGAGTTATCTTTCTGTTCTCCTTACAGGAAATGCCATACACTATATACTATTGCCATATGAAGAGGCCATCAAAAGGTATGTAGCCAAAGTCAAGGAACACAAGGTATTAAAAGATGTGCTAGGCACATTAAAAATATAGAATATTAAAAATATTATGCTCTCTGGGGGGATTTTGTGATATTTGTGGTAGATCAACTTTTCTTGTCCGTGGGTTGTTTTCATCTCTTTTCTCATTCTAAGTAACTATTCGTGTTTGTCCCTGATTTTGTACTTATAATTTGTATTAGATTTCCTTTTAGAAGGCCTCCAATTGTAAGCTTTGTTGTTGTTCAGTCGCTCAGTCATGTCCCACTCTTTGGGACCACATGGATTGCAGCATGCCAGGCTTCCCTGTCTTCCACTATCTCCCAGAGTTTGTTCAAGTTCATGTTCATTGAGTTGGTGATGCTATCCAACCACCTCAGCTTCTTCTGTGCTCTTTTCCTTGTGCCTTCAATCTTTCCCAGCATCAGGGTCTTTTACATTGAGTCAGCTCTTCACATCAGGTGGCCAAAATATTGGAGTTTCAGCTTCAGCATCAGTCCTTCCAGTGAATATTCAGGGTTGATTTCCTTTAGGATTGACTGGTTTGATCTCCTTGCAGTCCAAGGGATTCTCAAGAGTCTTCTCCAGCATCACAGTTGGAAAGCATCAATTCTTCTGCGCTCAGCCTTCTTTATGGTTCAACTTCCACATCTGTCCCCGACTACTGGAAAAACAATAGCTTTCACTAGACAAAGCTTTGTCGGCAAAGTGGTGTATCTGCTTTTTAATACTCTGCCTAGGTCTATCATGGCTTTTCTTCCAATGAGCAAGTGTCTTTTAATTTCATGGTTGCAGTCACCGTCCACAGTGACTTTAGAAGCTAAGAAAGCAAAATCTGCCACTGTTTCCACATTTCCCCCATCTATTTGCCATGAAGTGATGGGACCGGATGCCAGGATCTTAATTTTTTGAATGTTGAGTTTTAAGCCAGCTTTTTCACTCTTCTCTTTCACCTTCATCAAAAGGCTCTTTGTTCCTCTTCACTTTCTGCCATGAGAGTGGTATCATCTGCATATCTGAGGCTGTATAATCTTAGGGCCTTGGATATGCTGTGGCCTGGGGGGCTGCACGGGACTCTCATTCCCCCCTCCCAGCTCTCTCCAGCCACTTTGGACCTCATAGGCCCCACCAGAGTGCACTGCAGCTGGTGCTGCTCTCCATCTGAGCCATCCCCAGCCCCTGCTCCAGGCAGCAGCAGCAGCAGGCACCTCTCAGGAGGAACAGGCCAGGCCCAGGGAGCTCCCACCCTCCCACACACTCCTGTGTTTGGCTTCCTAATACAGGTCTCACTTCTCCTCAGCACCTTCAGGACAAAATGGTCTGATATTCAAAGCCTTCTGGGTCTGGTTTTATTTTACATCAAAAATTTTTAAAGATCACATTTCCTTCCAGAATGAAGCTGATAAATACAAAAGCAATTTTGTATCTGGTCGCCACAGTAAATTATTTCATGTATTTTTTTCTTTTCTTTATTTATTCTTCTGCTTATTCTCTAGGAATTTCTGGGAAGCCAAGTACGTCATCTGCAAATAGCATGTGGTCTATTCCTCATCAGTATTTATATTTCTGTACCAGTCAGAGGCGTTGACTGCAAACAACGAAAACCAACTCTTCTTTAACACTGGAAAACTATTGGAAGAGCCACACTCCGGGAAGCCAACAAAACCAACCAAGTCCTACTAGAATTCAGACTTCTTCCCATGCTGAAGTGCAAAAAAAAAAAAAATCCAGTCTGGCAAACTGAAAATATCTTCACTCTCTTATCAGTTACTGTAAACAACTCCAAGTTCTGGGCAAGGTCCATTTCTTCTCTAATTCTGTCCCAATTCTCTCTCAATACTCTTCAAACAGTATATACAAGCATGGACTAAAGGGAAATACAAGAGAAATTCATTAAAGTATATAAATGTATAGATGGCAGAGCAGGGAAGGAAATATGGGTAGAGAATACGGGGCTCTGTGCCTTGACTCGGGTGTATAACCTCCTTCCTCTACCATCTATTGCATGATGACTTTGCCTTTGGCCAACACCTCATCTGGCGGGGATTCTAGGCCATGTGTCCATTCCTGAGGGGTCTGGGCCCTAGTGGTCTTGCCTAACATCTTTGTTGTAATCTTGCTTCCATACTGGAAGTTACTAATGGCAGTACTAGCAGGCAGAGCAGAGGGTTCCTGAGAGTCAACCTCATTTCTTCATGTACTATTGTAATGATCTCCCCATTACCCTTTAGTACCCGTTAGTACCGTCAGTCAGTGCTGTCCAGTAGAACTTTCTGCAATGATGGACATGTTCCACATCTTCTCTGGGTAAAATGGTAGCCAATACGCATATGTTATAGCCAGGTGGCTCAGTAGTAAAGAATCTGCCTTCCAATTCAGGAGACACATGAGATGTGGGTTCAGTCCCTGGGTCGGAAAGATCCCCTGGAAGAGGGCACAGTAGCCCACTCCAGCATTCTTGCCTGGAGAATCCCATGGACCGAGGAGCCTGGATGGCTCCTGTCCCTGGGGCTACAAAGAGTCTGACACGACTGAGCAACACACACATAGCCATGTACGGATGTTGACCACTTGAAATGTGGCTAGTGTGACTGAAGAAACTGAATTACTAATTTAGTTTAAATTAAATTTGAATATAATAGCCACAGGTGGCTAGTGGCTACAGTATTGGACAGCACACTTGTAAATCAATCATTCCAGCTAACACATGATCTCCCTTGGGCCTGTTCATCTACTGGCCTGAGAGCCCCTCATGGCTGGTTGGCAGTATTCACTTCCTATTCAGGGGAAGCATTGTGTGTCTCCAGATAGAAGCTGTCCTCCCTTGCATATCAAAACCTCTAAACCAGCAGGTGTAGAGATGTGGAAACAAAAAGCAAATTTTTTGAAAGGAGATTATTTGGTGGAGTGGTGACACGTGCCAAGCCCACATTCATGCTTTGGTTCCAGGGTTGCTGTAAACCGATCACTGTAAGTTGGTTGCTGGTTGAGCTCGTACGCCGCATCCTAGAGGACAGTATCCCAACTCACAGAGTGTTGTCTACCAGGGTGTCGTGACTGATCCTTTAAATGTTTGCTCTAGTCTTCTCTCGGGCCAGCTCTCCTGTGTATGATAAGAGCTGTGAATCCCATGACCATCGGCCCACGGCTTCATTCTTTGGCTGTACAGTGAGTTTGGGGCAGAAGCAGTATTGTATGGGTTGTTCTGACGTATTTATGAAGTCCACGGATGTCAGTCCTGATGGAAGCATGAAGAAAATACCTATTCAACTCCAATATCCATATTTATTCCAACGAGGACAAATCACTGTCCCCCATGATGGAAGGAGTCCAATATAAGCAACTCGCTGTCATAGAGCTGACTGTTCCTCTCCACTGTAGTATGATATCAGACTTGCAGACTTGGTCTCTACTGCTGAAAGTTAGGCCCTTGTCGGCAGCAGCGGCTGCGTCAGCTTTGAACGGCTGTTAGACCACCTACTCGACCAGGTGGTCTCTGTTCCTGCCTCCAAAGCCACTTTATTCCTGAGCAGGCCCAGGACTAGCTGGGGAAAGAAGTTGATAGATGTCAGCTCACCCACTGGGTGGGTGATCATGTCCACCTGGTTATCGAGAACTTCCTCCACACGGAGGGCATTTTGGAGAGCATCTATGTGAGACACAGTAGGCTCTGCCTCTGGGTCAATTCTGACAGCTCTATCCACATTATCTTTCCCAGACCACATGGTCACTGATTTCCACTCTTGTTCTTTCCAAGCCCTTGATCATTTGGCCAGACCATTAACTACTGCTCATGAACCAATGTAGATCTGTACCTCAGGCCATCTTGCCTTCAAGGAAAGTGACCAATAAGATACAATGTTTTAAATTTTGCCCTTGATAAGATTTCTCTTCCCCGTCTTCTCCTGGGGCCACCTCTGAATGGGACAGCAGGACCACAGGAGTCCACTTTCAGTGGACAAGCTGTGCGTAAACTCTTCTCTGTTCTCTTCCTTGCCTGTCAATTGGCTGTAGGAAATACTCCATGAAATTACAGATATAAGGAGTGATGGAGGGCAGGACCACAGTATATGAGACGTCCCCACAGCTGGGTTTGGGTGACAGGCCACGCATATGCTCAAGTGAACACACAGTAGTGCCTCCAATTGTAACACTCCTTCTGGGCAGTTTGTGCCCAAGCCTTCTCATTCTTTGTGCATCTAAAGTCCTGTAATTATAATTCCATTGTTTTTTTTGTGGATCAGATTTTGGTATGCCAGCTTTGCCAAAGAGTCTCTTTCCATCTTTATGTTCTACATATTAAGTAAAAATAGCAGTCCTCGAAATTTTGTCAGCCTCTACTTTTTTTTTGATTATGCAATTTTGATTTAATGTTAAAAATTCAATCAATATAACTCACTATATTTATGAAACAAACAAGAAAAATTATACAATCATCTCAAGAGATGTAGAAAGATGATTCAGTAACATTCAGCATCCGTGGCAGGCAGGCCTTGAATCCAGCCCCAGCAGGGCCTTCCTACTGCCTCTGAGGGCTACTTTGTGAATTATTTATTTATTTATTTTTATTGGAGGATAATTGCTTTATAATATTGTGCTGGTTTCTGCCATACATCAACACGAATCAGCCACAGGTATACGTATGTCCCCTCCCTCCTGAACCTCCCTCCTGTCTCCTTCCCCATCACACCCTTCTAGGTTGTCACAGAGCACTGGGCTGAGCTCTCGGTGTCACACAGCAAATTTCCACTTTGGGTCTGTTTTATGTACGGTAATGTATATGTTTCCATTCTCTCAGTTCGTCCCGCCATCTCCTTCCCCCCAAGTGTGTCTGTTCTCTATGTCTGCGTCTTTATTGCTGCCCTACAAATAGGGTCATCAGCACCACTGTCAGATTCTGCTTTGAAATCACTGAGGTATTTACGTGTTTTGGTTATTAGATCCTGACCAATCTTTTCACTTTCTTCTATAGTTACTGGACCACTCAAGTATTCCACCGCTTATTGAGTCAACTTAGGTAATTTACGTATTTCTAGTTATGTTTCCATTTTATCCATAATAGCTTTCTAAATTACCTGTTTTCAAAAAAATTTTGACATTGTATTATACATGTCATTTGCGTAAAATCTGTACAATCTTCTCTGTATCATTCCCTTTGCCATTTCTAAGGATACTTTTTCATGATTTGTCTCTCTTCTTCTTAGTCAACCTAGCAGTCTGATCAGATCTTAATTTTATCAATTCTGTTTGACTTTGCTGTCATTAATTTTTTACACTTTCTTTATTCCTCTCTCTTACTTTCCTGAGAGTATTTTATTATACCTTTCCAGCTTCTCGAATTGAATATTCAGGATATTCTAAAAAGCCATCCTGACATTTATCTGCTTGCCTGTAAGCTCCACAGAGAAACCTTCCCTCTTTTGGTCACCGCCCTACCCTCAGCACCTAGAGCTGTGCTGGCCTATAGCAGGCACTCGGAATATCTTTGTGGAGGGAATATTGACTTTACACAGAACAGTTTAAGACTATGACACTGCTCTGAGGAAATCTTCAGTCAGAGTATTTAGGTTTTGGTGTGAAATATTGTTAGCCCTTTCAGGCGTCTTGTCATCAGATTTAAAACCTTTTTCAGTTTAACTTGAGCTGGTTAGAGGAATCACCGACTCAATGGACATGAGTTTGAGTAAACTCCGGGAGTTGGTGACAAGGCCTGGTGTGCTGCAATCCATGCGGTCACAAAGAGTCGAACATGACTAAAAGACTGAACTGAACTGAGAACTGAGTTAGAGGAATATTTGAAAATTTCCAAGTGGTTAGACTTGAGGTGAAGACCTTATTTTTTTGTTGTTAACTTCTAGATTTATTACGTTATGAGCAAGGAATGTGGCTCATCTGATTTCTCCTTTTTGGTTTCTGAGATTTTTGTGGCCTGTGTGTTATGTGGTGAATTTTTGTTGTTGCTCTATAAGGATCTGAAAGTAAAACAGATAGTTTACCTTTGGGCTACACATGAAGCTTGTTACATCTGATATTCAAACCTTCTTAAATTTGATATTCAAACCTTCTCTTTACTCAATTTGATTTCAGGTTATGATAAACCCTTCCACTATGCCTATGGTTTGGTTGAAGTTCTTTTTTATTTCATATCTTTCTGGCAGGCTATACTTTTTATTTGAAAAAAAATTATATTATTTATCTTGCTTAATGTGTCTTGTCTTGAATTCTACTTTGTCTGATATGAACATATCTACATTGCTTTGTCAGCTTTTGCCTGGATTATCTTTGCCAGACCTTTCATGCTAATCTTTGTTATTTTGTTATAAGTGAGTATTTTGTAACTGACTGGTCTATAACTGGATTTGTGTGTATGACTGTGTATAAGAATATGTGTGTGTGTGTGCCCAATAAAGAAATTTAAGTGTAAGTCACAGGTGTACTGTAACAATAAAATGTTTGGTCTTCCTGCCATTCAATTTCATGTTTTCTGTTAATTATTCTTTCTCAATACCTTCTGTTTTCCCTTTTCTGAATTTTTTTGGGTTGACAAAGCATTGACTGTTACTTGTTTTTCCTCTTGTGTTTTTAACTTCCATGTCATGTCCATATTATTATTAGTTGTTGTTCAGTCGCTAAGTTGTGTCCGACTCTTTGCAACCCCATGAACTGCAGCACGCCAGGCTTCCCTGTCCTTCACTATCTCCTGGAGTTTTCTCAAACTCATGTCCATTGAGTTGGTGATGCCATCCAGCCATCTCATCCTCTGTCCTCCCTTCTCCTGCCCTCAATCTTTCCCAGCATCAGGGTCTTTTCTGGTGAGTCCACTCTTCGCATCAGGTGGCCAAAGGATTGGAGCTTCAGCATCAGTCCTTCCAATGAATATTCAGGGTTGATTTCCTTTAGGATGGACTGGTTTCATCTCCTTGCTGTCTAAGGCTTCTCCAGCACCACAGTTCGAAAGCATCAGTTCTTTGGCACTCAGCCGTATTATTAGTACTTATCTTTAAATTACTAGCAAATGTATTTCAATCATGTATCATTTCAATCATGTATACATTTCAATCAATGTATCATTTCCTATTTACATTAAGAATTGAATAGAATATGGTTTATCCACTGAATAAGACATGTCTTTTATAAGAGATGGATACTCAACTTAAATTGGCTTAAGAAAGATTTTCATAACTGAGGAGCCCAGGTGTCCAGACTAAGTTTAGATGCCAGCTTCTCAGAGAGCTGTCTAGAATACTAACTGCTGGCATCTGGCAGGCTGGTGGAAAGTTGAACTTTGACTGTTGAGATAATGGTAGCTTTCAGTGGACATTCAGCTTGTTATCAGGCAACCTGAGCTTCCATAGTCATTTGCTGGATAATTCCCTACTCCTCCTTCATGTGCCTATTATTCTCTATTCCCTGGAATAATTTAATGAGCATTGAGAATGTCTGTTCCTTCAGCTTTGTAGAACTCCCCCCTGAAATCTTTTTTAAGGATTAGCTCTTTAACAACTTTCTCTATTTCTTTTAGTAGATTTATCTATTTAGACTTTTTCTCTCTTCTGGGGTCAGTTTTAATAAATAATGTATTCCTAGAAAATCAATATTTCAACTAGATATTTCAAAGTTATTTGCATAGAGTTATGCAGAGAAACATCTTATAATTTTGAAATTCCCTCAGTTTCAAAGGTTATTCCCACTTATCTTTCTTGTCTTGGATGTGTGTGCTTTCTCATGCATAATCGTCTCTCATTGTCTGACTGACAGATGGAATCAATGCTCAGAGCAACCCGGGAGCTCACTTGTTGAAGATGCCAGTGCTTCTTTCATCCTGGGTCTTGGGAAAACTGTGGGCAGCAAAATCCCCATCTCACTCTACCCCTTCCAGTTGGACTTCACATGAGCAAAAACTAAACTGTTGTGCTAAGCGCCTGGTATTTTTGGAATTTACCCCTTACAGCACTTTAGCTAACATACAGATTTTCTTCTATTATTTTTATAATTTCATTATTACAATTAAGATCCATTTGGAATTTTAGGAGAGGAAGTAACATGGAAAGCTATCCTTTTTTTTTTTTTTTTTAAAGATACATGGTGAGTTATACCAAAACCCTTTATTAAATGGTATTTTCCCCTCTGATTTAAAATACCATCTTTACCTTAAACTAAATTCTCCTATCACTTCTGTCCTTTTTTTGAAGTCTTAATTTTTCTTTAATTAGTCTGCTGAAAAGCCAGGACCAACTGCTGTTGGTCTTGATTGTTCTTTATCAAGTTTTTCCTGAGATGTACTGTGCTTTTTCAAATATAAATTCAAATCTTTCCTTACTTAAGGAATGTTTTCCCCTTTCTTGAGCTCTTTGCTCTCTCTCGCCACATCCCTTTTTGCATTTTCAGCATTCTCCTTTTGGATGCTTCTAAAGTGACCTTCAGAGCTACTATCTATTAAAAACAATTGTAGTTGAAGATTTGTGTTTATGAACTGTTTATTTCATCAATGTATTGGAGTCTAGGGTTTCCCTTGTGGCTCAGCTGGTAAAGAATCTGCCTGGAATGCAGGAGACCTGGGTTCAACCCCTGGGTTGGGAAGATCCCCTGGAGAAGGGAACGGCTACCCACTCTAGTATTCTGGCCTGGAGAATTCCATGGACTGTATAATCCATGGGGTCACAAAGAGTCGGACACAACTGAGCGACTTTGACTTCACTTCAAAGTGACCTTCATTTTGCAATCATGTTAATAATTTCTGAATTCTCTTTCTCCTGCGTAATAGCCTGCTCCAGTTTTATCTATGTGAAATCCTTCGAATCTCAAAAAATGTGGCTCAGAAGTTTTCCCAAATTGTTATTTTTTTTTTTACTTTTATTCATTTGGTCACACTGCGTCTTTCTTGTTGCACACAGGCTTTCCCTAGTCGTGAGCAGTGGGGGCTAGTCTTTGTTGGGGTGCGTGGCCTTCTTGCGGCGGCTTCTCTTGTTGCAGAGACAGGCTCTAGGCACACGGGCTTCAGTAGTTGCAGCATGCGGGCTCAGTCGTTGGGGCTCACCGGCCCCAGAGAAAGCAGGCTTCTGTAGTTGTGGCTCGTGGGATCTTCCCAGACCAGGGATCAGATCCCCGTCCTCTCCACTGGCAGGTGGATCCTTATCCACTGTAGCACCAGGGAAGTCCCAAAGTTATCTCTTATGTACTGAACTCACTCCTTTCCACTGGAGGCCTGTTCTGATTTTGTGCCTTTGTCTCCTCTTCTGAGCATCTCTTTCTCTGCTCGTTCTTTATTCTTATAGCTAATGTTTTGATTTCTCCTATTTATAACTGAAAGTCTAGATCTTTACTCTCCAAGTATCCTACTGCACACTGCCTCCATGGGATATTAAAAGGGATCATGAGAAAAAAGTTCAGTGGTTCAGTAAGTGTGATAAATGATGAGTTGAAATATTTTTTTAAAGTTACTGATGAAATAACACCAAATAATCGTGAGGATATAGAGGACATGGAGCCCCAGAAATTCCTATACATTTCGGGGGGAGTGTAAGCTGGTGCTCTGTAAAGCAGTTTAGAGGTTTGCATGCACCTCAAAATTCCACTTCTAGGTAAAACCGTCCAGGAAAAAGGTGAAACATGTTCACACAGAGTCTAGTACAGAGAAGTATCATAGCAGCTTTGTTTGAGCAAAAATCAGAAAACTCTAAATATTTACCAACTGGAATATAGATAAACACATTTAAATCTGTATCTTACCTTGGAATACTCCTCAACCATTAAAAGTGATGAACCATAGACACATGCAATAACATGGGTGGATATTACAGATAATACATGGAGTGAAAGAAACCAGACACAAAGGAGCACATATTGTGTAAGAGTCCATAAACATGAAGCTTCAGAACAGGCAAAACTAACCTATTATTATAGATCAGTTGCCCTTGGGGTGGGGGTAGAGGGGAGTGAGGGGACTTCCTGGGGTGATGAAAATGTTCAGCGTTGTACAAATGATAAGACTGTGGGTTGTGTGGGTGTGATCTTTTGTCAAAATTCACGAGACTGCACAAGTAACTGTGCTGAATGTAAAATAGAATAAAAGTGATGGCAAGACCTCTCAGAACCTTTGATGCCTAAGACCTACTATGAATATCAAAAGGAGGATGTGGTACACAAGGTTTCCTGGCCTCATCTGAGTCTTGCTGGGGAGGTATGGGCAGGAAGTGTTCCCTTCCAAGTGCAGAAACTGGGAGCAAATGGTCATGTCGGGGCAGGAGCCACAGGCTCACTTGTGCCTGGCATCCCGGGTCTCATGGAGTTCTGCTCACACCACGAGGTTGGGGCAGGGGCGGGACAGGTCTCTGTGGCCTGTTCCAGAGGAGTCCAGGCCACTCTCCCTGCTCCCCACCCACCCAGTCCTACAGCTTCTGCCAGCGGGGCCTCAGGTGTCCACAAGGGACTAGGCTGTAATAGCCAATAGCAGTAGAGAAGTTTCCGGCATGGCGGGAGCTGCCACTGCTACCAAGATCCCCCTTGCTTTCCTCTGTGGTAATTGTGGGGCCCTGTCCCCTCTGTCCTGTGTGAGCCTCCCACACCCCTCACTGACTCAGCATGCAGTCCTAACTGGTGAAGCCTGAGCATCCAGCTCCCAAGGCCTCCTTCTGCCCCTCTGCTCAGCCCTGCCACCCAGAAGCTCTCTGGTGGGAAAACTGGTCCCCAGTCTGGGTAGGTCATGGGCTGTGCTGCCCCAGTAGGCTTCACATTTTGCTTGTTCTCATCTACTTCTCAGCTTCTAGAAAGCCTGCAGAATGACTCGTTTGTCAACAGTACCTTAACTGTTTTCTAACACTGCTATAGCAGCTTCCCAGGTGGCCCAAGTGGTAAAGAACCCAACTGCCAATGCAGGAGATGTAACAGACGCAAGTTCAACCCCTGGGTTAGGAAGAACCCCTGGAGAAGGGCATGGCAACCCACTCCAGTATTCTGGCCTGGGAAATCTTATGGACAGAAGAGCCTGGCGGGCTATGAAAGAGTCGAACACGACTGAAGCGACTTAGCACGCGCGCACACAACACTGCTATAGAGATGTTCTCATTTTTCTCTTTCTTCTGTCAATGCAAAAGGGACAGAGCAGACGCTTTATGAATGAACCAGGCTGTGTGTGTGTGTGCATGAGTGCGTGTATGTGAATGTCCATTCAGCCTGAGCCCAGGCAAAGAGAAGGGGCTGGAGAAGAGGCTGGGGAGGTGGCCTGGCAGGTGGCGGACAGCCAGCCCCGTGCAAGGTCCTTGCTGGGCATGGGAATGACATTGCTGTGTGGCGAGGCTGACAGATGCTCCACGGGAGATTAGGAAATAAGTCTGCATCTCCCCTGGGCCCCGATACCATCAGCAGTGAAGAGGCCTGTCTGATTTCATTACAAATCTTCCATTCCCGGGGCTTAGAGCTCAGCCTCCGGACTCACAGGTGTGGGAGGACAGTGGGCCATGGCAAGGGCATTTTGCTTTTAATCGTGGTCATTAATCTGGTGCTAACAGCTGGTCTGTCCTGCAGGAGGAGGGGGGGTGGTGGCAGGAAACCCATCAGTCGGGACCCAGTTGGCTCTGCTGCTTTGTTTTCCAGGAAGCAGGGAACCTTCCTAATCTCACTTTCACGGCCCCCTTTCCTGGCTGCACTGGGAAGGATCTCGGTTGGCTTTCTCCTTGGATTTGGGGGGAGTTTCCTGGAGCCTGTCAATGACTAGCTCCCAAGGCACGTTCCTGGTATTTCCCTAGGGACAGGGCCACAGTGGTGTGCAGTGGCACTTTGCCGAAGGCCTGGCCTTGCCCCAAAGTCAAGGCATGTCCCAGTGAGAAATGTGGAGTGGAATTACTTACCAGAGCCCAGAGAAGCATTTGGGGCAGCCCAATGAGGAGCAGGAGGGAGTGGGGAGAGGCCCCAGGCAGAGGGGACAGAGCTAGAGGGAGGGCCAGTGTGATCACAAAATGGGAGGGTGGGCCAGACAGCGTACGTGTGTGCACACGTGTGCATATGAGTGTGACAGCATACGTGTGTGCACACGTGTATATGTGTGATAGGGAGGGCGGGTAGGGGAATTTGCCAAATTCTATCCCATCTCCATCCATCCACAACCCTGAGCTGTTCCTCCTGCAGGAATGACCCTGCCAGGCCCTGGGGGGGATTTAGAGCCCTGGGTCCACCCTGAGAGCTTGCTAGCATCAGACAAGTACCCAATGACAGGTGGGCCAGAAGGGGCATAGAGCAGGTGGGGAGAGGCCCCGTGGGGTTGGAGAGGAGGCAGGCAGACCGAGGCCTGGAAGGGTGAACGGAATCCCGACAGGCAGAGTCAGGGTGGTGAGTGAAGAGGGAAGGCGTGTGCTGCTGGGGCTCCTGGCCAACCAACTACTGAAGGGTTGCTGAAGGGTGGGGACCTACTGGAAAAAGAGGGTCTGCTGGCAGCGGACTTGATTCCTGGGTGGCAGGCCTGGGGTCCGGTTTCTGGGGTTAGAGGCTGCACCTGTGAGGACACCATTTGGAAGGCGGCTCTATGTCCTCAGACCCCCTCAGCCTGAAGGGAGCCAAGGGCACGGCTGGGGTGGCCGCAATCACAGTGTGTGCCGGGACCCCAGAGACCCCACACAGCCCTGGGGGCCGCGGCGGACACGGAGTCACTGAGGCTTGGAAAGGAAGAGCGACTTGTCCAGGGTTACACGGAGCAAAGCGTGTTTGAACCCAGGGCCTTCTTGCTATACTGGGGGGCCTTCAAGAAAGAGGGAAGCCCAGCCCGGCTCACCTCCTCTCTCCAGCAAGAAGAGCCTGGGCACGAATGGGGGAGGGGACAAGATGCCCGGGTCAGCCCTGGTGCCCCTGGAGAATGATGTTTGGTGCTGGTAAGGTCTTTTGCTTCCTCAAAGGAAAACCTAGACTCTGGTCACCTATTTGGGATACTTTGCGGTAGAAAGTCAGTAAGGCCCCATTTGAACGTGGAGCCTATCCAGGGTAGGTCGGGCTCAGTGTGGGGAGCTGCAGTTGCTCTCCCCCTTCTGGAGTTCAGTGACCTTGGGCAAGTCATGGCTCTTCTCCTTTCTCACTGGCAAAATGGGGGTAAGAACAGGACCCACCTGGCAGAGTTATACTGAAGAGGAAATGCAGTATCGGGCAAAGCTCGTGTAATGGTATCTGGCTAAAGGAAGCTGCTAGCTGCAAGCGGCTGCTGCTGTTGCCACCTTACAGACCCACTCGGAGGAAGCACAACCATTCGGTAGCCAGGGAGTTTGTCCAAAAGGGCAGGTGTCACCCCTCCATCCTCAGGACACCTGACCAAGCCAGGAAACGTTGACTCTGCTTCTTAAACATTTCATGATCTAGCCCTGCTCTTCCATTTTCACGGCAATGAGTCGAGCTGAGGATCTCCCAGCCTCCCTCACCTGGTTCTCCCCGCCCATAGACTCCCCCTCTGAACCCTTCTCTACTGCAGCAGACAGAAAGAGGGGTTTTCTCCAGCTCAAATCTGAGCCTCCGAGAGCTTCCCGGGGCTCTCGTGTGTGCAGACATTCCTTTGTCTGGAATGCTCTTCACCATACTTTGTCTACCTGGCGTACTTCTATTTATCCTTCAGAACCTAATGCTAACACATCTCCTCTTGAAGGCTTCCAGACTGCCCTTCCTCCCCAAGCCTGAGACTGTGTGCCTAGTGTTTAATGCTGCCTTCAGTGCTGTGTGACTTCTACGCCCGTCTATATTTTACTATTGTGCAAACTCCTTGGACCTATCTCTACCCTCCCTGCTAATCCAGGGTCTGGCTTGTGTCGGTTTTAGTTGACCCAAACTGAATTTGTTATTAAGGATGTCACTATACCAGGGCCATGCTGTGTGGCCTTGGGCATGCTCCTTCCCTCTCTGGGTTGCAGTCTCAGCATCTCTATAATGAGGAAGCTGCCAGGATCTCTGGGCTGTTCTGAGTTTCTGGAACTTCCCAGGTCTGCCTGCCTACACTAGGGGTGAACAAAAATTTGGGGGGTGGGTTGGTTCTTAGTGCCTCACAGACCACCTGCCTCTCCTGTTAGCAACTTTGTCCCCTTGGAACCAGGTGACTGGTATTACTAGGAAACAAAAGGACTTTCGCAGAAGTTAATATTTCTTTCTTTTCCCCAAAGAAATGGATAAACCTCATTAAGCCAAGACAAGGGAACTAGGTCATGCCCTGATGATGTCAAGCAGAGGCTTGTGAGTGAAGCAGGCTATTAAATTTCAGATATAAAAAATAATCTGCTCCTTGCACCTGCCTGATTACTTTATTAGCACAAAAGATAAATTTAAACCTCAGACTTATGACAAAAAGAAGTAAGTCTGCACTCTCCTCCTAATTAAACCAAGAGAAGCCAGCCTGATCCAAGGACACCCGGCCCACTCAATTAATTAACATTTATTACAATCAGAAAACAATCTAATTCAATTAAAATGTTTCCACAAAAGTGGTTTAATGACTTTTCCCAAAATAAAGTACATTCGACCGGAGCATTTATTATGCCAAGGCCCAGTTGTCGGTCGTAAGGGGAGCTGGAATGACAGCCCTGATATGGCTCGTGGAAAAGCAAGGATGGGCCAGGCAGGGCCGGGAGGATCTGGGCTGAGCCCCTTGTCAGGGGAGAGGGATGCTTTCTGCCTCCGATGTGCTGTGTCACCTTGAACAGGTAGGAGGTGTTCAGAGAAAGGACAGTTAGCAGGGCTTTCTGAAACTTAGCCAGGAGATGTTTGGAAAGCTGGAGAAACTGCCGTTTGAAAGCTGTGAACAGTTTTCTGACTCTCATGAGGCAGAGATTTGAATTCATAGTGCCTCTGTTCAGCAAAAATCCCTTGATAGGTCCTGAGTGATAAAAACAGAAAGCAAATAGTTGGAGTTCGCTCTTTTGAGCTAACAAAATAGTACGAGCACATGCTATTGCCAGACAGCGGGCTAAACACCTCTGATGGACTTAATCCTCACAATGGCCCTGCCAGCTGGCACTCTCCATTGGAACCAAGGCTCTGAGTGTGCCTGAGGACCGCAGTGACTAGAGGCGAAGTGTGGATTCAAACCCAGGCAGCCAGACTCAGGGCAGAGAGGCCCCTGGCAAGCTCCAAATAACTGTGGGACCCTGGGGAGAGGGAGGCCTCTGCCATCAGACTTGGGTGGGGCCCCAGAGTCTGTCCTTTTGAAAAGCCCCCTCGAGACTCTGCTGCTCTGGTCTTGGAGATCTGCAGTCTACATGGCTCCAGGGGTCACAACTGGCCTAACACCCCTGCTCAGCTGTGGCCTCAGGAAAAGGACAGGATGAATTAAGCCCCTTCCCCTCAAATTCAGTTGCACCTACTTTGTGTGAACCTCATACACTGTCATCAGCACGGAGTACAAGCTTTACAAAGAGCTTTGTTAACCTGATAGGCAGAAAATGGGAAGCCAACAATAGGATTCAAACTAAAAAGAAAAAGGCAGAGGAAGCAACACTTGCAGGATACACAGCAAAGTCAGTGTTGGTCTCTTCTGGATGGTGACCCAGTGGGTCAATTTTATCTTCCAGATTTTCTACTGTAAACCATCGTTTTATAATCAGAAAAGGCTATTAAAAGGGTTTTTACGTTCTTAGTTTTTCTTTTCTCTTATTTCTAGAAAGGTTAAGCATTTGGATTCTTCTGTGACTTGTCTGTTCTCATCTCTCCATTGGCATTTTATGTTCTTAATGGTTTGCATGAGCTCTTTGTAACAGGATTTTAACCCTATGTCCATTATATTTGTTGAAATGGTTTTTCTGCCTGGTTATTTACCTTTTAGTTTTGTTTCTAATGTTTTCAGTGGATGGAGGTTTATCATCTTTATGTAGTCAAACCTATTGATCGTTCCCTTTCAGATGCCTTCTATTGCTTTTTAAGTTAGAAAGTCCCCTATTAACAAGAGATAAAACAGGTATTGACTTAGCTTTCTTTCTAGTTCTTAGGATTTCTTTTCATTTTTCCTTTCCTTTGTGCCATGTAGCTCTTTGATCTGCTTGGGTTTATTTGGATTTACAGTGTGCAGATTAATTATTTTCCAAAGAGCTAACTGATTCACATCTTATTGGATAAGACTTTCTTTCCCTCCCATATAGTAACGTCTAACTTATCGTATATTACATTTTTTTTTATAGATAATAAGCTTTGTTTTTAAGTTACCTATTTTGTTATACTGACCTGTTTTTTTCTTGTATCTCTATTACACTGTTTTGTTGATTATAGCTTTTTTATATACTTAAACAGCCTCTCAGTTTCAACAATTTGTGGGTTTCTTTCACATATTTGTTCTTCCAAGTGACTCAGAACCATTCTGTAAAGGTCAAAAAGAAAAAAAAAACAACAACAACCCATTGAGATTTAAAATTCAATGAAATATTTGAGAAGATAACATGGTCCTTCTACCCAACCTGGGGGTTCATCTCTGTACCTATGCAACTTCTATTACATTTCTTGAGACAGCTTTGTAGTTTCTCATGTTTCACTGTTTAACCATCCCTACAAGTATGTGGCTAGATGTCCAGAGAAGCGGAAATAATGATAGGAATAATACATTCACATATATGTACGTTATATAACGGGTTTCCCTGGTGGCTCAGCAATGAGAATCTGCCTGCCAATGTCTTCCAGTGCAGGAGGCGCAGGTTTGATGCCTGCATGAGGAGATTCCCTGCAGAAGGAAATGGCAACCCACTCCAGAGTTCTTGCCTGGAAAATTCCATGGCAAGAGGAGCCTGGTAGGCTACAGTCCATGGGGTCTTAGAGTTGGACACGACTTAGCAATTAAACAACAACAATGTTATATAATGCTATCATTTTTAGTGAGAGAAGCTGCCCTTTGAGAAGTGCTATGATTGTGATGTCTGTTGGGTCAGTCTTAAGTGAGAAAAGCAATTTGCAGAGTATTGTACAGGTGTATGCGTATGGTTTGTGTGTATTTGCACAAAGATTTGGCAAAGAGTTGAGCACTTTATGATCTAGATAACATGATAGGGAGGGAATGAGAGGGTGGATGAATGGAAAGTAGATTCCCTCCACCCCCACACCCCCCACCCACACACATGAGAAAGAAGGAAAAGGAGGAGAAAGTTGCCAAACTGCCTCTGTGTTACCTCTATGGTGAGTGGTGGTCGCCCAGGTACCTTTTTCACCCCAGAAGCCGTCCTAAGAGGTCCCCATGGTAGCACCTGCTGGTTGGGTGAAGTTGGGCTTTATTGATTTGGTAGGTTTTGCCCCTCTCCCCCTGTGGAGTGTGGTGAGGGGAGGCGAGTCTGCTCTGTGCCCTCTCGAGTGGGACGCCTCAGAAGGTGGCCAGTGCCTCCTTCTCCTCAGGTGACACCCCATTCTTGGCCAGCCCCTTCTGGAAGGAACCGGGATCCGACTGCTCAGCCTGGCGGGCCCCTCTGGACATGCTTCCCACCCCCACCCCCCCATTCCCCACTTTGCTTGTTTCAGGAAGCCTTCCTAGGCTGCCCCGCTCTGTCACAGTTGGAATGAATGACTGTAGGACTCAGACCTTTCCCTTGGCACAGAAACAGGCTAGGACTTGTGATGCGGTGGGCAAGAGAACTGACTTCTGAGGCAGCCAGGCTGGGTTCGAATCTCAGCCCTAATACTTAATGGCTGTGCTTGTTGTTCAGTTGCTAAGTCATGTCTAACTCTTTGTGACCCCATGGACTGCAGCACAGCAGGCCTCCCTATCCCTCACCATCTCCTGGAGTTTGCTCAAGTTCGTGTTCATTGAATCAGTGATGCTATCCGACCATCTCATCCTCTGCTGCTCTCTTCTCCTTTCTGAGCATTAGGGTCTCTTCCAATGAGTCAGCTGTTGGCATTCAGCTGTGCAGCCTTGGACCAATTTCTCCCCACTCTGATTTAAGATTTCTTCATGTGCAGTGGGGGTCAGAGGGCTGGAGTGAGGATTAGAAGTGGGGAAACCTGGCCCAGGACCTGCAGGCAGGAGCTGCAGGCGCAGTGCTGTTCTTGCCCCTCCTACTGGTCTCACTCAGACTCTGAGGAGACCGATGAGAGGAGCAGGCGGAGTGAGGAGCAGGACGCACACACCAGGCTGAGCGCCTGATCTGAGAGCAGGCTGGCGATTTCAGATGGATGAGAGAACATTCCCAGTGGGAGTCACCCCAGAAGCTTCTTGGCTGAATGGGGGCCTGGAGAATGGGGAGGTAAGGACAGGAACAGTGTGGGCAGGGAAATCTCCAGTGTGTTTGAGCAGCAAAGAGACCAGCCTAGTAGGGTGTGGAGGTCTGCTTAGCAAAAAGCATGACCAGGGGGTGGGACTTGGGCTCTGCAGTTGGGTTGTCTTCTCTGGACACCAGGAGGCCACTGACGATTTTGAGAGATTGAAGGGGTGAGGGAGGAAGGCCATGAGTTCCGAGAGCTGCGAGGAAGAGCCAGACTGTCTTAAGGACAAATCCTAGCTCCCTCACTAGGGATTTGGGGCAAGTAACACCTCTCTGGCTTGTCTTCTCGTGGGTAAAATGGGATAATTCTAGAACCTACTTCATAGAGTTGTTGTGAAGATAAAACTAAGCTAGTTCAATCCCAAGAAGCTCTTTCTTGATCTCTTTGGAGCTCTAGGAAAAAGCACTGACAAGGCACACAGATCCATGTTCAAATCCTGATTGGTTCAGTGAAAATGGGCAAAACGGTGCCATCTCCTTGGATGACGGTGGGGATGAAGCTTGCTCCCACTGGCACTAGCCCAGGGCTCTCTGAACAGCACCCAGGCCAGTTGCCCAGAGTGCGTGGGAAAGGTGCAGGGTCAGGAGTTTGAGGAGAAAGAAGAGTCAGTGGGGGAAGCTGGGCTGCTCCGAGCCTGAGCAGAGGGGCCTGCAGAGCCCGACATACACAGTGGGCTCTGTCCTCGGCCTCAGGGGGTGTGAGTGGCTTGGGCAGGGAAGGCCGGGGCGGCGGGACTGGGGTGGTTTCGGGTGTGCCCCTGGGTGTGCGGTGGAGTGCGCTGCAGGGAGAGGAAGCACTTGCGGGGAGAGGAAGAACAGATGGTGAGCCACAGGCTTGCAGGTTTTCACTCTGCCCAACTTCCGACCCCTAGTTCCAGGACTCCAGCCCAAGTGTGAGGTGATGGCTCCAGGGAGCAAGAGCTCTGCGGCCCCGACGGAGATTCGGCGCCCCTCTATTCCTGGGACCCCAGGTCCCCCTCACCGAGCACATTCTCCAGCACCCAGGAGAATGGGTCACTGGGTCACTGGGACTGGTGACCAGTAAGGCTCAGGCTTTCGGTTGCTTCTGTACCTTCAGAGGGTAAGCGGGCAGTTAGTTGGGATATGTGTGTGTGGAGAGAGAGTTACCTAACATCTCCAGGAGGTCAGGAGTTGTGCCCAGGCAGCCTGTTTCCACTCAGAGGTTTGCACATTTGAGAGAACTGGATCTTGGCAACCAAGATCCCTCCCCCTCCGCCCTGTATGCAATTTGGTTTTTAAGTTTCAGCTGTGAGCTGCCAACTGCAGCCCTTGGCTCCTGAGGCACTAATGAAGTCCCTTCCCTTGTAGAGCATGGGCTCGCTTACAAGGAAGCATAATTTGCTGAGTCTTGGAGAAAAGCAGAGAGCTCATGGAGTGCACACCCTGTGCCAGGCACCCAGAGAGCTTCTCGTACCAGTAAATCCCAGGTAGGAAAGAACTCAAGATTCTTTGTGACCTGGGTTGAAAGAAGTCAGCTCCCAGGCATGCAGAAGCCAAAGAAAAAGTTAAAGTGTTAGTCACTCATTTGTATCTGACTCTTTGCGACCTTATGGACTGTAGCCCACCAGGCTGCTCTGTCCATGGGATTCTCCAGGCAAGAATACTGGAGTGGGTTGCCATGCCCTCCTCCAGAGGATCTTCCCGACCTAGGTGATTGAACCTGGGTCTCCTGCATTGCAGGCAGATTCTTTACCATCTGAGCCACCAGGGAAGCCAAAGGCCCCACTCAAATGTCAGTGGTCCATGACCTCTGGACAATCCAGAATCAAAGGGAAGAGTGGTCTTCCTGAGGGCCCACTGACAGAATTCTTAGGAATGGATCCCACGCTGGGCAAGGTGCTGAAGGGGTAACAGGATCTCTCTCCAGTCATGCCAAAAGTCAGAGAGATCCCATTTGTGGCTTTGCTCCACCCCCTTTGGAGCCTGGCTTGGGCAACCCTGAACCCTCACCATCCAAGCCCGTTTCTTTCAGGGGCCCCAGTTGGCCACTCACCAGCAGAGCCTGGGACAGCCACCCAAGCGTACTGTGTTCCCTCTCTATAATGTCGAGACCTCTCAGCTCCAACTGTCTCTTTCTTTGGTTCTCTCCCTCCAGAAGTCAGTTCACAACAAGGAAGGTTAGTTCCCTGGGCTCCTCTCCAGAAGCTGAACCTATGTCCCAGGGAGTTGTCTCTCAGCTTTATCCTCTTGACCCTTCCTCCCAGGCCCAAGCAACAGAGAGAGCTCTGAGGCCCACATCAGTAGTTTTTCCTCCTCAGCAATATATAACTTGAGTCTGGCAATCACTTTTTTGGAATATCCCTTAAATATTATGTCTGAAAGTTCTAGAGTGCTTGCTGGTGGAGAGAAGCAGAAACACCGGGCTGGAAACAGTGTCCACGGTAAAGGGTTAAGAGCTCTAAAATCTGGTTTAAATTCAGAGACTACATGTTTGCACTTTCATCCATTCTACTCCAATGACGTGGCAGCTGTCACTGCCTCTGCCCACTGCGGATTCGTCCTGCCTGAGCCAGGTGGCCTCCTCTGTCTGCTACAGAAGCGTCTGCTCATTAGCTTGTCTGCCTTTGTGAGGACCTAGTGTGTGACCGTGTACCTTTAGGAACAGGCAAAGGATGTGAATTCTGCAGCAGGTGACGCTGCACAAGGTCCTGCTCTGCTCATATTGTCTGCAGAGCTCTGAGATGGCCACTGAGAGGCTCAGCCTCAGCCAGCTAACCAAACGGTTTAAACAAACCCAGGGCGTCAGAGGATGAGATAGCCGGATGGCATTACCGATGCAATAGACATGAACTTGGGCAAACTTCGGGAAATGGTGAGGGACAGAGAGAGGCCTGGCTGCTGCAGTTCATGGGGTCCCAGAGTCGGACACCACTGGGCGACTAACAGGACCTCTATATGGTGACTGGTCACTAGGGGGCGATCTCACACAGCAAACCTGCAGCCCTCTGAGCTCTGGGGGAAAGCTGAAGGCCTTCACTTGCCCTTCTATGCCTGGTTTTCTCAGTTCAGGGAGGGAATGAACTGAAAACAAGTCCAGGTCAGCAGGGAGGAGCATCTGAGAAGGCATACCTCCTGCGAGTTAAGATGTAACCATGTCCGTCGCACGTCAGTGTGGAGAGAAGCTGAAAAGACAAGAGCTTGTCTGCTTTTACTGGATATGAAAATGAATTTATTTACACAGTAACATGATGCCACAGAGAACACAGCAAAGTACCACAGCAAACCAAAGGGCGGCGCCACCTGGTGACAGAGGGGACCTTTCGTTGATAGGTTTCTACAACTCTAAAATATGTTAAGTAGAGAGGTGAGGCTCCAGGAAAGAACAAAAGAAACAAGATTTTCAAAAAGCGAGCATGGGCAGAGCCAGTGGGGAATGAAAGAGAGAGCGGAACGAGGACTGCCATGATTCAAATCACTGAGAAGGACAAGACCTTGCTTCTGCCCTCATCTCATACCAAAATGCCCGGCGTATCAACAGAAAAATCCTGTCCCGGTGTGTTCGCATGTAACACCTTTTAAAACTGCTAAGGGAAGGGATAACCAAGTAGTTATTTGGAGCAAGTTTCCTGAAGCAGTGTGGTTTATCTTTCAAAAATGCTACCCTGAAGCCATAGGGCTGGTTCAACATTCAAGTTATCGGGAGCGCGGACACACACACTTTCCACACACTACACGGGCAAAGTGGATTTTCCATAATATAATATTTGTAGCAAAATATATGACTCTGTACTTCTGCTAGGTTAAAAAATGTCCGACCTCTTCTGAGTCCCTGAAACTTTCTTGATTTAAAAAATAAAAGTGGAGGCAAATGGATGGGGAAAAGTGAGAAGCTGGAATAAACGCGGCGGCGTGGGAAACACCTGACGGGAGGTCCCGGATGCAAGCCCCTGCAGCCCGCCCGGGGTAAAAGGGGAAAAGCTTCTGCAGTGGCTGACGCAAGAACCTACTCTAATTTCAAACAGCTGCGGAGAGGGGGTGTTTAACAGCTGTATAGCACCTTGTACTTTCTGGGCACTTATATTAAATGGTGGTGATGATGAGTGGTGAACACCTCGGTTTACAAAAAATACTAGATTTTTAAAAAGAAATTTCCCAAGAGTTTTTTTTTTAAACAAACCTATTGAAACTACCACATCTCTTAAAAAAAAAAAAAAACACCTCAGCTTTCAGTATTACAGGGATATGATGTTCCCAAGCTGAAGTTTGGGTGATTGTCACAATCATGTCAATGGGAGAGGGGATAGTTCTTTCTCCTGAAATGCTGGGGAATTTATAATCTGCCCAAGGTTTTCCTTAGCATCATCTTCCCCACCCCCCACCCCAATACACAAAATGGACTTGTTTTTAAAAAAATAGGTGCTTTTTTGAGGATGGTTTACTTGATCAGTGGAATACCTGGATGTGGGAATGCATGTGAATTCTCTTCCCATGGCGTCTGTCATAACTCAGCCTCATCACCTAAAAAACATCAGGACAAAGAGGCTTGGTTTCTTTGGTATAATCTCTGTCTAGCATCCTGCACAGCACCACTCGTGGCCTCCCTAATGGCGTCGGTTTGGTCCGTGGAACCCCGTTTGGTGCTGCCCTCAGCACAGGCTGCAGCACGCACTGCAGCGACAGTGGCACTTGGATTTTCTTGGCACAGCACTTTGGGCCTTTGAGAATATGGGCTTCAATGAGGTAAAACTAGCCACCTGCTTTCACGGGCAGCCATCCTGTTCACTCATTAGGCTGAACCAGAATTTTTACTTCTTGTCAGCTAGTAAGGGGAATAAAAAAACCCTGTCAGAGTTAGCCCAGGAAGTCAAGTTACTCCCTGCCCATCCCAATTTCTGGAACTAACCCATATTTTCTTTCAGATCACTGCTGGTAACATCTAGGGAAAACTCCTATCAGCAAAACTAAGTCAGGTAATTTCCTAGCACCAAAGTATTCTTAATTCGAATGTGGGAAGTGGACTGCAATCCTTCTATGCCCTACTGTTTAGTAGGCCCCAAAGATCTTTCATGGATATTTTATAATGCTAGAGACTAAAATACAATTTTAAGTAGTCTAATTCCCAGGATTATCATTAATATTTCCAGAGGCTCAGATCTCTTGGTTTAGAGTTTTCAAAGTTCACAAACTTGGACTGAGTTTGGGAGCACAACTGGCCCCCAGTGACAGTGAAAGGCTACTCAGACCCTTAAAATTCTAACCAACAGATTTCACTTCTGGGCCCTCAACATCAGTCGATTAGGGAATGTGAGTGCTGTGCTCCCCTGTCTATCTCAGCTGGTTTATCTTCTGAGGGCAAAACTTAAAACCCACTGCCATATTCCTGGCTTCCAGTTCTGACTTAGCCTGTGGGTCGGTGGGCGTCCTTCACCATTCTTTTGTTGTTGATGCCATGGGTTGCAACTGCTCTTTCCACCATCTTGCTGTTATTCTTGATGAATCAGCTCCTTGGCATCATGCTAGTGCACCAAGGGCTCTCCTCAGGCGAGCAAGGGAGCCCTTTCACAGCCCCCTGCCTTCCTGTGGAACATCTAATTCCTTTCCTCCCAGACGAGGTTAGCACGCTAACAAGGCACTCTGCTGTACATTCAGTCTTGGTCTTGGCTACTCCAGCCATTGTCCTGTTTACCTAAAAGTGTACAAGAGATTATTCTTGCTCGTGTGGCTTAAGGAAAAGTTCCAATAGCGGCTTAATTGTTCAAATTCTCAATATACATGGAAGAATCTATAGTACAGACTTCAAAAGAAGAGAAAAAATCCAATCTGTATTGAAGACAATAACTTGATGTTACTTGAGAAAATTTAAAGTGCTATACTAGTCACAATTCAAAACTCATATATATATATATATATATATATATAATATGTATAAATATGTATGTCCGTGTCTGAGGGCAGGATTTCTTTGCAGTTGATGAATGAATTCAAAGTTTCTGCTACAATTAAAATGGAAATGCAAAATATTTGTGTTAATATGAGACTGAATTTCATCATTTTGGAAAAATATTTGGAGGACCATCTGACAATACCTCTTGCCTAGAAATAGGGTTATCTTGCCTATTCCATTCTCACCTGTAACACTTTCGTCCTTCCCCACCTTACGTCCTTTGGCCCTCACTCAGAGAACTATTAATCTAGCCACCCATCTCAGAGCAGCCCGAGTCCCTTCCTGACTAGCTGGCATTCATCTTTTGCCCTTAACACTTCCGACTATGAAAACAGTACTAAACACAGCTAATGTGAAAAGGTGCTCGGTTTGCCAGTGCTATAAGATAATGGTAGTGGAGGGTGTCCGTGCTTATAATACTATCGAGTTAAAATGAAGAAGACTGGATCCAAGTCAAAACAGAAACAGGAGGGAAAAAGGAGGGTGGTGGTGTTGAAGGATACCTAGAAAAGCAATAAAGGGACCAGGAAACATTCTTCATTAAATATGAAACTGCACTAAATAGTCAACATTCAAATTCACACGGGCAAGGCAGCATGAGAGTGACATTGAGAAAGCGTCTCAATGTGCAAACCGTGGAGAGCAGGCTGCTAGGGGGGTGTGCTGGCTGACAGGGTAGTGGTCTGTGCACTGCCACCTCAGTGTATAACTGGGCAGGGGGTTATGTGCACGTGGGTTAGCTAAGGGCAACCTACTAAAGCCTGCTAGGCAAAGTGGGGCCAGGTTGCAGGACACCGAGAGAGCGCAGAGTGCTGGCCTGCAGCGGCGCGCCCATCCTGCGGCCGTTCCTAGGGGCAGAGCCTTGCACTCTGGAGGAGGAGGAGGAGGAGACAAGACTCTCCTACACAGAGGAGACAAGACTCTGTGTGGGCCGACCAGCTCTCTTCCCTGGAAATCCTGAACTGCTGGCCGGGAGGACAGGGGAATCCTCCAGATGGGCCTCACGGCTCCCATTCACTTAAAAAAGAAGAAAATGAAGCAAAGAAGAGCACAATAAAATACATTCTTCTCCTTTCTTGATCCTCTTTGATATAGGTGAATCACATGAAAGGTGGTTAATAATGTTAAAAGTTTAGAAATTACCAAAAGGCCACTAACGTGCTATCTAAATAATACTGCACAATCAGGCTTGGCTTTAACAAGCTCTGCACCGGCTGATGCGGGGCCCAGGGCCGTCTTGCCCACCAGGCAGAGGATGTGTCTATCAACCCTGCCACAGGTTGCTCCCCCAGAGGCCTGGCCTCTGCTTCCAGCGGGCATGTGCACACACACGGGTATACACGTGTACACACACTCACTCTGTCTGAGTGACTCTTGGGATTCCAAAGTTGAAGTAAACAGAACAGATACTCACAGTTTTGAATAACACACACACACACACACACACACACACACACACACACACACTGGGTGGGGGTGGAAGGGACACTCATCTCAGCGCAAATATGTGCCAAGGGAAGAAGGGGAGGGTTTCTGTGGATATTGCTTCAGGTGAAGTTGCAACATAAACACTGTATATACAGCTAAAAAAAATACATACAAAAATTGCACATGTATCCGTAGGAGGGGTGCACAGACCCCAGGCAGGGTGCTCTCGGCACCCACCTTGGCAATCCAGACTCCTGATGAACTGCCCTCAGTGCTGTTTCTGAGTCACCGGGAGCAATGTGCCTGTGCAGCTGGGAGGCAGTCTCTCTAGACAATGTGGGCATTGCGAGGTGGAGGTCAGCGCTCTCATCAGTGGCCTTCTCCCCTTCCTCTGCCTTCTGGCCATCCTAATAGCCAGCCACACCGTGCCCTTGAGGGAGATGTTACGGCTCAACGGACAGCCATTTCCATGCAGAGCTGTTGTCTACAGCATTTGGTAGACTAGTTAACACTGGCTGCTGGTAGAAGGAGGCTGGCCAATTACGGCTCAGGGGAAAACTGTGATCTGGGTACTGGTAGCCCTGGTTGCCGACGCTGACAGGTCTGACAGTAATCAAAGAACGGTCCTTTAAACTCTGTTCCCCTGATGGCCCCTAGAGAACTGCACGTGCAGGAACACCATCTCCTTGGGTCCTGCCAGTTATTTGTAAGGTCTGAACTGCACTCTGCCCTGCTGGGGCCCTGGTGACACCACCTTGGGTCAGCTCTGTCATGGGCTGATAAACCCAAACTTCACTGGCAAGTGGGGACAGAACCGAGGTGAAGGAGATTCAGGCAGTGGCAGCACAAGGGGAGACTTAGGGCTGTCCTCCATACAGTGTGCACACTTACTGATAATGGAAACCAAATGGGTGCATGACCCTAAGGATGGATTCTCTCCCCTTGTCCTTCTACCATCTGCGAGAACAAAGGATGTAATTCCCGGAACCAAAACTGGGCTGATGCTAAGGATGGCAGTTCTGCCTGGTAAGAGAGCCCATTATTGATCCTTTAAAGGAGAAGAGTCTGTTGTGAAAGTTTAGTAGATGATGGTAAGTACTGGTTAAATCTGTCTATTGCTAGTGAGAATAAACACACGGTGTTAAAAAGACAGGTGATACTCAGAGTTCTGGAGGAACTGGACCCAGCTCATGGAGTTCAAACCAGAGGAGCTGTCCCTTCAAGGATGCATCTTCATATTTCCTGCACTTGGGGACAGTTGGGGCGGAAGGTGTTCCCATGAATGGCAGCTGCACATTTGAGCGGCTGACTTTCCCTAATGTTAAGATGGACTCAGCGACTCACTGGACTTGGATGGGGATGGAAGGCTTGTCTCTCCTCTTTCCTTGAATTCTATATGAGTACCAGGAAGGGGAAGTGTGTGGGCAACTTGAAGAAGGTGACACATGAAGTAAGACCAGTGACTGGGACCTGTTAACGGGGCTGCAGGATTCTCACCACACAGCTGAGAGAGTCTGGAGTGGCAAAAGCCAGATACTGAGCACAAAGCCAGTCCTCCAGGGTGACGCCACCCTCCCGGTCCAGGGACTTCTCGGCAAACTTGATCATGAGCAGTGTGCGCTTGATGTCCAGCCAGTTCTGGAGCAGGGTGTTCCTGTGAGCGGGGCTGGGGGAGGCGGTGAAAGTCTGGAAGAGATCTTCCCGGGGGCCCCAGAGCAGACACTGGAGGATGCCTTTGGCATCTGAAATGAGGATCCGCTCAGAAGGGTTGGGATTTAGGAGGCAGCTGGCCAGCTGCTGCAGGCCCCGGGAATAGGGGGAGCGGAGCGGGATGCGGGGCAGGTCAGCCCGAGTGTACTCCTTCTCCTTCAGCTCTGGGTTCTCATCAAAAGGGTTGGGCAGGTGCAGCATCTCGTAGATGAGGATGCCTGTCTGGAACTCATCGCACTTTTTATATTGTGTGGCTGTGATGATCTCTGGGGCGAGTCGGGACTGATCCCGGAGGATCTCAGGATCTACCAAATGGCTCTTCTGCTTGGCCTGGGAGAAGTTGCTGACGATGAGCCTCGTGGGACAGGACGGGGTGGGGCTGGGTTCTGCAGGCCCCAGGCCTTGGGTGGGCCCCCCCGGCTGGTAGTGGACGAGCAGCAGGTTCTCCAGACGCAGATCGCAGTGGGTGACGTGGTAGGGTTTGAGGTGCTCCAGGCCCGAGCACAGCTGCAGAAGCAGCAGACACACTTGCCTCTCGTATGCATCCGGGCTTTTCCCATGCTGTGCCAGGGAGTCTCGCACGAAGTCGGCCACTGTGAGACAGGGAACCTCTCTGGTGATGACCACAACGTGGCTTCTCTGCTTCCTGCTGACGGCTGCCTGGCTTTCTTTGTGGGACGACTCTGCTTCGGAGCCCAGGTCTGGGCCCTTCCCATCAGCTTCTCCTTTCACCTCTTCCGTTGCTTCCATGCCATCCTCTTCCTCTTTGGCAGCGTCGGGATCCTCCCAGGGAAGCAGGCGCTTAGGAACTTCAGCAAGGAAGTGACCACAGTCCTGCTGGATGTTAAAGTGGACAGCCAGACTCTGCCGGATAGCCAAGCTGTGATAATATTGCTGCGATTCTTTAGCTTTGCTCTTACAGATCTGAAGGAAGAAAGCAAAGAACACAATTTAAAATGCACACTATCATTTAACAAGGCTCATGATTTGTGAAGAGGGGTTAACTAGAAGATGTCTGGGGTAGCGAGAGCAACAGTGCTGCAGTGAGGCAGAAAGGGTTTTGGTGACCCTGTGTTGAGTGACAAGAAACAGTGTCTTCATGCTTAACCCATCATGTGTATTATCTCTAGTCCTTATGTGTGCGTGTGTGCTAAGTCGCTTCAGTTGTGTCCGAATCTTTGCGACCCTATGGACTGTAGCCCACCAGGCTCCTCTGTTCATGGGATTCTCCAGGAAAGAATACTGGAGTGGGTTGCCATGCCCTCCTCCAGGGAATCTTCCCCACCCAAGGATCAAACTTGCCTCTCCTGCAGCTACTGCATTGCAGGTGGACTCTTTAGCGCTGAGCCAACAGGGAAGCCCTCTAGTCCTTACACTGACTCTTTAAAGTAGGCTGTGTGTGTGTGCATGGTCAGTTGCCCAGTCATATCCAACTCTTTATGACTCCATGGACTGTAGCCTGCCAGGCTCCTCTGTCTATGGAATTATCCAGGCAAGAATACTGGAGTGGGTTGCCATTTCCTTCTCCAGGGGATCTTCCCAACACAGGGATCAAACCTGAGTCTCCTGCATTGCAGGCAGATTCTTTACTGCTGAGCCATCTGGGAAGCCCAAAGTAGGCTGAGGACTTAAGAATTTAAAAAACAAAACCAAAAAACACAAACACAGGGCCACTAGTTTGCAAACCTAAGTCTGCCCGACACCAGATTCCTCCTTCCACTCTATCTTGCCCCTCATCTAGAAAAGTGAAAAACAAAAAGTCATTTTCCATTTATGCTTTCTTTCTGTGGAGTTTTATAGCCCAGACTTACACAGCAGCTCAATAAATAGCTTATAACATAGGCCAGAATACCTTATATCACTGGTCAGGAGACTGACATAGAATTGACCAGGTAAACTATGAGTCTTCCTAACTTTTCAGTGAGTGTCATTGTGGTGGTCACAACTCAGGCACTCATGGGTCATGGGCAGGGTAAAGAAGAAAGTTTGAGAGAATCGTTGGTCTCATCTAGTTGGAGCAAAACCAGCATTTCAGTGGCAGAAGTCTAGGTTTTATATTTTCTCTCTCTCTTTTTTTTGAACAATAATCTGTACCCAGGTTTTATGACTTAACAACATGTCTTAAAACTGTTCCATAGACAGCATACTATTAATAGTTTTTTAATTTTTTTTTATTTTTTATAGCTACATACATTCCAGTGTATTCCAATGGACATACAAGAAGAGTTCAGTTACCCCTCTCTACTGGCAGACATTCAGGTCCTTTCCAGCCACAGACAATGTTGCAGTGAAAAGCCTTTTACATCCCCATATTGCTTGTGTATGAGGATACCTGTAGGATAAGTTTCCAGAAGGGGAAGTGCTGAGTCAAACCCCTTTGTATTTAGGTATTGTATAAATACCTCATCTGTATTTAGATGTTTGATAAATGTTACCAAATTGCCTCTATCAAGTTGAGTCAGTTTACACATCAGCAGTGGTGCAGGGGGGTGGGGGTGGGCGGAGGGGGGGATGCTTGTTCTCTTCCTGTTCTTGCCAGCGTATCATGTTTACAAGCTTTACCTCTGCTGATCTGATAAGTGAAGAAAAGTATCTTTGGAGATACTATTTTTAATGAGTTATTGAGCACCTCGTCACATCTTTAAGGGTCCACTGCAATTTCCCCCCTTTCATTACCATTAACTGTTTCTTCATGAAGTGAAGTGAAGTGAAAGTTGCTCAGTCGTGTCTGACTCTTTGCGACCCCATGGACTATACAGTCCATGGAATTTTCCAGGCCAGCACACTGGATTGGGTAGCCTTTCCCTTCTCCAGAGGTTCTTCCCAACCCTGGGATTGAACCCAGGTCTCCTGCATTGCAGGCAGATTCTTTACCAACTGAGCTATGAGGGAAGATCCCTATTTCTTCATATCCTTTGCCTATTTTCCTCCATTTGAGTCACTGGTGGTTCATTTCATTAAAAAAAAAATTAATGCTTTACAATGGTGTATTAATTTTTGCTGTACAATGAAGTGAATCAGCTGTAAATATACATATGTCCCCTCCCTGTTGGACCTCCCTCCCCCCAGTCCCTCTATCCCACCCTTCTAGATCATCATAGAGCACTGAGCTGAGCTCCCCGTGCTTTGTAGCAGCTTCCCACTAGCTATTAATTTTACACACAGTAGTGTATATTATTGGACTTCCCTCATGGCTCAGACGGAGAAGGCAATGGCACCCCACTCCAGTACTCTTGTCTGGAAAATCCCATGGACTGCAGCCTATCAGGCTCCTCCATCCACGGGGTCACTAAGAGTCGGGCACGACTAAGTGACTTCACTTTCACGCATTAGAGAAGGAAATGGCAACCCACTCCAGTATTCTTGCCTGGAGAATCCCAGGGACAGAGGAGCCTAATGGGCTGTGGTCTATGGGGTCACACAGAGTCAGACACGACTGAAGCGACTTAGCAGCAGCAGCAGCAGCAGCATGGCTCAGATAGTAAAGAAACTGCCTGCAATGCAGGAGACCTAGGTTTGATCCCTGGGTTGGGAATATCCCCTGAAGAAGGGAATGGCTACCCACTCAGGATTCTTGTCTGGAAAATTCCATGGACAGAGGACCCTGGCAGGTTATAGCCCATGGGGTTACAAAGAGTCAAACATGACTGAATGTATATTATATGTCAATCTTAACTCCCAATTTGTCCCACCTGTCCCTTTCCCCCCTGTGTCCACATGTCTGTTTTCTATATCTGTATCTATTCCTGCCCTGAAAATAGTTTCATCTATATCATTTTTCTATTGTTTCTCAGGTGGCTCAGTGGTAAAGAATCCACCGGCAATTCAGGAGACCTGGGTTTCATCCCTGGGTCAGGAAGATCCCCTGGAGAAAGAAATGACAATCTGCTCCAATATTCTTGTCTGGGAAATCCCATGGATAGAGGAGCCTGGTGGGCTACAGCAAATGGGGTCACAAAAGAGCTGGACGTGACTTAGTGACTAAACAACAATATCATTTTTCTAGATTCCACATATATGTGTTAATATATAATATTTGCTTTTTTTCTTTCTGATTTCTTCACTCTGTATGGCAGACTCTAGGTCCATCCACATCTCTACAAATGACCCAACTCTGTTCCTTTTTATGGCTGAGTAATATTCCATTGTAGATATGCACCACATCTTCTTTATCCACTCATCTGTCACTGGACACTTAGGTTGTTCCCACGCCCTGGCTATTGTAAACAGTGCTGCAACGCTATCTACACTGAATGCTGGGGTAGATAAAAGATACACAAACAATAAATGCTAGAGAGGATGTGAAGAAAAGAGAACCCTCTTGCACTGTTGGTGGGAATGTAAACTGACACAGTCACCGTGGAGAACAGTAGGGAGGTCCTTTAAAAACTAAAAACAGAACTACCATACGACCCAGCAAGGACGCCGCTGAGCATAAACCGAGACAACCATGCTTCAAAATGACATGTGTACATTTTCTCTTAATATTCAAGCAATAAGGCCTCTCAAAAGAATCTTATTAAGTGGTTATGGATCAAGGAAGAGTTTTTTGAACAAAAACATTAGCCAAGAGTTCTACATCCTAAAACAACTATTGTATTTCCAGTCTTAAAGGGTTAGAAAAGTAATAAATAAATAAAAATCACCCCTAAAAGGATTATCCTCATGATACGATATTAGAAGCTGACAACGGAAGGCTGAGTCTCCGACACTATTCATAGATTGTAACAGCCTGGTCCGGACAGCTCCTCCACGACCCTGGGAACCAAGAACAAACTCGCCACTTTTCCTCCTTGGCGGGAGCACGCTGCTGCACCTCACAGACACCAAAGCCTCCCAGCAACAGGTGCTCTGCAGTGTCTACAGTTTGCTCGTTTATTGTGGTGACACAGAAAAGCAAATTTGGAAAAGCTTTTCTGGCCTTCTCTATTTACAAAGAAAAATGTACATTTTGTTAGGAGGATGCTGATGGATGCTCAGTTCTGGGAAGCAGCAGGCTCTGATTTCCATCAAAATAGATGCTTTGAAAAAAGGAGTCCTGGTAAAGGAGTCTGAAGGAGAGGAACATCCCTCTCTCTTTTATTGTATTTATACATATTTATTACAGTGGTCAATCACACACACACACACACACACACACACACAAGCACACATACACGCACACATGAGAGAGAGATGTGAAAAAAAGTTTCTTTGTCTTCTACCACGAACTTCATCAGTTTTTGGCATTTCTTCTTTATGCAAACTTCTGGTCTTGAAATAGAGATATCCCCAGGCTGAGTTCAAGTTCAAACATACATCTTTCAGAAAGCATTATCTTTGGAAAGCTTTCCAAGTCTCAGCACATGCAGTATAATGTATAATCCTGATGCTCATCAATCGCAACATGAATTCTCTCTATACTGTGCCGTTGGCAATATTTCATATTTATATGTCACTAGGCATTTAAAGCCTTACACTAGCCATCATGTAGTTGTGTGGGAGTTAGATCTAGGACACGACACATTCCAGTTTTAATAATTTGCTCAATATCACATTGCCCACTAGAATGGAAGTTCAAAGGTCCCAACTCCTCAGCCTTTGAAAAGCCAGTCAAATACCACTGAGTTTGGCTGAATGACACTGTAGTTAAACTCTGTCACCCTATAGAAGGGAAACTTGCCAAGGACTTGAAAGGCCTAGCATTTAGCCCCGCTACCAGCTGTGTAACCTTGGTCATTTCTCTTAATTTCTTTGGGTCCCAGTCTTTCTAAGTAAAAGAGACAATATAAAGAATACCGAAACCTGCTTCATAGGGCAGGTGTGAGAATCAAATGAGATCAAGTAGGCACAGCATAATTGTAAACTACTGCTGCTGTGCTGTCCTGTGCTTAGTCGCTCAGTTGTGTCTGACTCTTTGCGACCCCATGGACTGTAGTCCGCCAGGCTCCTCTGTCCATGGGGTTCTCCAGGCAAGAATACTGGAGTGGGTTGCCATGCCCTCCTCCAGGGGATCTTCCCAACCCAGGGATCAAACCCAGGTCTCCCTCATTGCAGGCGGATTCTTTACTGTCTGAGTCATCAGGGAAACCCCTGTAAACTACTAAACTGTACAAATGTAACATTCATAATGACTAAAACAATGACAACTTGTAAATGTTAAAAAGTGATGCATTATAGAATCCTCACATTTTTTCTGGAGAAGGCAATGGCACCCTACTCCATTACTTTTGCCTGGGAAATCCCACACACCAGAGGAGCCTGGTAGGCTGCAGTCCATGGAGTCTCGAAGAGTAGGACATGACTGAGCGACTTCACTTTCACTTTCACGCATTGGAGAAGGAAATGGCAACCTACTCCAGTGTTCTTGCCTGGAGAATCCCAGGGACGGGGGAGCCTGGTGGGCTGCCGTCTATGGGATCATACAGAGTTGGACACCACTGAAGTGACTTAGCAGCAGCAGCAGCCCATTTTTTCAGAGAGCAAGACAGAAAATGTCATCTTTCTTTGGGGTCTGAGAGCTACATGCCCCAGCAGTGAGGCTCTCTGATGACAGGTTTGGCAGAGGGTGGCTAAACAGGGACTATTAAGGTTTCCCACCTCCATGCCAGGTCAGCCCGGACCAACAAGTCTAGATCAGCACTATATTCTGATTTAAGATGGGCCAGTCTAAGACTAAGGAAGAGAACTGTTAAGCCAAACTGTACTTTTCACTGTGCCAAGTTGCACAGAAAAAAAACTTGCCACCTCGTGGCTTGCCATTAAAAACAGAGAAGATATTCTAATTGTTACTTCTATTCTAACTGTATCTATACATACTCCACACACACACCCCCACACACAATTTTAGAAGCTATCTCAGAGTTTTGTGAGTAGATAAGAACATGGATACTACAACAAGAATTTATGTTTGGCTTCACAGATCAACTTGAGATAAAGGTTCAAAGTGATTTATGAAGAAGAAATGATAAATTGTTCAGTCTCTTTGGATGCTCTGAAGGAAAATAGTCTGTTTAGAGAGCCACGCTGAGGAGCTGGCACTTCCTATCTCTTCATCTTATAATATGGAGACAGGCTGAAGAATAACTGGTCACTCTAGTTGTAAGGGCAAAGGAAAAAGGGAGAAGGCTGGAGTATGAAAGAAGAAAACAAAATACTAGTGCTTTTAATTAGCTCATAACTAAGAAAACAGTTACAACCAAAACACAGACCTATGGAGAGGTCCATAACAGGGTTTTTCATATGATGAGTATCTCATAAATCCTTATTATGGAGGGTGCAATGATGTTAATTTAGGTAGGAGTGTTACATTATTCTATTCACCACAAAGTAGCCATTTTTCAAATATTAATAACTTGACTCCTTTGGTTTAAAAAAAACCTCAAAACGACTTGGCTTCAGAAGATGAATTTCTAGTTCAAAAGTCATTTCAGAAAACAAACCAGTCTTTCCAGAACAAATGGAGAGGGGTCTTCCTGCTGCTTGTTTTTTCCTTCTTCTCTTACTCAGTATTTTCTCTGCTGCAGAGATCAGAGTAACTTCTTGGCCTCCCATTTTCATTTACCTTTCTTGAAAGGAATTCACATTCCTTCCTTACAGAGGGTAGCTGGCTTCAACTGAAACCCAAGCTGGCTTCAACTGAAACCGAAGCCTCCACTCCCCTAGAAGAATGATTTCCACAGGACTCCTTGGCTCCACAAAATTCTGAAATAGGAACAAAACTGGAGCTGGAATGGTCCCATATCTTCATGTAAGATTCCATTTTGTAATGGGAGAGAAATCATCTCATATTTGTTTTTACTATGTATGGGAAAACCTATTTAAAATGCTGGCGATTTTGGCAGACTGTATTGCGTACATTTTCTGAATGGGAAGAAAAGCCCTAGGAGAGCCTGAGCCACAGTGACACTAGAGGGAGCTGCGACATCAAGATCCACAAGTCACCTGCATGGAAACTGCAGCAAGAGAAAAAAAACCAGGCTGGAGAAGGCTGAGTCTCCAAACACGCTATCGGTCTCTTTATGGACACGTTCTCCGTTCCACGGAAGTGGCAATGCCTAATTCATGTAGAGGGAAGGCTTCGCGTGGGGAGCACAAGCAGGAGGGGACGCCAATCCTGGGCACACTGACCTTTGCCTGCTTGCCCTCTCACAAGCTACTTCTCCCAAAGAAAGCCAGAAGAACATCAAAAAGGAGAGCCAGTCAGCTGATGGTTCCACACCCACCAACGTGGACAATACACTGTCACAAAAAAAGAGGCTGGGGGAAACTACGTGCTTGTCTGAGTTAATCAAGACGAGTGAGAACAGAGAAGGAGAGGAGAAAGACTGACTCCCATCAATTGAGCATTCAAAAAAGTACATGACGGCTCCTCAGGGACTTCCTGTCTGGAGAACACGACATCCTGAAGCACCAGGCCAGAGCCCCCAGATACAGTGGGAACTTCTTAACCACAGACAAATCGCCTGTTGGAAAATGGGGGAAAAAAATGCTTCCAGAATCAGAGCCAAGTTAATCTCTTCTGAGACCTTCTAAGACCCGAGTCAAAGTCCATAACCCTCACACAAGCCTGATCTTAGTGGGGAAACAGGGCTGACAATGGATTCCCCACACACAACCTGGGAAGTTTAATTCCAAACGTTCATTTCAACGCAGGACCTCATTTTCTGTGTTGCTCCTGGCAACTTCTCTGCATACCGTTGAGGCAAACTTGCCATTATAGAGCATTTATGTTTGTTATAATAATCTTAATCTAGCTAGATAGCTAACTTTAAAAAAGTAGACTGTGGGGGCCTTTGATGCAAAGCCTCACTAAAAGCAGCTGGGACAGAGAAGACAAGGTAACGTGTCGAACACTGTCAGAATGCCCACGATGCCCGGGACCTGTAATGAAGGAGTACACTTTCCACCCTTTCAGTACCGATTCAGTTTAAGGCAATGAAGTAGGAAGATGGGGAGGGGGGAAGGTGGACATCTGGCAAAACTGGATGGCTGTTCACAGTTGTTGACTGGGGAGTGGCATTATCAGTTCTTACTTACTCAACCCTTCCTCCCAAAGGCTCCCTGAAATACTGGTGTTTGAGGGGTCTGCTCTCTTTTCTCATTGACGCTCTCCCTTCAGGAAGCTCATGGCTTCAACCATCGTGATATACTGCTGACTTCCACATCTACATTTGCGATCCAAACTTATCTATGAGCTTCAGACTTATCTATACAAGGGCCTACTTGATTTCTCTCCATATATGTCCCAACCTATAGATAGATGCCTTAAAGTCAACATAACCAAACCCGAACTTTTCCCCACCAAATTTCCTGTTCTAGTATGCCCGCTTTTGGTGAATGGCCCCGTTATCTGCCCCAGCGTCTAGATGAATTATCAAGTTCACTCTGGGTTTCTCCTCCAACCTCATTCCCTGCATCTTGTTAATCACCAGCTTCGACTGATTTTGTTCCCATACGCTTTCAAATTCTCTTTTCTCCATCTCTATGGCTACCATTATCACTTGCTGGTCCGCTACCAAAGATTTCCAACTGGTCTCCCCAGCTCTCATGTGATTTCCCTCAAATATACCTTTTATGTAGCCACAAGAGCCATCTTTCAAAAAAAATCGAATAAACTTCCTAGGGGTTTCCCATTATCTCCAGAGGATAAAGTCCTGGCCTGGCTTCCCTTACTAGGCTGATTTCTCCCCTATCTCCTACTTTTGCCACACTGAACTCCCTGCAGCCAGCACCCTAATCCTACCATCCAGGGGATCTCTCTGACTGAGGCGCCTCTTCTCCCATCATCTGCCTGAGGGATTCCCACTTATTTTTTCCTTTAAAGTCCTCACGTGTGTCATGTGTGTCAAAAACAGAAAGTGCTAAATGCCCTAAATCTCCTTTCTGTGTTTAGCTACGTCTCATGTACATGTTTCTATTATTACAGTGGTCACATTTTTTGTCTGTCTTAAGAGCAGATATGTGTATCTTTAGGGCCCAGCACAGAGCCAGGCACCGAGTGCACACTCAGTGTGGCTACACAAATACTAAGAACGGTGACATCTGACCTGGTTTAGCCATAAGGCTTATTTACTCAGAACAGCTAGAATATACGATTAGCTCTTATGAAACAGATGGAAGCTGGCAAGCTGATGGGGAGGGGGCAAGGGCAGACAAATCTGGGTAATAAATGCTCATGACCTGACTACACAAATGAGTCATATCTGAACAATGGGGGCTGTCTGCTGAGTCCAGGCTGCCCTGGAGGCTCAGGGGTTTTGTGCTGTACAAACCCACACAAAACAACACTGTTCTTTGTCATTCCATTCAATTTTTCCTTTTCTCCAAAGGAAGCAATAGGTATAAAACACAGGACTCTTCAAAAATATTCTACATTAGCTTTTATTTTTCTATTATGGGCCCAATTGGCCTAGTGTGCCTTCAGCTGACTTCCACTTTATCAGCAGGGATTCCCATTTCCAGCTTGCTCTGTGCACTTTACAGGACCTCAGTGAACCTTAAGTGAGACGATGTTGCGGGGAATGAATGGCAGAGGGACAGAAATGATACACGCTGACGACTGCACATGCATTGTACCATCTGTGCTACTCTGTCACATCACCCCAGAGCACAGCAGCATATGGGAAAGGGCGAAGAATGAAAAGCAGCGAATTCTAAATTGATATTCAGTATTTGGTATGACCTCACTCTGAGAATACAGGCTGATCACTGATAGATCTCAGTTCTTTGATCTGCCCAGGAGTACGGCCTTACTTGCTGCTACAGAGGTAAGACCATACATGCTCAGTGCTGTTACAATCATATTCAAAATGGATTAAGTGTTTACTATATAAGTACTGTCTGGGCCCCCAGGAATCAGAACTCCGTGCTGTAGAAATCTGCCATAAGACCTGTCAGGAGGCCAGGTATTTTACAGCTTGACTTGCTGTAAAAATGTTTGCATGCCTGCCCCCCCACCCCGCAACATTTTGGAGTCTAGAAAAGAAATTCAAGAAGGCAACTGTATAAGATTTCACTATTTTATTTGTGATTTGTACGCACTGAATTCTTTTTATGCTCCCACTCAGCATATGGAGCAAAAGAAATTCATGTGTGTTCCTGAGCCAGTAATTTAGGCTGAACAGGTGACACCCAGGATGATCACACTGGAGAAACGGAGGCACAAACCAGTTGAACAACCTGCTGAGGGCCCAGATTAGGAATTCTATTAGTTTGAATCCCAATTTATAATTCTCAGCTGTGTCCTCTCACTTTATTAATTAAAGCTGTGGCTCTTTTCCCACTAGACAGTTCATTTTGATTCTTGGTTTACATGAGTACCCCAAATCCGTCCTTTTGAAACCAATTTCCAGTAGAGACTTTAAGGCACTTCTGTATGCATTCAGCAGTGAAATATAGTGGACACTGACCTAGGGTGGCTATGAGTCTGTAGAGCTGGCTGCTGATCAGTCGCTTTCTGGGAAGGTCCAACGTTGGGCACATTTGCGTTGCATTATGAAAATGAAAATGGTTTCCTCAATATAGTTGGTTCCTTGTCACTAAGCCAGCAATTAACTGCCTGATCCTATAGTCTGATCTAGTTGTAAATTCCTACCAATCCCAGTTATTCCTATTAATGCTTTTTCATTTACTGTCTTGCTTTCTCAGCAACCACCCAAATGAGATCAATGGAGACTCCAGAGTCAAAATGCAATAAAAGATGTTGGTCTCACAGTTCACCTCTACTTTATTACAAGCTTTTAACAAGATTCTTGGCATAGCTGGAAGAAAAGAAGCTGCTCCACTGCTGCAATAGGGAAGTGAGCACCTTCACTGAGCTTTGTGTGCTCTCTCTGTGAGAACAAAGACCAGGACTCCTTTAAAAAAAGAAGATACCTACTACCACAGAGTTGGAACTGCTGCAAAAATAAGTCAGAAATGTATACTTTTGCTTACAAAAGATTTTCATTGCCTTCCTCAAAGTAATTTCATCAATTTCTCATGTGGTCTCACATAGCAGCATTTGTTATAAAATGATCTCATAACAACAGTGGAAAAAGAATGTCCTATGGACACTGAGCCATAATTTTACCAACTGTCCACCCTGCTTCTAGGCAAAAAGCTGTCATTTGTCCACTCAAGGATAACACTGAGGAACAGCAGGGCTACTCCACTGATTCAGGTATGATCTAATAGGACAAGTTCCATGTAGGAATGGAGAGGCAGCCTGCCATAAAAGTTGATGACGATACGCAAAAGTAATTGTTCCTCCCTGTTCTCAGGTTCTTCCTGTTTGGAACGACGAAGGCCTGCCGTTTGAAAGTTGATGAGTGCACTTTGAAGATTACGTGTTTGTTCAGTGGCTACCCAGATCCTTTGAAAGGTGGCAAAAGTAGGGTGGATTTTATTTAGAACAGAGAAGTTAAGGGCTGGAAGCCAGCCAACATGCAGCCACAGAGACAGACGGTCCAATCTACTGCATGGTGGCTCACCAAATGGTGATGAGGGGATAAAAGGAGACAAGAATGACACAAACAGGAGCTGAAGGTTAAATACTGTCTAGGAATCAATGTGGTCTTTTCTTCACCAAAGCTCTTAAAAATGCACTGTGCTCACTGTCTCCTCAGCCTCCCTGTTCCACACTTCCCTAACTCACTGCATTTGATATCCACTTCCGCTGCTACCAAGACTGTATTTTTTTGTGTTTTTTTGAGGTTTACCAGAGATTCAACTCCTGCCTTCTCCTTATATTGCTCACACCTTCCTGAATCTTCAACTCTGATCTGTGGGTTCTTTGTCCTTTGCTATATCCCTTTCAAATTCTTCTGCTTTAGGTCACTTAGCTGTGTGGGCCTTTTCCCAATATGCAGACTCTACCACTACAATATCATACATTCCCAGTTTGAACTAAATCAAGTTGATGAGAGCACTAGGTAACCTTGACCTCTCTTCTGAGTACCAAACTCAAGTATTTATCTGGCTACACATTTTCTCTTGACTTGGCTGTCCCATGGGCACACTACACAGAGAGCTCATCTTTCTGGCTTTCCTGATTCATATTTCAGTTAACGGCATCACCATCCTCCTGGGGTTGCTCCTTCATGAAATCTTAGCATCAGTGCCCTCATCCTACATCCAGGCACTCACCAGAGGTGGTCAATTGCCTACCTCGGCTCCTTCACCACCTGTCTCTTTTTTTGATGGTCTTATTGCAAGATCTCATCATTATTTACCTGGACTGTTACAACAGCATAATGATTGGCTTCCCTGCTTCCAATGCTTCTGAACTTTTCCACCACAGTTTATTTTTAAAACCATTAATCTCTAAAATCATTAATCTTATGTTATCTCTCTGTTTAAAAATCCTTAATGGTTTCCCACAAAACACAAAATAAAGGCTAACCTCTTAAGCTCATCAATCAAAGCCTCTAAATTTGGTCCCAAATCTTCCTGGCTCCATTTTCCACTATTCTCTCCATATACTGTATTTGCCCCTAAGAATAATATGAAGTAGACCCTAGAGGCCCTTTTTTTATTGGCCCTGAGATTTAACAATGTTAAAATGACTTCTTTCATTTATTAATCTTTATCTTTACATCTTCACACCACTCTTAACCTTTACTATAATGTCTTGTTTAAAAGTTACTTATGCCTTTGTCTTTCCCACTGGAATACATGCTCTTTGAGGGCAAGGCTTTTGCCTTATTCATATGTATTTCTGTAAACGCATACAGATATTACAATGTTTTATACAGTCAATGTTTGCTGAAAGGTCAAGAAATATTTATTGAATGCCCACTATGTATGCAACATTATATTAGTATATAATGCTGTCTAATGCTAAGGATATTAGATTAATAATATAATAAAGATATATGGATTAGCAAGCCATGTTCCCTGCTGCAGGGAAGCTCAAGTATAACAGTGGGGAGGGGAGGCATGTTACTTTAATTGGGTAATGGTAGTATTGAATGGGCTTCTCAGGTGGCGTGAGTGGTAAAGAACCTGTCTGCAAATGCAGGCAACATAAGAGATGCAGATTCAATCCCTGGGTTAGGGAAGATTCCCTGGAGGAGGGCATGGCAGCCCACTCTAGTATTCTTGCCTGGAGAATCCCATGGACAGAGGAACCTGGGGGGCTATAGTTCATAGGGTTGCAAAGAGTCAGACATGCCTGAAGTGACTTAGCATAGCACAGTACAGTACTGTAGAACTGTAGCATGATAGAACAGTGGTAGAGAAATCCACTATGTATAGAGTGGGTACACAGAGAGGAGCCATCAACATATTCTCAGAAGACAAGAGAAAAAAATTCACAGAGCTGGATTGTTTAAGAAAATATAGGCTTCCTATATTTTCTGGGCTTCCCCAGTGGCTCAGATGGTAAAGAATCTGTCTGCAATGTAGGAGATGCAGGTTTGATCCCTGGGTTGGGAAGATCCCCTGGGGAAAGGAATGGCTACTCACTCCAGTATTCTTGCCTGGAGAATTCCATGGACAGAGGAGCCTGGTGAGTTACAGTCAATGGGGTGGCAAAGAGCAGGACATGATTGAATGAGAAGTTTTCTAGGTACATGAGAATGCTGCTGCTGCTAAGTCACTTTAGTCGTGTCTGACTCTGTGCGACCCCATAGACGGCAGCCCACCAGGCTCGCCCATCCCTGGGATTCTCCAGGCAAGAACTCTGGAGTGGGTTGCCATTCCCTTCTCCAATGCATGAAAGTGAAAAGTGAAAGGGAAGTCGCTCAGTCATGTCCGACTCTTAGCGACCCCATGGACTGCAGCCCACCAGGCTCCTCCATCCATGGGATTTTCCAGGCAAGAGTACTGGAGTGGGGTGCCACTGCCTTCTCCGACATGACAATGGAGTGGTGGAAATAGTAGCTACCATTTACTGAAAGCTTACTTTGTGTCAAATGATGCTCTGAGTACTATATACATCTCCAGGTACAACTGACTCTTGTGATTTTTCACAACGGCTTTAGCGAGAATCCAGTATTTTCTCCACTTTACAAATAAAGACAATGGGCTTAGAAAAGGCAAGTAACTGGGCCAAGGTAACACAGCTCATAAGATAGCTAAAGTACAAATTTAAACACAAGTCTTTCTGACAACAATCTAAATTCTTAACCGCTATATCAACAGTCCCGAAATTTTGTGGAGGGACCACCTGAAGGTGCTGGCTAACAGTGTAGTTGCCCAGGCCTCACTTCCAGAAATGCTGATTCTGTAGGTGTGAGATGGGATCAAGGTAAGCACATTTTTAACGAGGATCCCACAGGTGATTCTGAAATAGGTTACCTGTACAGACAATGATCTTCCCAGAAAAGCAGTCCAAAGAGAGGAATTAATGAGTGCAAAGCTGGGTAGCATGAAGCAGGAGCTGTTTATAATTTGTGTTCGGAGGATGGGCCCTATGGAGATAATAAGTAAGGACACCTGTGCCTTCAAGAAGCTATCAAATAATCCATAATCTTCAATTCCTTAGTTTTTTCACTGAAAAGACATTATGACATCATTTTTTAAACAAAATAAAAACTGTCCATAATCACTACTACTCTAACACAGAAATCATTTGTATATTACCATTTTGTAGGTCAATTCTTTTTTTAAGTTATGGTTACAGTTTTTGGTCAGAGAAGGCAATGGCACCCCACTCCAGTACTCTTGCCTGGAAAATCCCATGGATGGAGGAGCCTGGTGGGCTGCAGTCCATGGGGTCGCTAAGAGTCGGATATGACTGATCGACTTCCCTTTCACTTTTCACTTTCATGCATTGGAGAAGGAAATGGCAACCCACTCCAGTGTTCTTGCCTGGAGAATCCCAGGGAAGGGGGAGCCTGGTGGGCTGCCGTCTATGGGGTCGCACAGAGTCGGACACGACTGAAGCGACTTAGCAGCAGCAGCAGCACAGTTTTTGGTATTCTGCTATTTTAATGTGACACTTAATCAATGTAAAAAATGTTTTCCATGATTTTAAATAATCTTCATAATAACACTTTTAATAGCTGAAAACATTCCATTGGGCCAACACACCATGATTTATTAAATTATTTCCTTAATATCAGGCACTTGGTTTGTTTCCAATTTTTGGCAGTACTAAAATTCTGAAGGATTGTTACACTTAGTAGCTTTCTCTCATAATTTTAAGGAAAGATGTTTATGACTTTGAAGGAATGAGAAAGAAAATATCTAAGTGCAGAGCCTATTAAAATATGCTCAGGCTAATCCCATGGACGGAGGAGCCTGGTGGGCTGCAGTCCATGAGGTCGCTAGGAATCAGACACGACTGAGTGACTTCACTTTCACTCCTCACTTTCATGCACTGGAAAAGGAAATGGCAACCCACTCTAGTGTTCTTGCCTGGAGAATCCCAGGGATGGGGGAGCCTGGTGGGCTGCCGTCTATGGGGTCGCACAGAGTCACACAGGACTGAAGCGACTTAGCAGCAGCAGCAGCAGTGCCTAATATTAATGAAGAATAATAGTGAATGACCAAAAGAATGTTGAGAAGTAATTTTCCATTATTGTTAACAACACTAATGCATTATTTTATTATATTTTATATATACTTCATAATCTACAAAAACAGTTTCACTACATAAACACATATGCCTATAACAATCTCATGAGGTAGGTAGGGCAGTGAAAATCAAGAGAGCTTATATGACTTGCTTGGGTATACACAATGACAGATAGAGAATTTGGACTCACATTAGCTGACTACTTTCCTTTATTCTATGTTGTGATGTCTTTTAGTTTAAGACCAGGGAAAATCATAAAGATAGTCACATTGAATGAAAAACAGAATAAAGCTGTGAACTGAATTATGTCTTCTCAAGACTCAAATGTTAAAGCCCCAACATCCAATGTGACATACTCTCTCCCCTACCCTCCCAACTGCGGACATAAGAACCCAGCAAGAAGCCAAGAAGAGAATCTTCCTTTCCAATCTCCCAGACTAGGAGAAAATATATCCAGTCTATGGTATTTTATTATGGTGGCCCCGAGCAGACTAAGATTTTGTTGCTGAGAAGTAGGGGACTGCTGTAAGCAGTACCCCAAAATGCAGAAAGAAGTGGCTTTGGAATTGGGTAGAAGCTTAAAGAGTTTTAAAAGCCATGATAGAAAAAGCTTAGAAACATATGAACAGACTGTTGCTAGAAATATGGACATTAAGGGTGATTCTGGTGAGGTCTCAGAAATGAGGAACATTTATTAGAAACTAGGAAAACAGGTGAGAATTCTTTAAAAATGGCAAAGAACTTGGCTAAACTCTGTTCCAGCATTTTGTTAAGGCAGAACTTGTGAGCAATGAAATTGAATATTTAGCTGAGAGACAAAGTATTAAAGGAACAACTTGCTTCCTTTTGACTGCTTATAGTGAAGTGCAGAGGGAGAAAGAGCTGAAGAAGGAATTGTTAAGCAACAAGGAACCAGAATTTGAAGATTTAGAAAACTCACAGCCAACCCACACCACAAAAAATGAGAAAACTTGTTCTAAAGAGAATACTAAGGGTGTAGCAGAACAGCCATTTGATAAGGAGACAGACTGTGACTCGTGGACTTAATCAGCCACCTCAGCAGAAGCCAGAAAGAGAGATGGGGTTACACGGGCAAAGGCGCTGTCAGTTTGGACTAAAGGGACAGAGAAAGCTGGGTGGAGTGAAGGAAGGCTAATGGGTCCTAGAGCTATTTAGCTGTGAACATGCACTGTTCTTTAAGGCGAGGGAAGAATGACCCTGAAAAGGTGTTTCAGGGATCACCACAGGGCTGCTACTCCCACCACAGGCCCAGAAGCAAGGCTGGTTCCTGCTTGGTTTTGAAGGGCCGGGCTGCCTCTCCAGTGCCTCAGGGGCGGGCTGCCCTGGCAGTCATGTGGGTGGGTCCTTACAAAGACCCAAAGGATCAGGGTGCCCAGCAGAGACACGGGTGATTCTGTCACCCCAGTGGGCCTGGAAGACAGAGTACTGAGTCCAAGAGGATTGTTCTGGAGGCTTAATATCTAATGGAATTTGTCTTGCAAGATTTTGGACTTGCTGGAACCCATCATCCCCTCCTTCCTTCTGATTTCTCCCTTTTAGAATGGGACAGTCTATCCCATGCTTGCCCACCACTGTATTCTGGGAGCATATAACTTGACTAGTTTCATAGGTTTATAGTTGGGGAGGCAATTTGCCTCAGGATTTATCAGACCTTGAGTTTTACATGTATCTGATTTCTATGATATTTAGATGAGACTTTGGACTTTAGAGTTGATGCTAGAATGAGTTACCTACAGGGCTGTTAGGATGGATTGAACATATTTTGCATGTGATAAGAACATGAATTTTTTTGGGGGGGTCAGGGGCAGAATGCTATGGACTGAATCATGAACCTTCAAATTCATATGTTGATGTGTTAACCTCCAGTGTTAACTATATTTGGAGATAGGACCTGTAAAAAGGTAATTAGGGTTAACTGAGAGTAAAAGGGTGGGGCCTTGATATGGATTAGTGTCCTTATAAGAAGAGACACAGGTGGCCCTAGTGGTAAAGAACCTGTCTACCAAAGCAGGAGACATAAGAGATGTGGGTTCGATCCCTGGTCGGGAAGATCCCTTGGAGGAGGACACAGCAGGAGAGTCCCATGGACAGAGGAGCCTGGTGGGCTACAGTCCACAGGGTCGCACAGAGTTGGACACGACTGAAGTGACTTAGCACACACAAGAAGGGACACTAAAGAGCTCCAACCCCCTGAGCCATGTGAGGAGTTTGAAAGAAGGCAGCCATCTGCAAGGCAGAAAGAGAGCCATCACTAGAAACTAAATCAGTTGGAACTTTGATCTTGGACTTTCCAGCATTCACAACTGTGAGAAAATAAATTTATGTTGTTTAAGTCATCCATTCTTAGTATTTTGTTATTGCAGTCTGAGCAAACTAAGACAACACCCAAAGTTAAGATCTTAATACTCTGTCACCACAGTGGATTTGGTATTTAAGGAGCAGTGGTATTTAAGGAGCAGTATCCTTTGACTTTCAAATTATTAAATTCCAGCACCAACTTCCTTTTGTAACATTTTAAAAGACCTTTTAGTCTCCTTAACAGACAGAGAGAACAGACTTGCGGTTGTGGGGGGTGTGTAGGGGTGGCGTGAGGGAGGGACAGACTGGGAGTTTGGGGATAGTAGATGCAAAGTATTACATATGGAATGGATGGACAACAAGGTTATACTATATAGCACAGGGAACTATATTCAACATCCTGGGATAAATCACAGCAGAAAACAATATTAAAAAATGTATATATGTGTATAACCGAGTCATCTTGCTGTATGGCAGGAATTAACACATTGTAAATCAACTATACATCAATTAAAAAAGAGAGAGAGAGTTATACCTGCCTGGTCACTCTTAAATTTCATTAGTATGGAAAGGGATAATTTTAAGAAGATAAACAGTAAAAAGTTGATGAGCCAACCACTAGTCTTTTTTGTTTATTTCTGCAAAGGTAGGGCTCACAGTACCCTAGCAGCTTATTCCTTTAAGGTTGTACTATCAATTGGGTACATCTAGAAATGCCTAGAGGGTCTTCAAATAGACATTTATATTCACCATTTAGTGTAAAACATCCTTTCCCAAACCTGCCAACAACTCTCAGTATATAACCACTTGCCACCTGTTCTTTGGAGATTGCTTTTGCATCATTACAAGCAAAGAAATCAATAGCAGGCCATTGATTTGGGAAAGAGACAAGATTGCACAGCAATAATACATAAAGTTAGTCAAGCCCTACTTCTCAGTTGTTTTGAAAGAACAGATAGTTCAATGTTCCTTTCTGAAATAGGCATTCATCCTGCACTGGCGATCCTGTAGTCATACAGGCCCGAGATAGATGAGGTCCCATAACTCCAACTAGTGTAACGGCTCTTGAACACTACACAGAATCTCAACATGCCTTTTTAGACTCAACAGTAATGTATTAACTTGAATCTAGATTCTCTCTCTGCAGTTTATCCCTCAGTTTAAGAAGTGTGGGCTGGGGCACAAGGTCACTCTGAGTACCACCAGAGAGTGAAGTGGCTTAGGTGCTGCAAATGCAGAGAGCAGTCAGCTGAAGGTCTGGTCCAAATATATGTTCTGTCTTGAAAGACGGGTAAGGCCAATAGTTTACCTTATTCATTAATTTACTAAGATACCATCTGGTCTATCTAGCCAAATTAACATGTACAAGTCATTTAGATATGTTAATTAGTTTTGAACCAGTGAATAGAATCTGGAAAAAGGGACTATGCAAAGGGTGAACCAACGTTATATTTACATAGAGATTTATGTTTTTAGAAACTCTTTCACATGCATTATCTCACTTGATCCTAATCTCAATCCCACAAAGTAGATGGGTCATCATTGTTGTAAACATCTGAAAGAGGAGGAAATTGAGGCTCAAAAGATTGTTGCTGTCTTAGCAATATAGGGAAGAAGCTAAGGGATAGTGAAAGAAGTGAATACCAATCACTAAGTATTTTGTTTTCTTGCACCCAAACAGCCCCATAAGATGGGTATGATTATTATTCTACCAGACCACCTCACCTGCCTCTTGAGAAACCTGTATGCAGGTCAGGAAGCAACAGTTAGAACTGGACATGGAACAACAGACTGGTTCCAAATAGGAAAAGGAGTACGTCAAGTCTGTATATTATCACCCTGCTTATTTAACTTCTATGCAGAGTACATCATGAGAAACGCTAGACTGGAAGAAACACAAGCTGGAATCAAGATTGCCGGGAGAAATATCAATCACCTCAGATATGCAGATGATACCACCCTTATGGCAGAAAGTGAAGAGGAACTAAAAAGCCTCTTGATGAAAGTGAAAGTGGAGAGTGAAAAAGTTGGCTTAAAGCTCAACATTCAGAAAACGAAGATCATGGCATCTGGTCCCATCACTTCATGGCAAATAGATGGGGAAACAGTGGAAACAGTGTCAGACTTTATTTTTTTGGGCTCCAAAATCACTGCAGATGGTGATTGCAGCCATGAAATTAAAAGACGCTTACTCCTTGGAAGGAAAGTTATGACCAACCTAGATAGCACATTCAAAAGCAGAGACATTACTTTGCCAACAAAGGTCTATCTACTCAAGGCTATGGTTTTTCCTGTGGTCATGTATGGATGTGAGGGTTGGACTGTGAAGAAGGCTGAGCGCCGAAGAATTGATGCTTTTGAACTATGGTGTTGGAGAAGACTCTTAAGAGTCCCTTGGACTGCAAGGAGAGCCAACCAGTCCATTCTGAAGGAGATGAGCCCTGGGATTTCTTTGGAGGGAATGATGCTGAAGCTGAAACTCCAGTACTTTGGCCACCTCATGCGAAGAGTTGACTCATTGGTAAAGATTCTGATGCTGGGAGGGATTGGGGGCAGGAGGAAAGGGGACGACAGAGGATGAGATGGCTGGATGGCATCACTGACCCAATGGAGGTGGGTCTGGGTGAACTCCGGGAGTTGGTGATGGACAGGGAGGCCTGGCATGCTGTGATTCATGGGGTCTCAAAGAGTCGGACACGACTGAGCGACTGAACTGAACTGAAAGCTGAGGAAACTGACACTCAGAGGAGTAACTTGTGACAGAGCTAAGTGGAAGAGTTAGGATTTGATCTACATCTTTGGGATTTCAAAGTCCATGCTTCAGTTATTACATTGATGAAGCCTATGGCTTACTGTTACAGTGAATGTAATCGCTCAAGAGTTCTTGATGCTAAGAGTTTTAGCCTTCTTAAATAAGTGGGCTGTCTGGAATGGGTGATACACATTTAAGAAATTGATGTGACATAACAGAAAAAGTGTAGGCTATGGGGCCAGAGAGATGTGTTTAAATCCTAGCTTTACTAATTGCTAGCTGTGTGACCCTAAGCTTTATTCTCACCTGTCAAATGGATAAATAGATCTTAACCCCATGAACTTGATGTGAAGATTAAATTATATAACACGAAAAAGTTCCTTGTACATCAACAAATATTGATTACCTTCCTCTATAAAAACATTTCTCTCAGAAGCAGAGGAGTTAGAAAGCAGAGATAGACAAGGGTCTCTTATTTGCTAGGGAATAAAGACAGAAACATAGAGAGTGAAAGGCACATAATAGACCTTATTTGTATAGGAAATCTTTGCAAACAATCCCACTCAAGTATTACCTACTTTAAGAAGAATGTTTTGGCATCAAGAGTCTGGGTTAAGGTCCTTCTAAGCTCCCACAGAATTCGGTTAACTTCTATCTTAGCATTCAGTATACTGTGTTATAAGTCTGTCTTTATAAATCTGTTTTCTCCTCTAGATAATAAGTTAAGGCCTCTTCTATTACAATATCTGGTGTAAGGCAGATACTTAATAAGTTTTTGCTGAATGGAGAAAAGGGGAAAAAATACACACCCATCTCAATAACAGTGTGTTGGAGAGGATTAGAATCAGATTTATAATATTTTCTTACCTTGACTGCATAGTTATTAAGTGGATCTTTTGCGTATGAAGCTGTATAGTAAACTGCATCACCGGCCTCACAGCATGGCTTGTCACTGGTTAGCCTGAAGTCTGACCAGCTGTCTACCCCAAAACGGAGTTGGTCTTTCTGCCCAGCCATGAAGAGGTCTTCACATTTAACAGCCAGTTTCTTCAACGCATCTGTGTGAAGGCTTCGGATTTTACCCACCACTTCTTCACGATTCTCAAGTCCTCGATAAAGTGCTTGTCTCTGTGGCTTCTGGATACTCCGGCCCTGTCTACCAGAGGGACCCCGCCGGCTGGACAGGGACTCTGTGCTGTTGGAAAACCTATCTTTAATACTGAGAGTGGTTAGGCTGGAGATGCTGTTTGCTGCTGAGGGCACACGTCTCTCCTTGTACAAAGGTCTCTCCAAGGAGTCGTAAGACTCAGCGTCCAGTCCCTTGAGTTCATAGCTGACCGAGGAGCCAGCACTGCTGGCATCCCAGCTCGGGTCGATATCGTAGGTGGGATTAGCCATGACACAAAGGGTAGTTTCCAGGGACTTCTGGAGGTCTTTGGAGAGTGGCTCTGTATTGGCTCTTATGATCATTTTCTTTGGCAGTGGGGGTGGTGTTGGTTGCAAAGCGTTGGGTGCTTCTTGGTCTGTTTTCCCGCCAAAGGCGATGACATCATCCAAAGCTCCCTTAGGCTGCCGTGGATGCTTGGGAGGTATCATGGCTGCTCTAGATTGTCCTGGATTGTTTTAGAATAAAGAAAGAAGAAAAAAAGAATAATTAAATAAAATGTTTGTTCTGGTTACATAATTGAAACTTAAACAGAAATAAATGTAGTAGCCATAAGAATTTAAGAAGTTAACACCTTAATTGAAGAACGGTAAAAGAAAACAAAGAACAATTAGCTAAATTTAAAGGTAGAATTCAAGACCTAATGGGAGCAACAAATGTGAACAATGTCTCAGTATTTCCTTGCCATAGGAACAGGGCGATGGGTTTTGCTTTCAAGAAGGAATCCTGATTCTCCACTTCTGGCCCCAAGAGTGCTGTATTCACTACACTAGAGTACTAAGTACACTCAAATAACTGTACTGTGACAGAAGAGAGAGGATAACATTTGCAGGTTAAAAAGAAATACTTGGGAGCATTACTAAAAACAATCGGGATTAGCAAATGAGACTGCTAGATTGGTGCTCAGAAGATACTATTCTATTAACTTTGTTCCAAAGTTACATTGTATTATACTGTATACAACACTTGTCATTCTCCATCCAAAACAAACAAACACAATTTCATAAACCATGCTATTTCATTTCCCTACAGAGATGGCTTCTGGCACCACTTAAACTGGTCTATGTATAAAGACCTCTGAGATTGTGGTAAGGGAAACCATGTGTATGAGCAGGCAACTGCTGTTTCAAACATCACCCACAAACTCTTACATGATTCTGTTTTATTTGGGGGGGAATATAAACTGAGATTTGAGAGATGCTACATTTGAACTTCTCTGACAACAAGCTTCAGTTACAGAAACAATCACCTTTGTTTCCTTTCCAGAATTTATGCTTAGAAGATAAAACATGTATGGATGAATCAGTGATACCTTCAGGCCTTATAATGGGGATGGGGCATTATTTTTTTTAAAGACTTAGAAATATACCATGAAGTTTTAATAAAAGTTATTAGAATTAGTAATGTTATTAAAGTGAAATAGTCACTCAATATTTCAGAGTTAAAACATAATGCTCTATTATGGGTGGAATTACATCCTTTCCCCCAAAATATACTTATGGTACTTCTAAATATGACCTTATTCAAAAATAGTCTTTGTAGAGGTAATCAAGTTAAGGTAATCAAGCATCCAATGACTTCTTAATGAAGTCATTAAGGTAGGCCTCAATCCAATACGGCTGGTGTCCTTATAAGAAGGGGGAATGTCATATGAAGACACAGGGAGAATACCATGCCGTCACAGAGGCATTGCTTGGAGTAATGCAGTTGCATGCCAAGGATGCTAAGGATTCATGGCCACCACCAGATGCTAAGAAGAAATAAGGGAGGATTCTACCCAGAATCTCGGAGGGAATATGGTCTTGGTAACACCTTAATTTCTGCTCCAAGTTGCCAGAACTACAGGAGAATAAATTTCTCTCGTTTTAAGCCCCCAGTTTGTGGTACTTTATTATAGCAGGCCTAGGAATCTATGTTCTTACTACTGATCAGACTGAACGGAAGGCACTGGAAGGTCTTGAGGATGATAATGAATAAGGATGGTGGTTTGTTTTTATTAAAAATCATGTCCTTGTAGCAATGCCAAGGGGAAGCACCAATATAAACTGTGATTATAATAACACTAAACTCCATTTCCCATGCACGCAATCCACTTCAAGAACACTTAAAGAGTTTATATAAACTATGACAATATATAAGCAAACCTAAGAACCCTCTTTCCCCACAAATGGCATGTAGCAATATTCTTTTACAAAGAACTGAGCTACATTACATATAAATAAAAAAATATGTATATATAGACAGCATAAGACAGAGAGAGAGAAGGAATATGAGAATGCTAAGCTCTAAGAGGGCCAGGACATTTGTTTTACTCATTGTTGTACCCTTTATGTTAAGAAACAGGGCCTAATTATAATAGATGCTTAATAAATATTTCTTGAGTGACTAAAGGAATAAATATTTAGGGCTAAAAGAGAAAAACAGGCAAAACTGTATAGGTACCTATATCAAGTGAAGATATTGAATTAGAAATTTATGAAATTCCCACCAAGAAAAGTCTAAGACCATATCGGCTTCACTGATGAATTCTACCAAATGTTTAAAGAAGTATTAAAACCAATCTTCCATTAACTTTTCCAGTAAATAGAAGTGGAAGGAATACTTACCAACTTGAAATCTACGATAGGCCAATATTACCTATATAACAAAATAAGAGAAAGAAACCAATACACTAATATCCCTTATTACTAGACACAGAAATCCTCACAAAATACTAGCAAACTGAATCAAGCAATATATAAAAAGGATAACACACCACAACAATTTGGATTTATCCCAGAAATGCAAGGTTGGTTTAATATCTAAAAACCAATCCATGTCATATATAATGTAAATAAAACAAAGAGAGGAGGAAAAAACCTTACATGGTCAGATCAATGGAAGAAGAAAAAGAATTTCATAACATCCAATATTTATCAAGATAAAAATACTGAACAAGCTGGAAAAAGAAGGGCTCATCCTCGTTCTGATACAGGGTGCCTATGAAAAACCAAGAGCTAAATCATACTTAATGGTAAAAGCCTAGGTTTTCCCCGACTAAGATCAGAAACAAAACAAAGATCCCCATTCTTGTTTTTTCTATCCTACATTGTACTGGAGAACCTAGACAGGGAAATTATGGGAAAAAAAAAAAAAAAAAAAAGAAAGAAATAAAAACATCCAGATTGGAAAAGAAATAAAACTATCTCTATTCACAGATGACATAATCTTGTACACAGGAAAGCCTAAAGAGTCCACAAAAAAATGAGAACTAATATACCAGTTCAGCAAGATTGCAGGACTTATGATCAATATAAAAACTCAACTGTATTTCCATATACTAGCAATGAATAATCCCAAAGTTAAATGAAGAAAACAACTGCATTTATAATATCATCAAAAATATTTAGAAAAATATTTAGCAAAGTAAGTGTAAGACTTGTACACTAAAATTACTTGGGCACTAAAAACTTTGATGAAAGACATTAATGATCTATATAAATAAAAAGAAATTTTATGTTCATGGATCAGACTTTATATGTTAATATGGAAATATTCCTCAAATTTTTCCTCTGAAAATTTAATGTCACTCATATCAAAACCCCAGCTAGCTTTCTGGCAGAAATTGACAGAATGATCCTAAAATTCATATGGAATCACAACAGATCTAGAGGAGGCCCTCTCCCCACTCAAATCTTAAAAAACAGAACAAAGAACCTACATTTCCCAACTTCAAAATGTACTTCACAACTACAACAACCAAAAACTATGGGGCCAGCATAAGAATAGACATACAGATGGATGGAATAGAAGTGAGAGTCCAGAAATAAACTCCTACATTTACAGTTAACTGATTTTCAACAAGGATGCCAAGACAATTCAATAGGGAAAGAGAGGCTTTTCAACAAATGGTGCTGGGACAACTTGGTATCCACATGCAAAAGAATGGAGTTGAACCCCTACATTATAGTATATACAAAATTAACTCAAAATATATGAAAGATCTAAATGTTAAAAACTAAATCTATCAAACTCCTAGAAGAAAACATAGGAGTAAAGTTTTTCGACCATGGCAATTATTTCTTAAATAAAATACCTAAAGCACAAGTAACCAAAAATCAATAAATTGGAACTCATAAAAATGAAAAACTTTTGTGCTTCAAAGGTCAATTTTAAAAAAGTGAAAACATGCTCAACATCACTCATTATCAGAGAAATGCAAATCAAAACCACTATGAGGTACCATTTCACACCAGTCAGAATGGCTGCGATCCAAAAGTCTACAAGCAATAAATGCTGGAGAGGGTGTGCAGAAAAGGGAACCCTCTTACACTGTTGGTGGGAATGCAAACTAGTACAGCCACTATGGAGAACAGTGTGGAGATTCCTTAAAAAACTGGAAATAGAACTGCCTTATGACCCAGCAATCCCACTGCTGGACATACACACCGAGGAAACCAGAATTGAAAGAGACACGTGTACCCCAATGTTCATCGCAGCACTGTTTATAATGGCCAGGACATGGAAGCAACCTAGATGTCCATCAGTAGATGAATGGATAAGAAAGCTGTGGTACATATACTCAATGGAGTATTACTCGGCCATTAAAAAGAATACATTTGAATCAGTTCTAATGAGGTGGATGAAACTGGAGCCTATTATACAGAGTGAAGTAAGCCAGAAAGAAAAACACCAATACAGTATACTAACGCATATATATGGAATTTAGAAAGATGGTAACAATAACCCTGTATACGAGACAGCAAAAGGGACACTGATGTATAGAACAGTCTTTTGGACTCTGTGGGAGAGGGAGAGGGTGGGATGATTTGGAAGAATGGCATTGAAATATGTATAATATTATATATGAAACGAGCTGCCAGTCCAGGTTCGATGCATGATACTGGATGCTTGGGGCTGGTGCACTGGGACAACCCAGAGGGATGGTATGGGGAGGAGGGAGGAGTGTTCAGGATGGGGAACACATGTATATCTGTGGCAGATTCATTTTGATATATGGCAAAACCAATACAATATTGTAAAATTTAATAAAATAAAATTAAAAAAAAAAAGTGAAAACATAACCCTTAGAATAGGACAGAACATGAGCAAATCATATATCCAATAAGAGACTTGTATCCAGAATTTATAAATAACTCTAACAATGAAAAGATAAAGAATCCATTAAAAGTGGTCAAAGTGGGAATTCCCTGGTGAGCCAGTGGTTGAGAATCTGCCTTGCAATGAAAGGGATGTGAGTTCAATCCCTGGTTGGGGAACTAAGATCCCACATGCCATGGAGCAACTAAGTCCATGCATTGCAACAGACGATCCCACATGATGCAACTAAGACTGAAAGCAGCCAACTAAATAAATATTTTTTTTTAAAAAGCAGGCAAAGGATCTGCATAGACATTACTCCAAAGAAGATATACAAATAGCCAAAAAGCATGTATAAAGATGCTCAGCATTTCTCACTAGGTATATGCAAACCAAAACCACAAGACATCACTTTATATCCATTAAGCTAGCTTTAATAAAATAGATGAACAAGTATCAGTAAAGATATGGAGAAATTCAAACCTTCATACATTGCTAGCGGGAATCTAAATGATGCAACCATGAAAATAGTTTGTTAGTTATTCAGAAAGTAAAACAGTTACACATGATCCAGAATTTCTAATCCTAGGGATATATCTGAGAGAAATGAAAACATATGTCCACACAAGAACTTGTATTCAAATGTTCACGGCAACATTTGCATACAAGAGCCCAAAAGTGGAAACAACTCAGATGTGCATTAACTGATGAATGGATAAACAAAATGTAGCATAGCCACACAACATAATATTCAGTTCGGTTCAGTCACTATGTCGTGTCTGACTCTTTGTGACCTCATGGACTACAGCAAGCCAAGCTTCCCTGTCCATCACCAACTTCCACAGCTTGCTCAAACTAATGTCCACTGAGTCAGTGATGCCATCCAACCATCTCATCCTCTGTCGTCCCCTTTCCTCCTGCCTTCAATCTTTCCCAGCATCAGGGTCTTTTCCAATGAGTCAGTTCTTTGCATCAAGTGGCCAAAGTATTGGAGTTTCGGCTTCAGCATCAGTCCTTCCAATGAAGAGTCAGGACTGATTTCCTTTAGGATGGAGTGGTTGGATCTCCTTGCAGTCCAAGGGACTCTTAAGAGTCTTCTCCAACACCACAGTTCAAAAGCATCAATTCTTCGGCACTCAGCTTTCTTTACAGTTCAACTCTCACATCCATACATGGATACTGGAAAACCATAGCTTTGACTAGATGGACCTTTGTTGGTAAAGTAATGTCTCTGCTTTTTAAAATGTTGTCTGTGTTGGTCATAGTTTTCTTCCAAGGAGCAAGCATCTTTTAATTTTATGTCTGCAGTCACCACCTGCAGTGATTTTGGAGCCCAAGAGAAGAGTCTCTCACTGTTTCCATTGTTTCCCAAGCTATTTGCCATGAAGTGATGGGATCAGATGCCATGATCTTAATTTTTTGAATGTTGAGTTTTAAGCCAGCTTTTTCACTCTCCTCTTTTACTTTCATCAAGAGGCTCTTCAGTTCCTCTTCACTTTCTGCCATAAGGGTGGTGTCATCTGAGTATCTGAGGTTATTGATATTTCTCCCGGCAATCTTGATTCCAGCTTGTTCTTCATATTATTCAGCCATAAAAGAAATTAAGCCCTGATGTGTGCTACAATCTGTATGAACCTTAGAAACATTATGCTAAGTGAGAGAACCCAGTAATAAAAGACCATATATCATATGAAATATTTAGAAACACATAAATCCATAGAGATAGAAAGCAAATTAGTGGTTGCCACAGCCAGGGGAAAGGGAGAATGGAAACAACTGTTAATGGCTTTCTGTTTGGGGTAGGCTTCCCAGGTGGCTCAGTGGTAAAGAATCCACCTGCCAAAGTAGGAGGGGCAGGTTCAATCCCTGGGTTGGGAAGATCCCCTGGAGAAGGGTATGGGTAACCCACTCTAGCATTCTTGCCTGGGAAATCCAATGGACAGAGGAACCTGGCAGGGTACAGTCCACGGGGTTGCAACAGAGTCAGACAACACTTAGCGACTCAACAGCAACAATTGTGTTGAGGTGATGAAAATGTTTTGGAATTAGATACTGGTAGTGGTCGTATAATTCTATTAATAAACTAAAACTCATTGAACTGCACAGTCAAGAAGGGTGAATTTTATGGTATATAAATTGTATCTAAATATTAAAGCGAATCAACAATTCAGTCTTAGAAACCATCATAAATTCAGTTTTCAGTCATATCTTCCCATTATTCTGTGCTCTTAACATCACAAAAGATATAGGGGCTTGGCATTTATTGAACTCTTTCTGTGATGGCGAGGCCTCCCTCCTGGTGCTGTCCCAGCTCTATTCTGCCTCAGCTAATGTGTGAAGTCAAAACCATAGTTCATTTACAAGATGACAGAAATAGGCTTTGTAACAAACCTTCATTTTCCATTTGCTGACTCAGAAGATGCAGGAGGTTAGAAGCGGTGAACTGCACCAGCAGCTTATCTTCCTGGCCTGACTACTGTGGCAGTCTTCTGAAACCACTGTCTTCAGTTTTTCTTCCTTCACCACACTAACCATTAGAGACTTTATTCAAACACCAAATCTGATCATGGCACTCCTCCTGTACTTCAAAAATTCTGTCCTTGAGAATTTGGACTTGATCCCGAGGATGGAGTTTTGTTGCTTCAGCACAGAAAGAAAGCCTCTTATGACCCAGCCCTGGTTGTTCTGTTTCTCTCACGGCATTTTCCCGTGTGTCCTAAATCGAGCTACCAAACTGCTTGTGGTTTCCCCAGCACTCTTGGCTACTTCATGCTCTGTGTCTGTTCTCTTATTGACCCTCTTCCGGGAATGGTTTCTCTCTCCACTCATCTTTAAATGTTCTGCCTCTGAGGAATGTTTCTTACTCCACTTCAAAATTGCAAAATTGACCTCTCCTTCCTGGGGACCTCAGATGTATTATGTGAATATTTCTGTCTTAAGCACTTAGAATACTTGACTTGTGTCCCTATATGAATTCCCCATGGGTGTAATCATTGAGGGCAGACACTTGGCTCATTTATAGCCCAGGACAAAGCAAAGAGTCTGGCTGAGGGGGGAATGGAAGGAATGAATTAATAATGAACAAAAAGCAAAACCTAGAAACATGAGCCTATTCTCACTCCTTCCCGTGAGAATCTTTATGGGATGGCCATTTTCTTTCCATTTTTTTTTTTCTAAATAAGAACAGTCATGAAAACCAAGGAATGAAGGATTCCAAAAGTGCTTTCTTTTTCCTTTTCTTTTAAATGACCTCAGAACTGACAGGTGAGGCAAGTTCTAACACCATCAGCAGCTCTTTCACGCATATCAGGAGGTGCAAGAGGGCTGATTACGCCACTTCCCACCACCTTCAGAATAAAGTCCAAACTATTCAGGAAGTTGGGCAAGACTATCAGTCTTATCTGTCACTATTTCTCATCAACCTTCCCATAAGAATCGCTCAATTCCTATTCTTTTAATAGGTTCCCTGTTTTTACTTTTATATCTCTGCCTTAGTAAAGGTGTTCTTCCATCCTAAAGTGAAAGTGAAAGTATTAGTCACTCAGTCGTGTCTCACTCTTTGCGACCCCATGGACTGTAGCCCACCAGGCTTCTCTGTCCATGGAGATTCTCCAGGCAAGAACACTGGAGTGAGTTGCCATGCCCTCCTCCAGAGGATCTTCTGAACCCGGGTCTCCTGCATTGCAGGCAGACTCTTTACCATCTGAGCCACCAAGGGAGCCCCATCTCTACTGAAGCCATCCCTCCTCTCTACTCCCCACCCACAAGTGGGGAGCCATCACTTCTTCTTCTGTGTTCTCTTACCACTTTTCACTTTATGATAGCATTTTTAGCTTTTTATATCGTGTGTATTTTCGTTTTTTTTACACTCCCTTGGAACCTCTGGCGCGGTGTGAGACACGCAGCAGGTGTGCAGGAAACAGCTGCCAGACTGAAGGACAGTGTCAGCAGAGCTGGTCATCATTCCAAAACGAAAATGGGCAGCCAAGGCAGCAAGGAAACAAAGATAATTAATAGTGGCTTCTCTCTCCAAACAGTGGGACATGATCTCCTGGGAGCTAAGATTTCCACATGGGAATCAGAAACGTTTGCATTCCAAATGAAACCATGAACGTTTTACAGCCCATGCAAGGTCAAGGCATTTGCCCAAGTCTGAAAGTGTCCTAAGTTTTTTTTCTTCTGAGAAGAACAAGTTCTCCTAACTGAATTCCAATCATTTGGGTCAATGTTTTAAAAGCTTGGTATCTTAGCTGTTTTTATTTTAAACTTTTAATCCTGTACATTCTTCTCAAGCCTCTGGGACCAGACACTAAGCTCAGCTTTCAGCAGGCTTGATATAACATCACATACTCTACATTTTTGTGGCATGCCAGCTCTCTAAACAGGAAAAAAAAAAAAGAATGTGTTCTAAATCTTGCCTTGCTATAGACTAAAATGTTCTTTTGGACAAATATGTTTGACAAAACCATACTCAATCCCTACTTTCCTTTCTTTTTGAGTTTCTAAACTCTATCTTTATATTTTTTCTTCACTTAAAAATGTCTTCAGACTGACAAATAAGGCCTTATATCACTTTCTGAAAAGCAAATGATGAAAGATGGATTAAAAAGCAATAATTTACTGACACTACTTCAAAGAAGCAAAAAGGATGTTTAAAACTCCTCAGGAAGGAAAATAATTGATATGGGCTCTAAAAACTTACACAATTGGTTTAACAATAGAAAACAAATAAGAAAACTATTATCTCTAAATATCAACATTTTAAAGATGATTATACAGTGAAAAACTCAAAATAATAATTACATCAATAGAGATCTACTGTAAGGCACCAGATTTGAAGACACATTTGGGAAAAATCACAACAAATGTTTGCTTAAAACCTGACAATGACTATCATCTCAGGGTGCCAGGGATTAAAGGCACTTAAGAATGACCCATTTAGACAGAGACAGTGTGTTTGTGAGTACAATTAGCTCCTTATCCCAGTAAGACAGGAATGTCATGGTCTCCTGGTCAGTCTCCCTGCCTCAAGTCATCCTGTAAGTAGCTTCCAGAATGATCTTTAAGAAATCCTGATCACGCGGCTCTCCATTTCCTGTTGAAAAAGATACACTCACTGTGATACATACATACCATTTATGATTTGGCCTTGCTTTTCCACTCTGCCCCATTTTGCCAACTCTGCCTCCCTCACTCAGCACTTTAGCTACCTTTAATTAAGTACTTGTAGTTAACCAAACATTCATTTTTCTATCAAGCTTCAGGCCTTTGTGCATACTCTTCCTTCTACGTGGAATGTTCTCCCTTGTTAGTCTGGCAAATAGCTACTCTTTTGAGCTTAAAACTAGTGACCTTCTCTGAGACCATCCCAGGCAGGGGCTTTCACGGACCCTTTAAATATGCACTAGTATTCCCAGTGCCTCGCCTGGCTCGCAGGAGACAGCTGGCACTCAACAAATGAAAGTGTCAAAGCCAAAATAAGTGGAATATACTTTTCTACTTAAACTGTAGTTTCAGTCTTCATCCTGAATCTTTTCCCAGGGCTCATGACAAACAACACTGATGAGAACAGGAAGGGAGAGGATAACAGAAGAGACGGTCATCACTAACTGGGAAAGGTGCCCTGGAAATAGATGCCACACATACTGAGCACCAGCCTTGTCCGATGAGTAGCCTCTCCTTGACTGGCTCCAGCACTCACTGCATCACCCCTGGCAGTAGGCCTCAGCAGCTTAGGAGGAAGGGTCCTAAGCTACCTGGGCATTACCACTGTGCTAGGTTCCAGCACAGTTAAATGGAGGCACCAACTGGCAAACCACAGGGGACATCAACTTCACGCCAAATGATAAAACAAAGCTTCAAGATCACTTTAGGCTCAGGCTTAGCTTCAAATAAAGTGATGCATGGACCAGTTTAAAAGAATGTCAGTGGTGTAGCAGCTGACAGACTCAGTTTTTTAAAGCTTGCATTAGTGAGAACCTCTCCAAGAACAAGAGATTATTTATTTGGGGGTAAGTTATCTATGTAATTTAAATATTGTACTCTGCCAACAAATTCCAGTACACATGGGAAACTATTTTTAAATTGTGAATGCAGCCAACTTAAAAGATAGGAACACAGCCTATGGTTTCTTTTTAAATAGAGATAATTACATTTTTAGGAAGTACAACAAATGCACAAACAAATGTTCAAAGCTGTCACTCTCACTTTTTAAAAAATATCCAGATAATCTAAAAATGTGCAATTCTTTAATCTTTGGTTCAAATAATTAACTTTGTATTATGTGGCATAATGTCTGGCCCACAGAATTATTTGTTATGCCTCAATAATTATTAGTTGAATAAATGAATGAATGGTAATATATTCTTCAGAACAATTTTTTTTTAAAGCTGCCATTTATGATGACATTACTCCATAATTACAACATCAAGTGGAGTAGGAAATGGCAACCCACCCCAGTATTCTTGCCTGGAAAATTCCATGAACAGAGGAGCCTGGTGGGCTACAGTCCATGAAGTCATAAAGAGTTGGACACAACTGAGCTACTGAGCAGGCATGCACGCACAACAAGGCTGGCGATGTAATGACATTCCTTTAAATATAACTAACCTTTAAAATTTCACACTGATGGTCAATACATTGCCAAAGGAATTTCTGGGCATAGAAGCCTTTTAAGTGTTTTCTTTCAGTGTTTGATAGGTGCAGCCTTAAGGAGATGTTCTACGTAAAGTCAGATGAGGAATGTGAACAGTTTCACATGGAAAGGAAACGGAGGTATGAAAGTGAAAGTTGCTTAGTCATGTCCAACTCTTTTCGACCCCATGGACTATACAGTCCTTGGAATTCTCCAGACCAGAGTACTGGAGTGGGTAGTCTTTCCCTTCTCCAGGGGATATTCCCAACCCAGGGATCAAACCCAGGTCTCCTGCAATGCAGGCGGATTCTTTACCAGCTGAGCCACAAGGGAAGCCCAAGAATACAGGAGTGGGTAGCCTATCCCTTCTCCAGCAGATCTTCCTGACCCAGGAATTGAGCCAGGGTCTCCAGCATTGCAGGTGGATTCTTTACCAACTAAGCTATCAGAGAAGCCCCAAACTGAGGTATGGCTTACATAATTCCTTAACTGGGAAACCCCTGATCGAGTCTCATTTTAGAAAAAAGAGTTAGCTGATAAATGGAACATATAAAATAGGACTTGAAATTTTCCTATATGCAGTTTCCTCAGGAGAGCTCAGTTTCTGTAAACTGAATCTTACAAAATCAAATGCTAAGTCATTTTTGACACATTCATTCAAACGTGTTCTTAGCACCTTCTATGTGTTTTAGATAACATGTTAGGTTGTAGGCATAAAGAAGGAGGAACAGGCCAAAACTCTGTCCAGTAAAGGGAGACTGGAAAGATCTCTCTAAAAAAGTAATGTCTAGAGTACTTAGTTACAAAGTGAGTGAAGGAGAGCTAAAGTCACCAACTAATTTCCAGCAGAGTAGAAGTCATTACAAGCTCCTGATTTTAGTGCGCTGATAAAGAAGCCAAGTGCGCCACATAAAAATATAGTGATAATTCTTCTAGACACTTTGAGATAGACATAAGAAACATGGTGGAAATGTTGAAGGTCTGATTAAAAAAAACTTTCTATCACTTGTTCAGGAAATCATTTTGAATGGCAGATACCCTGCTAAATTCAGCTTGGGGTATTAAGGTATTATAGGTCAGGGTGTTTGGTGATTTCACGTCACCGTCGCCCAGAGGAAAACCATCACTTTGCAAGGGGCAACCTTCCTAAGGACCTGTCGAGTGCACAAAAGCCAATCATGATTTTTGTGCCTGCAGAACACAATACAAATCCACCAAATAACAAATTCTTTAAATCAGTGCTGTCCAGTCAAACTTCCTGTGATGATAAACACGTTCTGTATCCGCATGCTGAATACAGTAATTACTAGCCACATGTGGCTATTGAGCACTGGAAATGTTGTTAGTGACACTGAGGAACTGACTTTTTATCTATATTTTAATGAATTTAATTTTAAATAGCCATCTGTGGCTAGGGGCTACCATACTGTACAGTAAAGCTCTAAAATCTAATAATTAACCCAGTTATAAACAAAATAAAGTTTGCTTTTATTTATGTTACGGAGAAAAAAATGCAGCTGAATTAACCCTGGAGAAGGATCTCTGAGATAAAAAAAACGAATGGTTTGCATAAGTCAGTAGCGTTTTGTAGGAATGGTTGAAGCACAACAGTTCTTGTTGTACCACCGTGGAGAAAGGAAGCTGTCCCAAGGGTGGAGGTCTAGGGGGAGATTCTGAAGTAAGGTAATCAGGGCCTGGGCTTCCCAGGTGACTCAGCGCTAAAGAATCTGCCTGCCAATGCAGGAGACATGGGTTCAATCCCTGGGTCAGGAAGATACCCTGGAGAAGGAAATGGCAACCCACTCTAGTAGTCTTGCCTGGGAAATCCCATGGACAGAGGAGCGTGGTGGGCCACAGTCCATGGGGTCACAAAAGAGCTGGACATGACTTAGTGACTAAACATCAACAACAACAATCAAGGTCTATTCCAGTCCAGTTGTTTTTTGTTGCTGTTGTTGTTTTTTGATTTATTAGTTTTCCAAACTATCTAAGAAATGTGAGAAGTACAGAACAAGTTCAAACCATGTCCCTTTTGTTATTTTTAAGCTTTTTGAGTATAGCAAAGGGGCTCACCCATATATATACATGTATCCATTCTCCCCCAAACTCCCCTCCCATCCAGGCTGCCAAATAACACTGAGTAGAGTCCATGTGTTATACAGTAGGTCCTTGTTCGTTATCCACTCTAAGTACAGCATGTGTACGTGTCCATTCCAGACTCCCAAATGACCATTTCCCCCATTCATGCCCACCCTCTGGCAACCCTAAGCTCATTCTCTAAGTCTGTTTCTGTTTTGTAAATAAGTTCATTTGTACCATTTCTTTTCAGATTCCACATATAAGGGATGTGTTGCGATATTTTCCCTTCTCTTCTGCCATGGCCCTCTGTTTTGCCACAACGAGCAGACCTGGGGCACCAGGCCTGCCACAGTCCATCGCTGTTATCTGTCATATCTCCTCTGGCCCCCGCTGGCCACCTCGGGGGTCCTGTCTCCTCACTACATTTCACTCTATCCGTCATCAGTTGCACAAGCAGCTCACAGCTTTTTGGACTTACATTTTGTTGCTCCATTTAGTCAACATTTCTAATAAACATTTAAGATTATTTCTACTTTATTCTACATTTTCTGGCTAGCACATCAAACACATTGACAAATGAAAGCAGCAGTATATTTTGGGGTAGAAATAAGGGAACTTGACAATTATTAAGCTCTTCTATGAACCAAGCACTTCTTTTGCCATCAGCCCTACAAAGCAGATGCTACTAATTCTCTCATGTCAGATGAGGAAATTGAAGCTCAAGAATGGTAAATAACTGACCCACAGTCATGCAGGCAGGCAGTGATACAGCTGTCATAAGAACCCAAACTTGTCTGATTCCCCCAAACCTATGTTTTTTCCTACTAAGAAAAAAAAAAAATAAAGCATAACACTGCTTCCTAAGCCTACTTTTAACAATGCAGTTTTCAGAAATAAATTCCATAACGAAACATTACAGTAATCCTTAACTTCCCTCTGTCAGTTTCTTACATCAGATCATATGTTCTCTGATTCATTTTTTTTTTTAAAGAAGAAGACTAAGAAAAAATGAAAAAACAAGAAAGAAAGAATGTGTTTGTGGAGTGATTCTAGAATCTTTAAAAGGATGTGAAGTTATTACATTAAGAGGTTTTGTTTCCTTTTGGTCTTAAAACACATAACTTCTTTTTTTTTTTTTTTTTTAAAGCTACCAAGGCATCAAATCCTAAGAAATTACTCCAAGGGATAGTTTAAAACTTCATGCAAATGATTTATTGAAAATATTAAAAAAGGTACGTTCCAGATGCCACCTAAAATACTGTTCCATTAGGAAAACTAGCAATACCAACACAACAACAACAAAAACCCTACCAGTTTGTAGAACTGATGGAGCCAACTCTATCTATTATTCAGTTATTATTGTACTTACATAGTAAAGCCATGTACCATATCCTATGGAGTCAAGCATTGCCACTTAAGGAAGGCTAGGCAACATTTTATAAGCATCACATGCTTTTAAAAGTAAAGCAACAGGTAGAAAGAAAGTTATTTTTCTGATGGGGCATCTGTAACTTAGTATTTTTGTACTCTAATCAAATCTTTTACAAAAAATGTCTTAAAGTTTGTCTCTCAAAGTGGATGACTTAAAAATGGAAACACTTGCAGCCTTTCAGTATCTTTCAAGAATTTAGTGTTTATACTCATTTTAGTCTAGTAATATAGACAAACTGGGTTCCAATCTTGATTCAGTCCTTACTGGTTCTGTGACTTTGGGTAATGTACTCTGATGTACTTTCTTCATCTGAAAAATGGAGATAATAATTCCCAAGGTTGTTGTGAGGATTAAATGAGTTAATATACGTAAGGCACTTGGCATATTCATGAAAGTAATGCTCTATTTTTCTAAAAATCTATATAACTGAGAAGATAATAAGATAAAATAGTTAACTTTAACTGATGCAGGCTAATGGATATTTTTAAAGAAAAGATTCCATAAGATAACACACAATTAGTAAAAGTTTGCATATATCTACTGAGGACATCATGAAAGAAATTTTGGTGCAGTAAGAATGTCTGAAATGTAATTTCTGATATATACGCTGAGAGTATATAGTAAATAAAAAATAAAATTCTCATTTTTTAATGTTTCATAAAATGTAAAAGAATGGGAAAAGTTCAGTAAGCTCTGTGACTATAAAATCTATTCCCACTAGAAGATGGTATCCAAGATGGTTGCTTGGGTAAACTGCAAGGGTGTACTCTCCCCCAACCACAAGTCACAGAATACTTTGGGAACTTAGAATGGAAGTCTTCTCCTTATGGAATGTGTTTTCAGCTGCATGTGGGTTGTTATGATTTGAGTTTCCCAAAAGGACACAGTAAAGCATTTCTCCTAGTTTTATCTAACCTTTTGGTCTTCTTGCTGCTGCTGCTGCTGCTGCTAAGTCGCCTCAGTCGTGTCCGACTCTGTGCGACCCCATAGACGGCAGCCCACCAGGCTCGCCTGTCCCTGGGATTCTCCAGGCAAGAACACTGGAGTGGGTTGCCATTTCCTTCTCCAATTAAGATGCCCTTATTTCCAAGTACACTAGCTGATCTTAGAATGACTTTTCCTTACAAGAACCTGCTAGAGAAAAAAGACAAAGAAAGGAGGTGAGAAACTAGACAGAAGAATTGGCCAGTAGTCCATAAGAATCTTACTAGTGCCATGCATGTGGCAGTCGAGCTCATGCTACTCATCTCTCCTGACTTCATGGGAGAAGAGGACTAAGAAATCCTTGTCCAGCCCCAAGCTTTGCTTTTCAGAAGGAAGGAAACTCTGTGACACTCAAGGAAGGGAGAAAGTGTGATCAGAAGTCACTGGGCACTCAAGAAAGAAGAGTGAAGATGATTTCAAAGTGGAAGAATCTTTGCATTAACAGGTACATTAGAGATAATTTAGTTCAACCCTGTTTGTAGTGCAGGATTCTCCTTCACTGCATCTCTGAAAGATGATCCCTCAGGCTCTGCCTAAACACCTCCAATAATTGGGATCTTACCTCTTTGAGTCCACTAGCACCAAGTAAGAAATCTGCGATATATTATAGATTCTTTATATCATTCACATCCAGGTAACTACCAAGGTATTTTACCTCTCAAATATCTCTTAAATCTGTCCACTGTTCCCCTTCTCATTATCTTAGTTGAGGCCTTTCTTTCTCATCCTTTTCTGTGGTCCTGCAATAGTACCCAACTACCAGACTTTCTGCTACCAAATAATTCACCTCTAATCCATCCTCACATGGCAGACTGCAGTGGATGTTCTAAAACACAAATCTAGTCATGTCATTCCTCTGTTTAAAACCTTTTAATAATTCAATACCACAAACAGCCAAAACCCAAAAAACCTAGGTTTTAGCCTGAAATGCATGACCTTGTCTAACTCTCCAGTGCACACTTCAGCTACGCTAAATGGCTGTGATGTCCACATGTTCCAAGCTGTTTCACATCTCCTTGCTTTTTGCTCATGTTGCTGCCTCTGGTTGGAACACTCTTCTTTGCCTCTGTCAATGAGCTCAATAAGGAATATCTCCAGGAAGGCATCTTTTGACACCCTCCTCAATGTAATACAAAAAATATTCTGTGTGTATTCTCTATCACTGCACTTATCCTATTATACTGAAGTCATTAACTTATCTCTTTCCCGCCAGGTGAGTCTCTCATGGCAGGGACCATGTTAAACTCTTAGTGCATGACACAGAACTCATAGTAATGTGTTTAATACATGCCTAGTACATATTAAATACATGACTTTTTCAGATGTAAGTTAAAATTTATAACTCCAATTTCCAACTTTCACACCATGAAACAATAAAAATCATCTCGCTAGGGAAATAATGGCATTTGGCTAGTACATAAAAGGCAAAGTTTAAATACTACTTATATGACATTTGCACTTACCTAAATTGCTGTATGTTGCACTACAGGGATTCAGGTCCATAGGATCTGAAATGTCTTCTTTTTCCTCTTCTCTTTCCAGTTCAGGTAGGTGCAATGCTGGTGTGACTGAAGTGCAGCCCCCGCCATCTTGCTTCACAGCAACAGTTCTTGGATCCCGAGGAGAAAAATCCTCTGTCACTTCGTGGGTCACGTGACTGAAACAGATTAGACCATCACCACACTGGCTTCAAAGGTCTCTACTAAGATTTAGACTTATGGAAGGCACATACTTGCCATAAATGTAAATAACTGGCCCTATAGTCACAGCAATGGGTTATAAGCCCCAACATACTTGTCTGAAGATAAGGCAGTCTTTTACGCAGGGTGATATGTCTATCTATCCTGATTCATACTAACTGAGAATTCAGCTTGGTGGGGGTGGTATAGTAGGCTCAGAGGGAAGTTTGAGAATAACAGGTAAGGAAGGGAACTTCTTGTACATAGGAGGTTAGCAATAATGGGGATAGAGGGAAATGAATGCTTAACTAGTTGAAGACAAATATACTCAAGTATTTAAGAAAGTATTTAACATATTTACTATGTTTACCATACTATAGTACAGTCATCCCTTGGTATGTATCTTCAGGGGACGGGTTCTAGGACTCTCCACAGGAAATCAAAACCCACAGATGCTCAAGTCCTTTATATAACATGGCTGCAGTATTTGTATTATATACAAATACACCATTCCATATATGTTAAATCACCCCACGATTACTTCTAATACCCAATACAATGTAAATGTGATGCAAATAGCTGTAAAGACAATGCAAATGCCATGTAAATAGTTACCAGTGCATGGCAAAATCAATTTTTGATTTTTGGAAATTTCTGAAATTTTTTCCCTGTAATATTTTCAAACCTGTAGTTGGTTGAATCCACGAATATGGAACACACAAATTAATAGGGTGGACTGTGCTATAATACTATAACAAATATGAAATACTTTATAGTATTTATTTTATTCCACACTAAAGTATTTGTGAAACTATTTAGTAAAGGATCAGGAATAAAGCTGAGATTTAAATAAGGAAGTTAAGCAATTATATTCTGTAAACTGAGGCCAGGAAGCCTTTTTGCCAGGAGGACACTGATGCATCAACCTTTGCCTGTATGCATGCAGCAGGCAAGGCAAATGGAAAAGAAAGGTCTGTTCTCTAGCTAATCTTGTCTACTAACATGAATCTGAAGCGTGCCACTGGCCACATACCAGAGGATGGTCATCTATAATGCTTTTTGTTTCTCCAATCTTGTTTCTCTGCTGCTTGCTCATTCGCTTATAGCTAGCTCTTCTAGTCTCCCCCACATCCTAGCCTATCCGAACTGTCAACTCTGTTGCTATAAAGTACAAGGGGATGGAATGGTTATTAAATGCTGGTGGAGAAAACTGTCCTAGTTAGAAAATCTCATTGGGCTGGTCAATGGAACAAATTCAAAATCAGGCACATTTAATAGTTTCTGGTTCTACTAAAAGTATTCTTAGACTGTCACATACTCCCCAGCTTTTCTTCCTGTTTTTTCTTTTTAATGGGCAAAGAGAAAGAAAGAAAGGACATATCTTATACTCTGTTACATGTTATTTCTGGAATTTCAAATGGCAGTGAGTCATGGTGACATTTACAAGTTTCTTTAAAAGAGGTACTTGGTTTGATCATGTGTCACTAGAACATATATCACCTATGGACTTGAAGGAGTAGAGATGAAGGAAGAGCACTTTCTTGTCAATCTTTCATTATGGAAATTATGCATATACAGGAAAATAAGCCTTTAAGTCTACCGGATAAATTGTGTGTGGTCACTCAGTCATGTCTGACTCTTTGCAACCTCATGGACTGCAGCTTGCCAGGCTCCTCTGTTCAGTGATCTTCCTGGCAAGAATTCTGGAGTGGGTTGCCATTTCCTTTTCCAGGGAAGTCTGCTGGATATACAACTTCAAAAGTACTCTTCCAAAGCTGGCAGACATAGAGGTCTCTCTATCCTGCGAGTAAGCAATGAGTGGGAGGTACCATTATGGGATCTGGCTCCTGGAGATGGGGTGAGGTGGGAAGACTTTGGTTCACTAACAGCTAACAGGAGGGTGCATGTAAAGAGGAGCTAAATGGTAAAGCATGCTGCCTCTTATTAACCTAATGGGCTGCCATAGGTTATCAACCCAAAACAAAGCCAGTATGGAGCATACTATGGAGAGTCATAAAATCAAGATGGCAAGGGAGCTCTATTTCCATACATTAGTGAAGAAAAACAAAGTGACACTTCTGAGTCACTCTCAGATGTCACTTGGTGGTGGTGGTTTAATTGCTAAGTTGTGTCCGACTCTTGTGACCCCATGGACTGTATAGCCTGTCAGGCTCCTCTATCCATGGGATTCTCCAGGAAAGAAAACTGGAGTGGGTTGCCATTTCCTTCTCCAGATGTCACTTAGTATCAAGATTGTAGGTCACTGAGTAGTTATCAACACACTTCAGGAGAGGGAAAATGATCTCTGGGCAACAGTTAATATAAGCCATTTTTAACTTCAAAGCGATAAAATGATTAAAATATATCATCCCCCTTTGACAGGAAAAACATTAAACCTCCAGACACTCTCTTCTTACTCTAGAGTCAACTTGAGAGCTTTCTAGAAAGGTGTTTTTAGGTTCCTAATCTCTGCAGCCTTGCTCTTGCCTTTTTTCTTTCTTTGCCCAATCTCTCTTTTCCATTTGTCAAGAATGACTGGTGAAGCCCAGTTAAAAAGCCACGACTCCACCTTTGCTTGTCTATTTTCCTCCCGGGGAATGGGCTATTTCTATTAAGCCTATTGTAAAAACTACAAGAGTTACTGCTATTAAACCATGAGGAATTCCCTGGGCCTGTTTCCATATACATGAAACATGGCTCTGTACTCAAAAAGGGTTCTCAAAACACAATACAGATGCTAAAAAGCAAGAAATATTAAAGACTCACCCACTGTACTCACTCATACAACTCCCCATTAAAGGAAATTCTACAGGGCCTTCTTCAGTCTGTTAATCATGTTCTGAAGCTCTGATGAACCATAGCTCCCACTGAGTTCTGGAGGACTACAAGTTGGGCAAGATATAAGAGGCTCGAATTCTGCACCTTAATATAATCCATTGCACTTTGACCTTTACCTTAGGGGTTTGGTCTGGGAAATGAGCCAAATTACCTTCAGGAAGCTAAGCAAAGTGAACGCTAGTTTTATTAACTCTTTGAGAACTTGAGCAGCACAACCTATATTCTACACAAAGGTCAGTTTTCACAAGCACATTTTAAATAAGTGCACTGGTATATTAAATCACCAATTAAATCAACTGTCAACTATAAAGAATTGTGCAAGGAGCTGGTGAAAGTTAAATCACATAGATTTAGAAATGGATGTTAAGACATTTAATCTACATCTACAGTGAGAACAGTGTCTAAGAGGAAGAATTTTAAAAATGCATCAATGATACGTCATGTCTTGATGCTTGACAAAAACGGTAAAAGAGAGAAAAAAAGGGAAAGGGAGAGTTTTGAGAGTTCAAGCTTAGATGTGATAACATGCTGTGACTAAAAAATGAAAAAGAATCAAGAACAGCATTAGAGGAGGTGATTCAGTCACTATGTGTGCGCACGTGTGCTAAGTCACGTCATTTGTGTTTGACTCTTTACGACTCTATGGACTGTAGCCCACCAGGCTCCTCTATCCATGGGATTTTCCAGGCAAGAATCCTGGAGTCAGTCACTATGTATAAATGGACAAATTGTTCAGCAAGAAAAAAGGAAGTAAAATTTTATACTTAATTTATCTTAGGCACATTAATGTTATAAGGGAATATAATTTTTGACCATTGATTTTTTAAAATGTTTCAAATTTAGATATAAAATCAGGAAACCCTTGAAAATAGTAATATGATGCTTTTCGAATACAGGTTTTTTTCTCCCAACAAAGTGGTTCACCACTGACATTTCACTGGGAAATGTTCAATGTAATGGAGAAAATACCAGAACAGGAATCGGGGAACCCAGGTTCTGTTTCCCTATTACTTTGATCTTCTGTGTAAACCAGATGCTAACATCAGGAGGGAGATAAAGAAAAAAATGAAAATTTCCCCCATTTCATCCATGAGATAGACGGTAAAAAAATTCTTTAAAATGATATCATAAGAAATCTACTAGGATTTCTAATAGAGTATATCTTAGTATGTCTTGAAAGTAGCAAATAATGATTAAGGTAACTAGATTTTTTTCAGGATGAGTACAAGTTGATATTCATTATTATAAAACAGAAATATTACCTGATCAATGGCCCACAGAAAGGAAGTTAAGGCTTTCCTATTCCTGCTATTTAAATTCCTGTTGAAAATCCCTAGCTCTCTAATGCAACAGAGGGTGTCTGCAGTAACTGTGGTGTTGACATCTAGACCCTTGATCACCAGGCTGGGTCAAACCCTGCCTCTGCCTGCTCTTTTACTGGACCCTCAGCATTTGTTTCACTTTCAGGATGGAAGATAACACACATTTCCTTGTACCTCAAACTCTGACCAACTTTTCAATAATGACTAGTTTTCAACTGAGATTTGGTAATGTCTGGATATAGTCACTTTGTTTATTTAACTTATATGCAGAATACATCATGTGAAATGCTGGGCTGGATGACTCACAAGCTGGAATCAAGATTGCCAGCAGAAATATCAACAATTTCAGATACGCAGATGATTCCACTCTCATGGCAGAAAGTAAAGAGGAACTAAAGAGTCTCTTGATGAGGGTGAAAGATGAGAGTGAAAAAACTGGCTTAAAACTCAACATGCTGACTAAGATCATGGCATCCAGTCCCAATATTTCATTGCAAATAGATGGGGAAAAAGTAGAAGCAGTGACAGATTTTATTTTCTTGGGCTCCAAAATTACTGCAGCCATGAAATTAAAAGATGCTTGCTCCTTGGAAGAAAAGCTATGACAAGCCTAGATAGTGTATTAAAAAGCAGAGACATCACTTTGCCGACAAAGATCCATCTAGTCAAAACTATGGTTTTTCCAGTAGTCATGTATGGATGTGAGAGTTGGACTGTGAAGAAGGCTGAGCGCCGAAGAATTGATGCTTTTGAACTGTGGTGTTGGAGAAGACTCTTGAGAGACCCCTGGACTGCAAGGAGATCCAACCAGTCCATTCTGAAGGAGATCAGCCCTGGGATTTCTTTGGAAGGACTGATGTTAAAGCTGAAACTCCAGTACACATGAGGTGTCATGTGAAGAGTTGACTCATTGGAAAAGACTCTGATGCTGGGAGGGATTGGGGGCAGGAGGAGAAGGGGATGACAGAGGATGAGATGGCTGGATAGCATCACTGACTCAATGGACATGAATTTGAGCAAACTCTGGGAGATAGTGAAGGACAGGGAAGCCTGGTGTGCTGCAGTCCATGGGGTTGTAGAGTCTGACAGGACTGAGCTCCTGAACAGCAATAACAATGTCTGACCTGACACTTAAAAAAATCATGTTGCAATCTCCACAAAGACACATCTCACTTTCTCAAAGTGGAGGATGAACTTAAAGTGTTCAAAGGAAATGGTAACATTGTTACAGATTTGTCTGTAATACAAATGAATCCCTTGGTAAGGGATTCATCAGTCTGCAATATTCATACATAATTCAAAGCTGCAGAAGCAATCTCCTGCGGGAAGCTCACTTGGCTTACCCAGGTGGTAGGATTAATCATTACACCATCAGATGAAATAATCCTTTTTTTTTTCCCCGGCAAGTTTGTTCAAGACAGATTTTTGTAGAAATTCTGTTAATGTCTGAATATACTTTTTAAAAAGGCAAATCAAATGGCACATTAGAACAGATTAAAGGCCTTTATATATCCAAGTATTTCCACAATTTCAGTTCAACTTTATCTTCAAATTCAACCACCTTCATTCAGCTTCAGAAGGGACAGTAAATGAAATCAGATTTCTGTAGAGACCATCTGCCTTTTGGGGCAAATGGTATCCTCGATTCCCATTTGCCAGCTCTCTTCAGTAGCTGTATCTGTCTTTAGTTGCCCAAGACAGCCAATAAGGAAATGTGTGATTTTTACAACCTCTTTATACCCCTAAAAATCAGATCAAAGCACATCAGAAACAGCATTTTGTAGTTTTACTACTGGTTTCCAAAGCTGCTTATTTCTGGAGTTGCTGGGGATGATGGACCTTTGCAGAAATGGGAAGTGAATCGACACGAGGAGGAAAGTTTAAAGTTATTGAATCCCATACTCTTCATCTATTGAAAGAGGTGGGGGGGACTCCATTTCTTCCTGTCTTTCTACCTCTAGGACCCCCCACCAATATGACATTTCTCAATCTTATCTTAGTTTTCAGGTCACCAACTTGATTTTGCTACACTTCCCAATTACTGGCATTCTCAGGTAGAAAAGTGTTGTATCCATTGATCACTATCTTAGTGTCTCCAATTTTCTACTAAGCCTTCTGTAGTCTTTAACTGAAAAACTTCAAACTTCTTATCTTGAACTGAGATTAACCTTTAACTGAGATCTGATGAATTCTTGCTAATATGTCCAACCTAGTCTGGTCAGATGAAGGTAACTCCTGGTGTGAATAAAGTGGCTAGATCTTGGGATGGGGAAGACTGGCAGCCATGTGCAAGGTCTTAAATAGACTCTAATTTCCAGACACTGCACAGTTTCACCTTTTTTTTCCTTTAACAAATGTGAATAGCAAATTAAAAGTGTCTTCAAGGCACCAGACTGTAAGACAGCAAAGTAGATAAGAACATAGGCCACAGTACATCACTGTCACCTTCATAATAGTAAGAAAAATTACAGTTTTAAATTCCTATGAAATACAAAGTCAGAATGGCACCTGTACAAATTAACAGAAGAGAGAAATTAATCTCAGAAGAGCATAATAAAATAGGGCTGCCTTTCTCAACAACAGAGGTGTGGTAGGAGCTTTGCAGCATCACCATTTGGCCTTAGCTCACTTCTAAAGAAGGGGGTTGGATATTGATGTTTGTTTCCTGGGGAGGCAAAGTGTTAGAAGAAAATATCCACAGGCCCCTCAACAGGACTAACCAAAGGAGGATATGGAACAGTCATCTTTGGGTCCTGGACTTTTCCCACATGCTCAGAAGCACTGCAGAAGCAAGTCACTGTACATTTTCCCAATTTCCTCTTATCTCCCTCAACTGCCCATTTGCCCTTTGAGTCGGAGGAGTGAGATGATTATGTACCCTACACTCTCCAGAACACAGCTGGCTCACTAGCAGGATGGATGTCGGGAGGGAAAGGGAACCAGCACTTCTCGGGCCCTACTCCAACGCTACACAGCACAAGCTGCACACTTTTCAGTTTAACTCACAGGAACACCTCAAGAGGTAAAAGTGATTATTTCTCACTTTACACATGGGGAAACTGAGATTGAAAAAAGTGAAATGAACTGTCTTGGGATAGGGTAGAGAGTTGGACATGACTTAGCGACTTAACACCACCACCAAAATGGTTATGTGTGCACTCAGGTGACAGAGTCAGGATCTGAATTCAATACTATGCAACTCTAACGTGTTCTTGCTACCATACTGGTACTAGTAGGTAAGCCTGGTGCACTGTGAAGATTCAACAATAAATGCTTGATTATGAAGAGATAAAAGGGTTTTGAAGAGAAAGAAGCTATCATTGAAACGTGGGGTGTTAATGATTACAGCTGCGTTCTTTTGAAACATTCTAAACAAAGTTATTATTTACATGGCAAAAAGATTTTTTTTAATGGGAGCTGTTCTAGTGTGTGAAAGACTGTGTTTATAGATATTTGGCTTCCTAATATTAACCCCTACCACTAATGTCTACACCTGCTGACTGCTAGATACTGTGGGCTTAAAATATGTATCTCCTACAGTAATCCTTTGAGTAAGAGTTGTTATTCTCAAAACAGCGAATGATAAGAGCAGCCAAAACTTACACAGTACTTACTATGTCCCTATGTAAGCCATGTTTCTCAAAGTGGCACTGCTGATATTCTGTCCAAATAGTTCTTTGTAGTGGAGGGCTGTCCTATGCATAGTAGGGTCACACTAACATCTCTTACCCTCTCTCTATCCCGTAGGTATTGGAGTCACTCTCTGCTTCCCCAGTTGTGACAACCAAATAGTCTCCACATATTGCCAAATGTACTCCAGGGATATAAAAATCCCTTCCCTTGCCCTCCTTTCTAACACTTAACATCAATCCTTTTAAGTCATACAGGTGATTATTTCTGTTTTACAAATGAAGAAATATTAAGCCAAGAGTGATTTAGTTATCTGCCTCAGATAACACAGCTAGCACCTGGTGGAGCTGAGGTTCAAACCTGACACTTCATCTCTAGTCTGTGCTCTAAACAAATTCTGCCTCTCAGTTTACAAATGAGGAAACTAAGAAGCAGAGCTCAAGTAACTTGTCCCAGATCCAAATGACAGAGCTAATAAGTGGTGAAAAATGGAAGTGAAAATCGCTCAGTCGTGTCTGACTTTTGACCCCATGGACTGTAGCCTGCCAGGCTCCTCTGTCCATGGGGATTCTCCAGGCAAGAACACTGGGTTACCCTTTCCTTCTCCAGGGGATCTTTGCGACCCAGGGATGGAACCCACATCTCCAGTGGGTTCTTTACCACTGAGCCACCAGGGAATTAGTGGTGAAAGCAGGATTCAAATCCAGGGCTGAGTAACTTCAAAGCCTATGTTCTAACATACTATGCCGATTGTTATTAACATGCCTAAGAACTGGTTGTTAAAGATGTAGATTTTTCGGCCTCCCACGAGTTGGACTGTGAAGAAGGCTGAGCGCCGAAGAATTGATGCTTTTGAACTGTGGTGTTGGAGAAGACTCTTGAGAGTCCCTTGGACTGCAAGGAGATCCAACCAGTCCATTCTGAAGGAGATCAGCCCTGGGATTTCTTTGGAGGGAATGATGCTGAAGCTGAAACTCCAATACTTCAGCCACCTCATGCGAAGAGTTGACTCATTGGAAAAGACTCTGATGCTGGGAGGGAATGGGGGCAGGAGGAGAAAGGGACGACAGAGGATGAGATGGCTGGATGGCATCACTGACTCGATGGACGTGAGTCTGAGTGAACTCCGGGAGTTGGTGATGGACAGGGAGGCCTGGCGTGCTGCAGTTCATGGGGTTGCAAAGAGTCGGACATGACTGAGCGACTGAACTGAACTGAACTGAACCACAAGGGACCAATTTTACAGCTCTGGGGTTTGACCCAGAAATCTGCATTTATACAAACACCCCACATGATTCTGAGCAGTTGGTCCTAGGGCCACAATTTGAGAAGCTGTTTTTCACTGCCTCTCTCTCTGCAGAGAGGATCAGGAAATTAAGTAAATGGAGTGAAATGTAAGAAGTGAGGAGGAAAATTTTTAGTAAAGGAGCATCATTGCTCAGAAGTGATATGGCTGAACAGGGGAAATAAAATAATTTAAGTAGTCACAGGTGAGAGATTCATAACAGGCTATTAAAAAAGGGAGGGAGTGCTTTGGGACCAATCCTTACCTTTTGAGGTTTATTCTTAGAGTACAATTATACAAATTTGCAACATGTTAGGAAATGAGGATATGGTCTAGTATGACATTTCTGATTTTTATTAGAAGGCCTGGTTGGCTGAAGACCACTCTGAAAACAGGAAATGGCATCTGTGACACCAGCAGTAAGTCAAGTCTCCCAACATGCAGCACTATCTCAGTTCTTCACATTAACAGAGGTAAAAACAAAAACAGAAACAGAGGTCAGAGGTGAACACAAAAGCCAGGCCCCTTTGGCTGAAAAAGCTGCTCCCAGACAGACCACAGCACCTGTACTTTCTATTCACCCTGCAGGGCACTCTTCTTAAAATCTCTCTTTCATTCTGCTATTCCTCTGTTCTACATCAGCCATAGGTCCTGTGGTCAGGTGTTGCGGTCAGGTCCAGACCACCTGTAGGACTTCAAAGCCCTTCACTATGAGGTTGCAACATATGTTTTCATCTTTATTTCAAACTTTCTGAGACCCAATCCTTCAACTTCAGACAATGTATTGACATCGTACATTGGACACACCATATTCTTTATCTCTGTGTACCTGCTTTCCCCTCTTAGAGCTGCCTCCCTTCTTCTTTCCATCTATTCCAAACTCAGTCAGTCATTGAGACTATTCAAATCTCAATTACCCATGATGTCTTATTGTCCATGAGGACCCTTCCTTCCATGAACACCTATGGCAGATGTTATAAACTGCTTGTATCTCCTCCAAATTCATATGTGAAAACCCTAAACCTTGGTGTGGCTGCAGTTTGAGATGAGAGCCTCTAAGGAAATAATTAATATTAAATGAGGTCATAAGGATAGGGTACCCTAACCCTGTTAGAGAGGCTTTGTGTCCTTTTAAGAAGAGGCACCAGAGAGTTTGGTTTCTCTCTCTGTACCTATTAAGGAGGAAAGGGAGGACACAGTGAGAAAGTAGTCATCAAGTCAGAAAGAGAGCCCTCACCAGAAACCAAATCAGCTAGAACCTTAATCTTGGACTCCTGGCCTCTAGAACTGTGAGAAAATAAATCTTTGCTGTTTAAGTTAACTGTCTGTGGGGTGTTGTTATGGAGCCCAAGCTAAGGCAGCAAGGACTGAGGATCCCAGAAAGCACTCAGTAAATGGGTGTTAAATAAACCCAATCAGCTGAGGTCTGGGCAGCAAGGCACCAGAGAATGGCACCAGGATCTGTATCCACACGGCTCCCAGAAAAATTTCTGCCAGTATCACTATGGAGGACAGGACTGGGACAGGTTCCAGCGAGGAGCATCCAAAGGGAGGGGGTTTCTCTCCACAGTTTGGAAGGCAGAGGAACAGGGTATCTTCCCTGGTGAAGAATGGAGCTTCTCCATGCACCAGCAGCACGAAAAGGCCAGTGGCTGATTCCTGATGCTGTTTCACTCCATGATAACTAGGAATTGCTCTGGGGAGCTGATCAGCGTGCTCCACTATCATCACTTTGCCTTTTTTCAGGCAAGTCCTTCATCCTGCTACTAACAAATCACCATTATAAAGGCACCATATGAGGATAAACTGCTTGTCCTGGAATTAAACCTTTAACTATCACCTGATGACTCTAATCAATACTCGACTGCAGTTATATTAAGTAATCACTGACTGAAAACTGGCCTAGAGGTCCGAATAAAGGCCGAGAAATTAGAAACTCAGATTTAATTTCAGCTCTGCCACCGGTGCTAGTCTGTCCCTGTCTCCCATTATTCATCTATAAAATGGGTGTAGTGACATTTACAGGAGTATATATTAACTGGGAAATTCACATGAAGAGCTCTGAAGAGAGTGAACAACTGTGCCAATGTTCAGTACTCCAAGACTGCTTGAAGTCAGTGCATCAGTACACCTCACTGTGGCCCTCAGTGGTCACAGCATGCCTTCCTGCACTCAGGCTGACTTTATAAAGGACATGATAGACTCCAACAGACTCAATAACCACCCAAAGAGTGCACAAAAGGTACTCAGAGGCCAAAAATCTCTGAAGTCAGTCTGGCTCTGCCACCTTGCAGGGTGGTCCTGGGACTATCAATGAGCCTCTCTGTTTTCAGTTTCCAATAACATAGGAAGAGTGCACTGTCAGAGATACTGGGACAACTGAGATAACATGAATGAAAATTGAGAATTATATAATAAGATACTGGTATTTGACTTCAGATTCATTAGGCGAACAAGGAAACAAAGCTGACCTGACAAACAGGGGAATTCTCAGTTTGAGTCTTCACTTTGGACAACATTCATTATGAGACTCAAAACAAGTCAATTTAATTCTCTGGATTTTTAATCACCTCCCCAAAGGGAAAGGAACATAAAGCTCTCTGAAGACCACCCCACAACCATCTTGTATCATTCTTTGATTACAATAAAATGAGATATTCATCCATTTTCTCTAAAAGAGGATTATTGAAAAATTCAATAGTAAGGACTTCATGAACTCATTTAAACTTCAGGAACAATAGGTCAGCAAATGCAGATGTGATTTTTATAAATGCTGATAGTTCAGAAGTTTCTTTGGAGCAAAGAACATGATCAGGAGAACAAGCAATTACTTTCAGCTTCTGTCTCCAGTTTTTTTCTTTATGAGAAATAGGAACTTGGTCTTCAAGGCCAGTTTGGTCCTAAGCAGGAAAAGATGACTTTGACAAGTTCTCTTAGCAAAGAGAAGAGATAATGGAAATTAAGACATAACTGGAACACACCTGAAACTAATACAATGTAAATCAACTATTCTTCAATTTAAAAAAGTGTTTTAAATTTTTTTAAAAAAAAGATTGCCCATATCAAAAGAGAGAGAGAGATAACTGGAGCATAAACATAAAAAAAAAAAAAAAAATCAAGCTTCTAGCTGAACTTTCCAGAGAAGGACATCACATTGTATCATAATCTAGGAAGTATTTGAACTTCTCTGTCCATACTCCATGTGCATACACATATGTATATTAAGAGACTCAGACCCTGGTTACTTTAGTGAGCAGCAAACATGTCTAGCATTTGGCCAGAATGGCCAACAGGCCACCAGCATGCCTGATGACTACAGACAAATCAGATATTATAGTTTAGTCCAGGGGTCAGAAAAGTTTGCTATGAAGGGTCAAATAGTAAATAGTTTAGACTTTACAGTCCATGTGTGCCTTTTGCAACTATTCAACCCTGCTTTTGGAGAAGGAAATGGCAACCCACTCTAGTATTCTTGCCTAGAAAATTCCATGGACAAAGGAGCCTGGCGAGCTACACAGTGCATGGGGTTGCAAAGAGTCGGATATGACTGAGCAGCTAACACACACACACACACACACACACACACACACACCTGCTATTATGGTACGAAAGCAGCTGTAGATATGTAAAAAAATGAGTGTGGCTGTTTTTCAATCAAAGTTCATTTATAGAAACAGAAGGTTGGCTGTGGCCCACAGTTCATAGTTTGCCAATTCCTGATCTATACCCCTGAACCTTGGAGTGGATTAGAGGGGCTCTAAGGATTGACTCCTGCATTATTGAGGAATATAGCTGAATTCTAAGGACTCTAAGAAGGTCAAAAAGGTCTTGGAAGGGTATAAGAAGGTGTATATAGATGACTAGCATTTCTAGGAGAGCAAAGGTGTGCCAAACCTAATCTGCTTTTCCAAAATGGAAGCTGCTGCAGTTTGGATAGAATCCCAGCAATACGAGGCAGAGCTGGATTCCTGAACTGGTTCTGGGACTCCCAGAGAAACTGGACTTATATGGTATCCAAGAGTACATGATAGGGGTGTTTGCTAATTAGGAACATGATGTTCAGGGCTGGTGGAGCTAGAAAGGTTAATCAAAGTGTAATAGGGAAGAGTCAATTCTGACTCTTTTATGCTGGGTTTGCAGCCCTGGGATTTCTTTGGAAGCAATGATGCTAAAGCTGAAACTCCAGTACTTTGGCCACCTCATGTGAAGAGTTGACTCACTGGAAAAGACTCTGATGCTGGGAGGGATTGGGGGCAGGAGGAGAAGGGGACGACAGAGGATGAGATGGCTGGATGGCATCACTGACTCGATGGACGTGAGTCTGAGTGAACTCCGGGAGTTGGTGATGGACAGGGAGGCCTGGTGTGCTGTGATTCATGGGGTCGCAAAGAGTCGGACACGAACTGAACTGAACTGAACTCTGAACTGAACTGAAGTGAACTGATGCTGGATTTGTTTCTTTGACTTTAACCCCCTTTTTTTTTCTTTTTTACCACTTTTGTTATTATAATCATACATAATGGCCTGCTTCAGTGAACCCTGTTCCCTCTGTCTGACCCTTAAACTAAAGTGTCTTTTTTAGCTTACAGGGAGATCATTTGACCCTGGCTACCTGTAAATGACTGCAAGAAACTAACACATCCCCCTGCCTAAGGTTTGCCATCCTAGGAGATATCTGCAAGAATCAAATGGTCTTTTTGTTTCCTTATCTCCCTCCATCTTTGATCAATAAAAGAACCTGGAATCCAGACCCCGACAAGATGGTTATTTTGAGGCATTAGTCTTCCATCTTCTCGGTCAGCCAACTTTCCAAATAAAGCTGTATTCCTTGCTTCAGCACCTCGTTTCTTGGATTCAATGGCCCCGCGTGCAACAAGCAGAGCAAGCTTGAGCTCAGTAACAAAAGTTCAAGAGGCCATTTCAGGGGGCAAATGATATCCTTAACTTCAGTTGAGAGTGTTATAGTTATTTTAGGCAAGTTACAGTTATTTTCTCAGTCGTTGATTGGTTTTCTAATTGATTGGAAAGGAAAATTTTAAGCTAATTTTTGTTTCTTTCATGGGCTGAGCAGCACGGTATGGACTCTTAGCAGCACAGAATCTTAGTTCCCCAACCAGGGACTGAACCTGTACTCTGTGCAGTAGGGGACTTTTCAGGTGGCACAGTGGTAAAGAATCTGCCTGCCAAGTAGGAGACGCAGGTTTGATCCCTGGGTCAGGAAGATCCCCTGGAGAAGGGAATGGCTACCCACTCCAGTATTCCTGCTTGGGAAATTCCATGGACAGAGGAGCTCAGTGGGCTACAGTCCATGGGGTCGCAGAGTTGGATGTGACTTAGCAACTAAACAACAGCAACAAACAACCCCTGCAGTGGAAGCACAGAGTCTTAACAACGGAACCACCAGGAGAGTCCCTTGAGCTAAATTTTTAAAAACATGTATGTGACTGGCAATAGATACTATCTACCAATCATGGGAATAAATAACAATTTCAGTCAATAATCAAGAACTTATCACCAGTTTATGGAAAAGACTAAAAGGGGATTCCTAGGGAGGAAGTAAATTGAATCCAGAAAGGAAGAATGAAATAAAGATGGAAAAGTTTTTTAAAGTGATAAACACGTGAATAAATCTAAAATAAAAAAAGATGATGTGATGCAATTGGGCGTGACTGAGGGTGGGGGAAGTTTTTTATGACTGAGTAGCCAGTGAAGAATTTTCTGAAGGACTGACATTTAAATTGAGAGCTGAATGACAAGGAACCAGCCATGCCAAGATCTGAAAGAAGCATACCACACAGAGTGAACAGCTGATAAAAAGGGAATTAGGCTTGGCATGTTTGAAGAACAGAAAGAAAACTGCTATTGGGAGAAGTTCATGAGCAATGTGGTGAATAAGAGACAGGTTATACCAGTAGTTAGAGGTCAGATTATGTAGGGACTTCTTTCACTGTGTTGAAACAATGCGATTTGCATTTAAAAAATATATACTAAGGAATATTACTCAGCCATAAAAAGGAATGCATTTAGTCAGTACTAATGAGGTGGATGAACCTAGAGACTATTATACAGAGTGGAATAAGTCAGAAAGAGAAAGATAAATATCATATATTAATGCATATACCTGGAATCTAGAAAGATGGTAATGATTAACCTATTTGCAGGGCAGCAATGGAGATGAAGACATAGGGAACAGACTTGTGCACACAGTGGGGAAGGAGAGGGTGGGACAACTAGAGAGAGTAGCACTGATACATATACGTTACTATATGTAAAACAGATAAACAGTGGGAATTTGCTGTATGATGCAGGGAGCTCAAACTCTGTGCTCTGTGACAACCTGAAGGGGTGAGATAGGGTGGGAGTCAGGAGGGAGGGGACGTATGTATACCTGTGACTGATTCATGTTGATATACAGAAACCAACATAATATTGTAAAGCAATTATCCTCTAATAAATATATTTTAAAAAAAAGAAAAAAAAAAAGAATACATGGCTGTTCCAGAGAAATTATATTAAAAGGGGCGAGAGATTAGGCAGGTAGATCAATTAAGAAAACACTTCAGTAGGCCAGGTGAGAGAAAATGGTGGCTTGGAGAAGCGTGGTAGAAGCAGAGATGGAGAGAAGTAAATAGATTTGTGATATGTTTTGGAGGTTGAGTCAACGTAGGGGATGAGGGGAAGAGAAGAATAAAAAATGACTCCTAGTTTTCTAATCTGGGTAACTAGATGGATGGTGGGACCGTTTAGCAAGGCAAGGCTTGGGGTAGAATAGATTTGTAGGGAAAAATCAAGAGTTCTGTTTTGGACACATTTCATTTGAGATGTCCAGTTCTTTAACTGGAGATATCAAATGGATAGCTGTAGGCTGGGAAAATCCCCTGGAGAAGGGAAAGGCTACCCACTCCAGTATTCTGGCCTGGAAAATTCCATGGACTGTAATAATGCAGGGAGTTGCAAAGAGTCAGACACGACTGAGTGACTTTCACTTTCACATGAATCATAGGGGAAGCGATCAGAAATGGAGATATAAATGTAGGAGTCAAAAGAATATACATAATATTTAAAATCTTGATACAGAGGATGTTTAGCTAGGGGTTAACTGCTAAAGTTTAAGGAATTCTTTTGACACATGGTTACAAGGAGAAAAAAAACCCTTTATCTTTTAGAGATACATATTGAAATACTTACAAATGAAATGATGCCTAGTATTTACTTCAAAATAATGGGGGGAATGGGATGAGGTCTGGGTGAAACAAGATTGGCCATAAATTGATAACTGATGAAGTGTGGTTTTAGGGTAAGTGGTGGTTCATTTTATGAATCTATCTACCTTTGTATGTGTTTAGAATTTTCTTTCATAAAAAGTTTAAAATAAGGGGCATTCCCTAGTGGTTCAGGGACTGGTTAGGACTCGTGCGGTCACTGCTGAGGGCCCGGGTTCAACTTTGGTTGGAGAACTAAGATCCCACAGGTTGTGCAGTGTGGCCAAAGAAAGCAAGCAAGCAAGCAAGAAAGAAACCAAAAGGAACTATTTTATTTATGGTCTCCATTAAAAGTGGTAGAAGCAGAGATGGAGAGATGTAAATAAATTTGGGATTAAAAGTGGTCCTCCATTAAAGGTGGTACTGAGGTAACTATTTCACAGTCAACATTTTAAACAAGACGCTCAGAAAGAAAGCCAGAATAACCAGAGGCACATGAGGAAGAGGGCAAGTAAGATTAATCAGGTAGACAGAGGTCACATATACAGGGCCTTCGGTGTGGGGATATGACCGGGCTTACATTTAAGAAAGAGCACTTGGCTATTTATTCTAAGAACAAATGCTGGGGAAAAACATTAAGCAAAAATTATCTTAAATTCTGATATCCTAAGCATAATTTGTAAAGAAGTCAACTGATATTGCTAGGTATTGTATTACAGATACTTATTTAGTCCTCGTGATGTCTCTTTAAGGTAGGTATTATCATCACTATGGTACATGCTGGGGAACTTCAGCTCAGAGATGTGAAGTCAAAAGTCACGCAATTACAATTGGCACAATTCGAATTCAAATCTTTGTCTGACTTCAGTGATTCATTTTTCTCACTACACAATATTATGGACATGCTATGGACACCAAAGGGTTGCAGAGATGGTAGGTAAGCTAGTGCTTCTAAAAACTATAATGGAGAAATTCCCACCTGGTCACAGACCTGACTAACCACTAAATTAATTTCTCTTGATCCAGACTAGCTGGATAGAAATGATGACTATGGATACATTCTTGAGCCAAAATTTGACTGGTATTGCTGTCACCAACATCTTCTACTTCCGATTCATCTGTAATACTACTGCCAGAAGAGTTTTTAGATCACACTACTTTCCCCCTTGAAAGCTGTTTCTGCTGCAAAATCTATAACATAAAGGCCAAACATTTCAATGTAGTATGCAAGGCTCTTCACAGTCTTTCTTGGCAGTTCTCAAACTTTTGGTTCTCTTAAAAGTTATTGACAACTGTAAGGGCTCTTTGTTTATGTGGATTATAGCTATTGACATTTATTTTATTAGAAATTAAAACTGAAAAATTAAAAAATGATTAATTCATTTAAAAACAGTAAACCTTTATTAACCAAAATAATATTTTTTTCCAAACCTCTTTAATATTATGGCTTTATAGAAGACCACTGAATTCTCGTATATGCCTCTGCATTCAATCTGCTCTGATATGTTGCTCTGGTTGAAGTATATGAAAAATATCTGGTCACATCCATGTATGTAGGTGGCAAGGGAGTATTAATAGTCATCTAGATAATCTTGGATATTCTTCTTTGGTACTATACCAGACCTTGCTTAAGTGGTAGTTTCTTAAAAGTTACTTGCAATACGGAATCTCAAACCGTATCAGTGAACTTTTTGTACTCAGTTACATTAAATTCATTGGTTTAACTTGCAGTTTCAATGGATCTTTTACTCATGCATAATTCTGTAACATCCTAAATGGGATCATTTGGAAGTAATTGGTTCACTGAGTTATGTGGATCTTCCAAATGTTGACACATTTCATTATATAATTAAAAAAATCTTTTTTGCTAATGCCACCAGCAATCTCATCAGAAAAAAATGCTTAAGTATTATGAGGCTGTCATGGTAGCAGATACAAGTTTTCAAAAATCCTTATTTTTGTGTGAAAGCATGAATTTTATCATGGATGAGAAATACTGTCAGTTGTTTTCCTTGAAGTAATAGGCTCACTGTGCTCATTCTTAAGAAAATATCTGCCAAACACCCAATTCTGAATAACCACAGCTGGTCTGCCACTTGTTCTTTTAAGATGGTCCATAAAAAAGAGGCTAGTTCAGCTTTGTAATTCAAATTTTGAAACTCCAACTATTTAGCAAATGGTTTTCCTCGAGACGACCATACTCTGGTATGCAGCACAAGTACTTTCTGTGTACTTTTCATTTTATCACACAGAATTTCTTAACAGATACATACTCAAGGGTTGAGATTTAATACGATGTGCTACTTCATCAAGGACATTCTTAAGTAAAACTGATGTTTGTTTTTCTAAAACTACTGGTACCACATGGTGCCATGGTTTTGATTCGCACAGGTGTAAGCAGTTTTACCCATTATTGTTTTTGCATCTTCAGTGCAAATGCCAACATAGTGAAAAAGACAAATAATGTCTTGGTATTATTATGAAAATGGTGACTTTTTCATGGTCACTATTTGACCTTGCACGCACCACACCTGAAGAACCACTGCTTTATTCATTATTCGTTTCCAGGCACCTGTCCTGCTTCTGTTGCCATCATCATCTCTGTGACTTTGCATATACTGTTCCTTTGCCTACAGTGTCTTCGTCAGCCACCTGGCAAAATCTCATTTGTCATTTAATATCTGGTTTGTATTTCATTTCTGAGAAGCTGACTTCATGTCTTTTAAGCTGATTTAATCACTCTGTTTTTTGTGCTTCTGTGCCATTCTGAGCATACATTGGTTAGCACTTATCACAGTGAGGGCAGAGGGTCTAGTAATATTTTTAAGCACCTACTATGTGCCAGACCCTGTGCTAAGTCTTTTACATGTTACTATTATATCCCCAAATTAATTACAGACTGAAAGTCCAGACAGACAGCTGAAGCTGAAGTCAAACCCATGCCCACTGTTTCAGCAGTGTGGTAATCTTTACCCCTGTTTATCCCTATGGCACATAGACAGCACAGTTAAGACATTCAATTTATGTGCCTTGAACAGTCAAATAAATGAACTTAGTAAAAAACCTCAACTCATAATGCAAGGCTCTACAAAGTCTTTCATCTTTCAGAGCCTAGGGTTTGGCCTTTGGTACAGTATTTTTCATTCTTTATGTACCATTTAGATTTGGAATCTTCATTTACTTATAGAAAAACTTGCATTTTCATTTCTTCCAGCAATGTGTTCCCAGCCGTGGGATGGTAATTTAATGATCACATTGCCATCAAGCTGGAAACACAAATGTTGACATTTGACAGTAATGTTTTTCCTCTCAAAGTTGCTTCAAGTAAATACTAATGGTGTATCCAAGTAAATGAAATAATTACTGAAAAAGCAAATGGTGTATATTTTTCAACATGAGTATTCAAGTTTTAAACTCTCCAAAAAGTTTTTTTTAAAAAAACCTGTTTAACACTAATACCTCTTTTTCTACTTAGTCTGGGACATTATGAAATGTGAAAATTCCAGTGTGCCTCTAAGAAAAGCTTAATGCCTCAAAATTCCTTTATTTAAAATATAGTACATATCTTGAAAATGGGAGGAAGACCAGTGGTTCTCAAAGTATGGCCCCAGGATTAGTATCATCATCATCACTTGGGAATTTGTTAGAAGGACCCAACTCAGACCTATCAAATCAAAAAACTCTGGGGGCCTGGCCCAGCAATTTATGTTTCAATAGTCCTCCAGTTATTGAGATATATGGTCAAATCTGACAACCAGTGAGATAAATGCACTGTATCTTTTGGATAAATGGATGCTACCTTTAAAGAACTAATACATTGTAGAAGTTATGATTGGCCTATATGCAAGTAAACCTTTGACAATATAAGCTGTTTAGCAAGAGGTCTGCCATGCCAAGGGTCCAGGCTACCCTCACCCCCACATACAGTGGCCATGCAGCTAAAGTAGAGAATCTCATTTCACTGAACAGAAGCCAAATTATTCCTTGACTCTGCCTTCCAGGATGTGGATAAACACACCACAACCATACTTAATGAGGAGTAAAGACATTTATTGATTTTCATGAACCATCTGCCATTCTGTCATAGGTAACTCCAGCCATGTACTGTTTAAATTGCTTCTTTTCTAAATGAAAGAGCAACCTGCAATACATGTGTTTTATTACTACTGGAGTACAATATTCTATCATCTACTTTCAGCTACCAATGACAAGACTATTTTTCCCAGGGATGTATTACCACTATTCTACTTGCTTTGTTATTGCATGGATTTAAGGAAAATAGTAACTTCTTAGCATTTTGACAACTAGTTGCAGGCATGTATAAAAAGCTTATTTAGCAAAGAATATATATAAAATTTCCTGGCATTTTGCTAGAAGAAATGAAGGCATTAAGGGCTGATTTTTATTTACATTTTTCTAAAGAAAAGCTGATGAGAGACTCTGTCCTGAACCAGAGTTTTCTGTCTTTGCTGAGAGAAGGCCAGACCTGGGAGAGAAGGCTCACTGTAAATCAAGAGGCAGGAAGACTCAGAATCAGATGAATGGAATACTCAGGGCGTATCTTTGTAAGAGTAAAAAGGGCAGGGGATACAAGGAAATCATCCCATTTGTTACAAACCTGGATAACAGTTCCTTGTTCTTATTGGAAGTACATTAAGTTTGCTTAAAATACAAATGAGAAAGAAAAAAACCGTACACTTCCTAAACATAAATGTTTATGTGAGTGATTACAAGTGAAAGTATAAAAATTTTGTTTGATTCTATGTACATTAACAATGCAACATTATAGGAAGAATAAAAGTTGTAGAGTGAGACAGATCAAGGTTTGAATTCTAGCTCTGACAATTACTAGCTGTGTGAATCTGGCCAATTCTTAATTTCTCTGATTTTCAGCTTATAGGGCTATTACAAGGATTTGATATAAATATTTGGGATATGACTTATAAAGGGTAGGTGATCAACAGACAGGTATTCAAGTATTAAAGCAAACTGATGCTTAGATAATGGGTATGCGTGTGCAGTTTGCCTAGTTGGATTGAGAGTTATACCACTTGGTCTCAATCTTAATAACTAACTTCTCTTATTTCGCCTACATGTTAAAAAAGTATAAACTGCTTGCCATTTCCCCAACCTTTCCATGACACATGAAATAGGACAGAAAGAGATAGAAGTAAAAACAACAAATATTCCCCTAAAAAATAATCCATATAGACATAACACCTTAGTGAAAGCCAAAAAAAAAAAAAAATTGCTTAAAGAGTTTGACTTCACTTAAAGTGAAGTAAAGAACAGTATCACCATTTATTCATTTGATCTTATTTCTTCCTCATACTACCATAGCATTTCAAAACATACTATTTATTGCTAGTAAAGTGTTACAAATTTGTTTGTCTATGTTAAAGTTCCTCTGCATTTACCAGAATGCAGCAGGCTACTTTAGCTAAAGATCCAGGGCCATAAAACTTGTCCAGTGCAATACGATCATTTTAATAATATTCTACTCTTGGAATGCAGTTATAAAGATAGATGATGGCCACTGAGTGCTATTTACAAAACAAAAATAGCTCTCATACAACCTTAAAGATGGCAAAAAACTCAGCAACTGAAAATATGTTTTAAAAAATTCCTATATTCCACAAGTAGATTTTACATACCTGAGAATTTTCTTAGGAATCTGTGATGGAGATGAATGACTCCTTTTCTTCTTCTCTGAGTCCTGTAGTGACCCCTCCTCTGCTCCCCCCTTCTCTGTGACTGCTGACTGCTCTGCCCTGGCTTTGCCCTGATCCATGCTGAGCTGGCCTTGGGCAGGGTCGCACCTGTACATGAAGACAATGGCTGGCTTCTCGCTGGAGTCTCCTTTTGCCTCTGTGAACCAGCGATGGCGCTGAACTGGAGGAGGTGGCAGCATGTGGATGACTGTGCCATCCAGGCCCACCAGTTTCCCTTTCTCCCGGTCTTTCTCTTTGTCATCCTCCTCGTCTGTTTTCCGACGGCGGAAGAAACTTTTAAATGAGATCCAGCGTTTAGGTTTTGCGTCAGCTGCCCGCCTGCTGCCTTCAGAGTGCAAAACTGATTCAGCTTCCGTTGACCTGGTCGGGCTGGTTGGCTTGGTCCAGTTGGTGAAATGCCTCTGCAAAAGGTTACTCGCATGGTAAGGGGACGAAGTCGAGCGTGGTGGGGGAAAAGGGGCTGGTGGATCGCTTTGGGGGTTCGTCACTAATTTGGAGGGAGGGGTGGTGACTGGCTTTGTGAGTGGATCTTTCTGTGCTTTGGTGGTAGGACTTTCTGTGGTCTGAGGTGCTTCAGCCTCAGCGCTGGGCTGGGACATGAAGAGAGATTTGGGGCGCACCGGTGTACCCTTGGGTGTAGTCTTGGCAGCACCGGCATCGGGAGGAACTGCATAAAGCTCTTCCACACTGCAAGCTTTAGGGCCAGACTGGGGCGTTTCTGGAGGAGACTGTGGGGGCTGGATAGAAGCCACCATCTGAGAAAGCACGGTGCTCGCTTTCTCTCGGGTGCTACTGCCACCGCCCACCACCTGAGGCTCCTGAGTGCTTTCTGTTTTGGCCACAGGTTCTTGAGTGGTTCTCTGGAGCTTTGCTGGGGAGCTGTGGTTGGAACTGTAGCTTCTCTGTGGTGAAGACTGACTTCTGTTAAGACAGCTGTTAAACTCCTGAACCTTCTGAGCCACTGAGCCCCTTTTACGCTCTGTGCTGTTTGAAAACGCTTTAGCTTGGGGACATTCAGTGGGTTTGCTAGTAGCGTTATCAGACGCTTTGCTTTCAGTCTCTATTTCTTCGTAAGTGTGGCTTATTACACTTGTGGTTTTCTCCTTCACTGAAAGTTCTCCACTGGTTCCGAGAAAACTCTTGTAAATGGCTAGATTGTCATACGCATTTGGATTGATTACAATGGGAACTTTGATAGCATTTTTGGAACTCCGAGCATAAGTTGGCTCATCATGAATGATAATTGGAAAAGGTGGCATACCGGCATTGTTATAACTGTTAAATTTTATTTCAGACAAATTGGGTGACTTCACAGGGATGGTTTTGGAGGAAACATTTGTAGCTGTGGGTGAAGTAGGTGCTGATTTGTGACAGATTTTCCTTGGAGGGACATTTGGTCCAGTCCCACTGCTGATTAATTCAACCTTAGGTATCTTCTGTCGTGGACTGGTGCTGGAAGTCCATACTTCCTGGTAGCGGATGGCACTGGATTTTTGGAAATGGGCACTTATGTGTCCTGATGTCAATGCAGGTGATGTCACCGGAGAGTTTGGAGTAGAAGATGAACTTTTAGTCTTGGGACTGTTAGCATGGCCCTCAAGGTGCTCACTGGCCATGGCTGCTGACACATCCACGACAGTATACGGCTTGCACAAAGGCTGTTCCAGATTCACAACTCGGTAGGGCTTTGCTTGCTCTTCCACAGGAACAAGGTTTATGGTTACCGCTTGCCCAGCAATATCTGTAGAGGCTTTACTTTCTGGCTTCTCAGTCTGTACAGCAATCTTGCCATCCTTCTCTTCTAATCGGAGAGCAAGGACTGCTTTGTGTGTCTCTGGAACTTTTACCGAGCTTTTAGAGGCTTGTGAGGAGTCCTTCTCCTGATCATTACCAGAGAGGCCTTCATAATTGGGCTCACTTTGCTTCATGTCCTTAGAATCTCCCGGGTTACCAGGAGCAATTCCCCCATTACAGATCTTCTGGGATAAACTGCTGGCTGTCTCAGAACGTGACTCTTCTGTTAAAGAGGAATCTGGGGATGTGGAGTCGGATGACACCATGCTCTGAGTGCTTCCTGGTCCGTAGGAGACCACAGAATTCTCTTCATAACCATTCAGGATTTCATCATAACTGTCATCATAGTCTACAGCACAGATTCTTTGCAGAGATTTATTTCGCAGGGGGACGGTATTCCATTTTTTGTCCACAAAGAATCGCACAGGAGACAAAGTGTTTGCCCGAAAGTTGGCAAAGCGAGGCTGCCCTCTCATGCGAATCTCCATGGCCAGCAGTTCTTCATCACTCTCATCCCAGCTCTCATGCTCCTCCTCCATGTTACTCAAAAGCACATCTTCCTCACTCTCTTCACCACTAGAAAACTCTGGGTAACAGAATCGACCCCCTTCATTACTGATCACTTCTGTGCTCCCACTCAGAATAACGTGCTTGCCCTGAGTATCCTTCATCCCGCCCATCATGCAACTTGGTGGAAGCTTTCTTTCCAGGGATCGTTTATAGCAATCATTTATTCTTCCTAAGAATGTCTCTCTGGAGTTAGTCTCATTTTCTTTTATTTGAGGGGTGGTATCCAAGCCTGCTATCTCCTTTAACACCTCAGTTAGTCCATTATTGTTACTTGAAATCTTCTTTGCACTATCGTTATTCCCATAAGGCTTAGGGACATGGCTAAATCCTTCAACATCATCTTCATTATTATTATTAAGTGGTTTCTGATTCAGGGCCATCCTGTTTCGGTTCCATCCTATGACGACAGGTTTATTCTCACAGTGTTCTTGTATACTAAGCTCACCACACACACTTTGCCCATCTGCCACCATCATAGTGGGCTTCACAGCGATAGTGGGTTTTTTAGCCACAGGAGGCCGGAAGTTTCCAGTGTTCCTGATACGGTGGTTGTTACTATGGTTGGCATTAGTTTTGTTGCCATGGGTGATGGGTGCCTTCTCAGGGTCTGGGGGTAGCTGGTGTAAACTTTTAGGTTTAAAGCAGTTCTTGCATTCACCAGGTTTCCAAACGTGTTCAGTAAAGGTATTACAAGCAGACATTTTTAAAAATAGAACTTCACAGACAATGCTCTCCTTTCAGTGCATGGCAAAACTTTCATCTGTTAGTCTTCACCTCCCCTGTGTTCCTTAGCAGCTCTTCTAAGTGTGATCAACCTGATGGCAGAAGGGGGAGAGAAGAAGAAGATCTGAATGGAAAAGGTACTATGAAGTTTATTTTGATGAATAATTAGAAAATATTGGCTCCAACTTTCCTTAAATCAAAAGACTGAGAAATAAACCAATTTGGGCACTTTATGAGTTCTCTTTAGTTAATTAGCATTTTGAAATGCTAGTTTTTAAGCCATAATTTTATGCATTCTCACTGAACCAAGTATATATAATATTTCATTTGATGTCTCTGTGACAGTGATACTGTGAGCTTCCCCTCTTGGAAATGAAACCATTCTTTCTGTTATCCTCCAACCTAAAACTTCTTAGTTCATGGTGGGTTCCTCTTCTTCTGCCTACCCTTTATGTTTGGATACCTCGTAGACTCCTCAAACACAATGCATCCAGGACTAATTGTTTGGCCACCTATTTTCTCAACTGTTGAGATGCTTTTATACTCTAGCCAGCCCTCCTCTACCCTCCAGGCCACCTTCTGCCCCTGTCTTTATCCTAATTCAGCTACTGTCACTATCATCTACCTAGATAGCTAAGCTTCAACCTTCAGATCATTCTTGACACCTCTCCCCTCACGCCTAACTACACATCCTAAAGCCTTTTGTAAATTAGTCTTGCCAACTTTATCTATTACATTTCACTGGCACTCCTTCCTATTACCAGACACTGCTGGTAGTTCACATACTCACCATCTTTTGCCTAGGTTCCTGCAATAGGTTGTTAACTGATCTCCATGCCAGTAGCCTCACCCCATCCCAATCTAACCTCTCTACCTTTGTTACTCAAACTGTGGTCCTTAGTAGAGCAGTATCAGCATCATCTTGAAGGCTGTTAGAAATGTAGTATCTAAAGTCCAATCCCAGTCCTACTGCATCAGAATTTGCATTTAGTGAATTCTCAAGTGACTCCACCATTCTCTACTACTATCAGATTTTTTTTTCTATAATTTTAATATGATCACCATATTACCTAGCTGAACTATTCTGTGGTTCAATATTACCTAATGCATTGGCTCCAAAAATGTCAGATAGGGGTTGCTAGATGGGTAAGAACCACCTGGGGAAACACCCAAAGTCAGTCTCTTACGGAAGAGTCCAGGAATCTGATCTTTAAACAAGGTCTCCAGGTAATTCTATGTACACTGAGGTGTTGGAACCTCTGAGTTACAGGATGAAATACAAGCCTCTTAGGTATTTAGGATATAGTCCTTGCCTCCCTTCTAGCCTTATGTCTTAAAAAATCAACTAGTCTTTTCAAACTCTAAATCCCACTGGGCTACTCATTTCTCCTTGGTACCATCAAAGTCACTTAGACATATCTCCATGAACAAGCACTTTCACTTTTAATTGTCTATTTTCTCACTAGTTTTTGAACTTTTTATTTTTTTTTATTTTTATTTTTTTATTTTTTATTTTTTTTAAATTTTTTATTCCTTTATTTCTCATGTGTTCCCCATCCTGAACCCTCCTCCCTCCTCCCTCCCCATACCATCCCTCTAGGTCGTCCCAGTGCACCAGCCCCAAGCATCCAGCATCGTGCATTAAACCTGGACTGGCATCTCGTTTCATACATGACATTTCACATGTTTCAATGCCATTCTCCCAAATCTAAGCCTGGGCTATATCTTATTAATTTCTATATGTCTAATGTAAGGAGTTGGATGGGCTTCCCTGGTGGTTCAGTGGTAAAGAATCTGCCTGCCAAAACAGGAGACACAGGTTTGATCCCTGGGTCAGGAAGATCCCCTGGAGAAGAAATGGCAACCCACTCCAGTATTATTCCTGGGAAATTCCACGGACAGAGGAGCCTAGTGGGCTACGTTCCATGGGCTCGCAGAGAGTTAAGACACGACTTAGTAACTAAACAACAATAGCAAGGAGCTGGATAAATACTAGTTGATTAAATGTGCTAGTTTGAGGCTTATCTTAAAAAAAAAAAAAATCTTGTGGCTCTCTCTCTCTCTCTTGTCTCTCTCTTTGGCACAGTGCTACAGACCTTCCCACTACAATCTTATGTTTCCACTTTGGATATTATAATAAAGCTGGCAGTGGGCATGTACATGTAAGAACCATTTTAATAGCTGGAAAGTTTATCTTCATTCATGGACAATGACAGTGACCAGTGTCTTTGGTTTGTCAGAAACACAGCCTTTCGTCAAGTTTCAGCACATTTATAAGAAAGGAAAGAACATTTTCTTTAGCTAATATATACAAAGCTACATCCCTTGTAAACAACACTCACAGAGCACTCTGCCTCAGTGGAAGAAATGCAGACAAAGATCAAAGAATTCCACACAGAGAGTCCAATGACTTGGCCAAAATCTAAGTTCATTCTTTGCTGGAGATCATGGAATGTCTTTTTTCAATAAAGTTAAAATATATTTTTCAAGTGTTTGTTTGAAAGTATTAATTTACTCTTTCAAATGTTCTAAAAGTTATATACTTTAGTTGATAAAACCATTTCTTGCTATTCTTAGACTGAAACATTTTGAGCAAGGGGAAGAATGGCATAAAATTAGGCTGAAAAAGAGAGCAGGGTCCACATCACGTGGGGCCTTTTATAGTCTTTTAAAGTATAGAGTTTCCTAAGGGCAGTGGGAACCCACCAAAGGGTTTCAAACAAGGAAACAAGATGACATAATCTATATTTTAAAAAGACAGCTTTGACCAAAAAACCTGAAATACTTAGGTATAAGTCTAATATAGTATGCATAAAATCTATATGCAAAAAACTAAAAGACTGATTAAAGAGATCAAAGACCTAAATAAATAGAGAAATATATCAAGTTCTCTCAGTGTAATTAAGATGTCAATTCTCCCCAAGTTGCTCTGCAGATTCAACATAATTCCAACCAAAATCTGAGAGGATTTTTTGTAGAAATCATCAAGTTGATTCTAAAATGTATATAGCAAGGCCAAGAAACTAAAATAGCCAGAAATAATTTCAGAAAAGAACAAAGTTGCAGGACTCATATTACTGGATTTTAAGATTTTTAATATGGCAAAACCAATACAATATTGCAAAGTTAAAAAAAAAAAAAAAAAAGAACAGTACTCTGAATGGAGGAAGAAAGTCAGAAACTATGAAGGTATCTGACCTGAAACATTTACTAATTTCAAAATAAAATTAGAATTGAGAATTTCCTCCTTTGTTGAGGAATTTGCTTTGAGCTTACCACATATATCAGCATCTGTAGGAAGAATATTTTCTCAATTAAAAATGCTCTGATTATAGAGAAGAGTCAATTAAGGATATCAACAGCTTCAAGTTTATTAACCATAAAATGCAACTTTGTGGTATTACAGCTAATTTTTTGAAATATTACAAAAAGATATACTAAAACTACATTATACAGAAAAATATCAGTGACCAAATATGAATAATAAATATGCTAAATAACTGATAAAATTTGTGAATATGTAGCAAAATAATTATTCTGCTAATGTTATTTTAATGTTCATATGATCCATAGAAAAAGTAAATTTTCCTTTAATGTATATGGTACCTTAATGGTTATACAATTTTTCATAGCTGTTTAATAGAATTATTTTAGAGGCCCATCAAGGTAGTATAAAATAACTGTCATTCAGTAAATAAACATTTTTAAATTACTTAAAAAAAAAAAAAAGACTTTTAAGCTATAGTAATCCTGACAAGGTAGAACTGGCAAAAGGATAGAAATATGTATACATGAGAGAAATGGGGTAAACAAATTACAACCCATAGGGCAAATCTAGTCTATTGCATGTTTTTGTATGTTCATAAGCTAAAGATGTTTTTAAAATTGTTAAATGGTTGAAAAAAATTAAAAGTATTATTTTGTGACAAGTCAAAATTAAATGAAATTCAGATTTCAGTGCCCATAAATGAAGTTTTATTGGCACATAGCCAGGTCCAATTGTTTGCATATTGTCTACCCTTATGGCAGAAAGTGAAGAGGAACTAAAGAGCCTCTTGATGAAAGTGAAAGAGGAGAGTGAAAAAGCTGGCTTAAAACTTAACATTCAAAAAAATGAAGATCATGGCATGTCCCATCACTTCATGGCAAATAGATGGGGAAACAATGGAAACAGTGACAGACTTTATTTTCTTGGGCTTCAAAATCACTGCAGATAGTGACTGCAGCCATGAAATTAAAAGACCTTTGCTCCTTGGAAGAAAAGCTATGACCAACCTAGACAGTATTAAAAAGCATATAAAAAGCATATTACTTTGCCAACAAATGTCCATCTAGTCAAAGCTATGGTTTTTCCAGTAGTCATGTATGATGTGAGACCTGGACCATAAAGAAAGCTGAGCGCCAAAGAATTGGTGCTTTTGAACCGTGGCATTTGAGAAGACTCTTGAGAGTCCCTTGGACTGCAAGGAAATCAAATCAATCAATCCTAAAGGAAATCAGTCCTTAATATTCATTGGAAGGACTGATGCTGAAGCTTCAATATTTGGCCACCTGATGTGAAGAACTGACTCATTAGAAAAGACCCTGATGCTGGGAAAGACTGAAGGCAGGAGGAGAAGGGGATGACAGAGGATGAGATGGTTGGATGGCATCACAGACTCGATGGCCATGAGTTTGAACAACCTGTGGGAGTTGGTGATGGATAGGGAAGCCTGGCGTGCTTCAGTCCACGGGGTCGCAAAGAGTCGGACACGATTGAGTGACTGGACTGAACTGTACTGATGGTGGTTTTTGTGCTACAATGGAGAACTGAGTAGTTATGACAGACCATGTAGCACCCTCATCATTTTGCAGTACTTTTCAGCACTCCATAAATTTCATTTCCACTGCCACATGAATCACTTGTATGAAAAACATTTTCAAAGATAAAAATATGTGAAATTTCATTACAGATATGCATCAATAAATAAATATTTGTAATCAGCTTTGATGACAGGAAACACTAATTCTGAACCTGAATGAAGCAAAATGAATCATTGTTGATCTTACCACAAACTATTTATCCCTCTCCTGAAACAGAATTCCATTCTCCTTCTTAAGTAGAGCTGTCTTACAAAAAAAAAAAAAAACTATCCTCAATTTTTGCATTTTGAATTCTGTAATGAAATTCATGGAAATGTATTTTCTTTCTTGTTATACAAGTGTTTACATAACAATATCTTGGTTTCTGCTTTTTCACCTGTAAAACCTAAAATATTTATGATTTGGTTCTTTAAAGAAAAAGGTTACTGATCCTGGATATAGATCAGAACAGACATAGAAGAGAACTGAGACCAGAAATAGATCCACACAAATATAGTTAATTGATTTTTGATAAAATGAAAAGGATACCTTTCAACAAATGTGCTAGAAAAACTGGATATCCATAGGCAAAAAAATGAACCTTAATCCATAGTCACACCTCATACACAAAAATGAATTCTAAAGGGATCACAGATCTAAGTATAAAATGTAAAGCTACAGAACTTTTGAAAGCAAATATAGGAAAAATTCTTTGCAACTTTGGGATAAGAAGAGTTCGTAGATACCACACTAAATGCATGATCCATAGCGAAAAAACTGATAATTTAGTGTTTACTAAAATTGTTTTGACAAAGGTACTGATTGATAAGAGAATGAAAAGACAAGCCACAGATAAGAAATTTTTTGCAATGTTCATATTTAACAAAGAACTTTGTATCCAGAATATACGAAGAACTTTCAAAATTCAAGAAAAATAAATCCAATAAAAATAAATGCAAAAGATTTGAGCAGATACTCCACCAAAGGTAAAGGGATTGCATATAAACAAGGGAAAGATGTTAAATATCATTAGTCATACAGAAATACAAATTAAAACTACAGTAAGTACTGCCATACATCTATTGGAATAATTAAAATAAGTTAAAACCAAAAACTGGGGTTAAGGAGGATGTGATATGGAGCAATTGAGATTCTTACCCAGTGCTAGTGGGAATGCTAATAGTTCAGTCACTTCAGAAAACAGTTTGGCAGTTTCTTATAAAGTTAAACATAAACTTCCCAGGTAACCCAGCAATTACATTCCAGGTATGAAAACTTGTGTTTACACTAAACACTGTATGCAAAGGTTGACAGGTAAAAACTGAAAACAATCCAAATATTGTACGGTGGTGGTTATATGCTTGCATGCATTTGTCACAACTCATAGAACTGTATACTTAAAAAAGGCAATTTTACTATATATAAATCAAACCTCAATAAATCTGACTTAAAAAAATAAAAGACAGTTCTGGCTGCTGTATAGGGAATGGACTAGGGGAGAACAGTACAAGAGGCCAGGAGACTATTTAAAGGGCAGTTGTGGGCAAAATAAGATATGGCAAGGATCTGTATGAGGATGTAGCTTCAGGGAAAGTAGATAAAGGTATATGATGAAACCCTGGATTTTAGACATTGAGGATTTAGGTTTATGCATTCAAGTGATTTGTGGGGCCATTTATTGAGACTGATGATTCTGGAGGAGGTGTAACATTTGGAGGGAAGATTACGAGTCCATATTTTGTTAGCCTGCATACTACAGAGCAAGCAGTTGAATTTAGAAGTCTGGGACACAAGGGAATTCTGCTGTTCTCTTCTATTTGGGATCTACTAAGACAGGAATAGCTAGGCCAAAAAGAAAAGAGAGTGAGCTTGGGAGGTAGCCTTGGTGGGTGAACCAGGGAGAAGAGGATATTCCCCAAAGTAAACTCAAAAATAACAGCCCTAAGTGTAATGATATAGAAGCCAGATGAGATTTCATTGTGTGTACTTCAAATGCTGCTGAGAGGTAACAGAGAATGAGAACTTGAATGTGCCTACTGCACTTGGCACTGTGAGCTCACTGGTGATCTCAGCCCAGATTATTCTGGTGCAGTGGCAGGGATGGAAAGCAGACTGTGGTGAGTCGAAGAGGGATGAGAGAGAGTAATTTTAGATAACTTTTTGGCAAAGTTTAAGTGGGAGGTAGAAGAAAGAAAGAGCTGGGAGTATGGGGGAGGGGGTCTTGAAAGGATTTCCTTATTTTAATATGGCAAAAACTAGATCATGTTGACTACAAATACTGGAAACAGACACAGGGGAGTGTGAGAGGCTGAAAAGAGAAAAAAAAGGGGGTAGATATTAATAATTACAAACCTTAGAATGTTAAAATTGAGCAGGCCCTTAGTTCAATTCTTCTCTTTTATTGACAAGGGAAACTGAAGCCCAGAAAAGGCCACACAAATGAATGAGAAAGACTGAGAACAGCAACTCAAGGCTATAGCTACCTATAGGATGTTCTGGTTTTAAATTACTTTTTTCTTTTGTAATATAAAATATTTGCTCTTTTCTTATGTATGCTCACTGTGAAAACTCAGAAAAGCATAAAGAAAATGAAATCATGCATAATCCTATTATTCAGAAGTGACTTCTATTAGCAGTTTGTGGAAGTTCCTTTCAGTTATCAAGAATCTTAAAAAAAAAAAAAAATTCCTGTCTACTTAGCCTATGTGGTACTGATGACAAAGAATAAGGCATCCCAGCCTAATATCTTGTTAACCAAGTTAAACCCACTGATGAAAGAGAGGGATTAAATTTTCTCTTTGTAAGTAGTAGAGTATATTTGCTTTTTCCAAGGCTGGTAGACAGTAAAAATAATTCTCTATTTTGAGTGCACATAAGTCAATTCAGTCAAGAGATGCTGCTGAGTTGATTAGCAGCTATCACATTATCAACAGGATAGACAAATGAGGTTCACCAGGAACACAATCAGCTTATGTCAGTGCTGTGTGCAATAGAAACCCATCAATAAAACTGAAGCCTTGGGTTTGGCATTCTAAGTTCTGTGTCTGTCTGTATTCAATCTTATAAAACCAAGAGATGAACCAAGCAAACACCTTTAGCAAGCAGCAGATGGAGCTGCTGTCTAAGTCACAAAGCCTTAACTATGAGGGTTTCATTTTTCAACACTAATTATGTTTGGAGACAAAGATGTGCACTTAAAGACACTGTCAAAACTATTTTAACTTGTAACAGGCTCTTAGAAAGAGAAGCTACACCAGTTGTAGCTCTATCCAAAGAGCAGTCCTTGGGCTTTACTGCCTTTGAAATGACTTCAATGGCAATCAATAACTAGCAGCTTTGTCTGCTCAACACTGACACCTCCAAAATGGGAAACTCTAGCCACCAAAGTCATGCTTGAGAAATAAAAAATGTGTCTCCTGAGGCACTTAAGCAAGGATATATGACAGTCTACCCTGGTGTCTTCTATTTGTTTGCCAAAACAGGTCAGCTATGGAGCATCAAATGGAACATTGGATAAGGAAAAACTCATTGGTCTCCACATCCCTTATAATCTCAAAGCAAATCCTGCAGATGAAATGCTTGGTGACAAAGTGTAATGGCTGAAGTTGCCCCTAGGAGCTAGCCAGGATTCCACGATCTAAAATCTGATTTAATATCTGACAGTTTTCAAGGCCAAAACCCTTCAGGCTATAGATGAAGCTGTTCACGGGTAGCTTATTTCACGTCTAGTCATGACAGCTTTTAAAGAATCTATACTGTTTTTTACTCTCTTTACTGCTATACAGTCAATGACATAATTAGTTTGCTTATAGTCCAACTGTTTCAAGCAGATTTGATACAAGACAGCCAAATCCACACAGGATCTCAAAGTTGGAATAGACAGGCCCACAGAAAGAGTCAGAGCTCCTTAAGCTAGATGCAATTTCCAAGTCAGTGAAGAAGGTGAGAGTGTGCTGGTGGTATATTAAATACCATAAGCAGAGTATTTCCTAAAGGCATCCAAGGAGAATCTGTTAATAAATGAGGATGGAGAATGGACTGCTCAGCTCCTTCCCCAATCCTGTGACTCCCAGAGCCCATTATCACTCTTCATAAAACCTGTCATACTGTCAAAGGGGCAGAATCAAGAATTCTCACTGTTTCACATGGGCTTTTAAGGATACTCTTCACTGAGAAACTATTGGTTATATGTCATCCAACACATTACTGTAGTCCAGCTCCAGGCTACTAAAGTAAAATTTACAAGCCAAGGTTCTCATTAGGCTTTTGTAATGGAACGAGTGGGTCACTTAAATAAAAAAGGAAAGGAAAATGTGACAAGTATCCCCACGTAACTGTTTCCAACCTTTTCTCCTTCCACAGTGAAAAATGCTGACGGATACCTCAACCAGCTGCCAAACCCTTCAGTACATGACTACAAGGGTGGGGAGAGGAAGTGAAAGCAAAGCTGCAGGAAGAGGCTTTGTAGGAGATAAAACACAGCTTGAGTTGGGCACATAAATGGAAATTCCATGAATAAAAGGAACCTTCTTAATTTGAGATTTGACCAAAGGGGGAAAAAAAACACAGTTCTTTGCTAATGATAAGAACAGGCAAGATCTTAAGACTTAAGGTTCTTCTGTCTAAAGAAGAAACCAAGGTAAGACCTACTTCATTTAGAAACCTTAACTAAAAAGCTCTGCTGAAAGGAGGAAGACCACCCACTTCCAGTTGTTCTAACCACCAGTTTTTTTCTAACAATTTACTGTTCCTGTCACATGGTGGTCATCTCAGGATAAGGATTGTGCAACAGCAGATGCGTCACTGTGAAGAGGCACTGCTAAGGCCCCGACACGTTTTTTCAGTTCAAATTCTTTGATGAACCAGTTAAATAATTATTATTATTATAAATTAGGTAACAGCTAGTTATAAGATTATAATTTCCAAGATGTTCACTGAACCCACTTCAGACCCCTATGTAAGAAGGTAGGCATCAGAGAGCAGGTGAAAATGTTATCTAATAACAGCCAAGGACTCCATAGTATTTTTCAGTTTTACTCTACTCACAAATGATTCCCTCTGCTTGGAATGTATATTCTCTAATGCCGTTCCATTTGGCAAGAGTCTGGTTACCCTTCAAGACCCAGTTCAAAATTTACCTGTGATGAAGCTTTACCTAACTCCCTAAATATCTTTATTGTAAGACCATGTTATATTATATAGGTCCCCAGAATGCAGGGCTGTGTCTTTTTCATCTCTAGATCTCTTGGATTGTTTGGAATATAGCAGATACTAAATAAGTGCTTCCTGAATGAAAGCAATTTTAGCCAGCTAATGCCAGGCACCATTTAAAGCTCTTTACCCATGAAAACTCTTAATTCTCATAAAACTCTATGATGTGTATAGCCCCACTTCACTGATAAAGAAACTGAGACTTGTCCAAGGTCACACAGCTAATGTGCAGAGCCAGAATGGATGAATGCATGCACGTATAATGGTGGAGTTCAGCTACGTATGGTATCTGGAGGCTGCTTTAAATGTAAGCACGGTGGCACCTGAAAAACAGCTCACTCAACAGCAGCACTGCTTATCATAGTGGAATTCCATCTTGAGCAAAGCAGTGTTAGAAGTAGGCACACCCCACCATCCCCAGCTCACTCCTGAGATTGCAGGGTCCATGTACTCACTGAAGAGCAAGTTAGGAGTAAAACTAAGAGCCAAATAGCTACCTGGGCTGCCCCAGAGGTGGTGCTTTTTTTTTCTTTTTGTACTTCAGAGTATTGGAGTGAATATTCTGAGGCAAATTAAGTATGCTCTTTCATCTAGACCAGCCTGAGTCAGGAACCATCCTTATTTGGAAGGGCCTATGAAGTGGCTGATTGAGAGCAATTGGTGAGACGCTGTTAGAAGAACCTTACTGTATTCTTCTCCACTGTTGTCAACCGTCAAATGAAGAAAGCGAGACTGTAGACTAATTGAGATGTGAAAAGATAGGTGATCTCATGTTTAAAAGAAGGGAATAAGAAAGAGGGAAAATGAGGAAGTGAAAGAGTCAAAGGTAAGAGAAAGAAGAAAAGGAGGGGAGAAAGAGGTTGGGAAGGAAAGAGACCCAAGAAAGAGCCGATTATTTTGAGAGAAATCCCACTTGAATGCTTACAGCAACATAATCAGGGGAAGTGATAATGTCCTTTGTTATCATGCTTCACCATTTCCGGAGGCTTTATTCTTTATTGTCTTGCATGACTTAAAAATTTGGTAGGAGGCATTCTTTTTCTAGTCAAACTAAAATTTACCTTCCCAGTTACAGAACAGAGTAACAGTACATTCCATAAGACATTTATAACTAGAAATTCTAAAGAGAAAAAGTACTTCTAAATTAATGAAAGTCTGAGTTATACAATACTTTATAGAAATATAAATTTATTGCTTTCAAAGAGTTATCATAGAGATATCATAATAAATTAGCTTAACAGTCTTTCCTGTTAGAAGTATTTGGAGGATTATTCTAATAAATATATAAGAAACCAGTCAATCCTAAGGAAAATCAACCCTGAATATGCATTGGAAGGACTGATGCTGAAGCTGAAGCCCACTGGAAAAGACTCTGATGCTGGGAAAGACTGAAGGCAGAAGAAGAGGGTGGCAGAGGATGAGATGGTTGGATGGCATCACTGATTAAATGGATATGAACCACTGATTAAATGGATATGAACTTGGGCAAACTCCAGGAGATGGTGAGGGACAGGGAGGTCTGGCATGCTGCAGTCCATGGGGTCGCAGAGTCAGACACAACTTAGCGACTGAACACCACATAAATAAATAATGGCTTAAAATACATGAAGAGTATCAACCTGGGATCCAGGATGTATTTTCAAGGGTGTGTGAGCTCAACATTCAGAAGATCATGGCATCTGGTCCCATCACTTCATGGGAAATAGATGGGGAAACAGTGGAAACAGTGTCAGACTTTCTTTTTGGGGGCTCCAAAATCACTGCAGATGGTGACTGCAGCCATGAAATTAAAAGACGCTTACTCCTTGGAAGGAAAGTTATGACCAACATAGATAGCATGTTGAAAAGCAGAGACATTGTTTTGCCAACAAAGGTCCATCTAGTCAAGGCAATAGTATTTCCAGTGGTCATGTATGGATGTGAGAGTTGGACTGTGAAGAAAGCTGAGCACTGAAGAATTGATGCTTTTGAACTGTGGTGTTGGAGAAGACTCTTGAGAGTCCCTTGGACTGCAAGGAGAGCCAACCAGTCCATTCTAAAGGAGATTGGTCCTGGGTGTTCTTTGGAAGAAATGATGCTAAAGCTGAAATTCCAGTACTTTGGCCACCTCATGCGAAGAGTTGACTCATTGGAAAAGACTCTGATGTTGGGAGGGGTTAAGGGGAGGAGGAGAAGGGGACGACAGAGGATGAGATGGCTGGATGGCATCACCGACTCGATGGTTGAGAGTAAACTCTGGGAGATGGTGATGGACAAGGAGGCCTGGCGTGCTGTGATTCATGGAGTCGCAAAGAGTTGGACACGACTGAGCGACTGAACTGAACTGAACTGATGAGTACTCCAAAACAGACCCTCTATTGAACTGAAACCAAAGTTTACAATCTAAAGTAAACATAGAATGGAACACTACAATGGCCACTTATTAACTAAGCACAGCATCATGATTTGTAACAGTATTACAAATACACATATATATTTGCTTTTCTAACCTGAGCTTGTATCAAGCACACTACTTTGATTGTTAGGAATAAGGAGAAAAGAAGAGGTTTACTTAATATGTAAATGACACAGTTCCACTAAGTAAAGACCGAAATGACATCATGGTGCAGTCACTGCACTTTGTACCAGCCTTGAATTTTCAATATTCTGGAAAGAAGTGTGGCAGAAGAAGAGAGCCAATGGTAATGAAAGGTGCCAAAAAAAAAATCAGGGGGGTTGCAGGCAGCTCTGTATTCACATGTCAGCAGCAATTGTTTCACCACAATATCTATTGTACAAAAATAGTGTTGTTAATTTGAATTTCATTAGTTTTACAGGCTTTTTTCTTGGGGTACCTCACTTTTAAATCTGTTTTAGTTTATAGCTACATAAGAAATATAAGCATAAAGAATTTATACCTAATTTTATATTTGTTCATATTTAAGTACAATTATAATAATGTACATCAATACTAAAAGACTGTAGCTTTAAAATCAGTTAAAAGGAGCCTATAAGTTATTGAAGTTTGAAAAGCAGTGCTTAAAAACAATATTCTCTTATGTCAGGTAATCATTCCTTTTCTGATCTCATTTACATTATTAATTTGCTAAGCATCTGCTAAAGGAGTATAATAATCACCTACCCCATAGAATTGTCATTAAAATGAATTGTACTGAATCTATAGATGGCTTTGGGTAGTAAGGACATTTTAACAATATTAATTCTTCTAATCCACAAACAGAATATTTTTCCATTTGTGTTGTCTTCAATTTCTTTCAACAAAATATTGTTTTCATTGTATAAATCTTTCACTTTCACTTGGTTAAAATTACTCCTAGGTATTTTATTGTCTTTGATACCATCATAAATGGGATTGTTTTATTTTTCATATATTTCATTGATAGTGTGTAGAAACACAACTGATTTCAAAATAACAATTTAATCTCTTACCTTTTGACTCAATGTAGTCCCTGTTAAAATTCTAATGGCATTTTCTTTTCACAGAAATAAAAAAAAAAAGATCCCTAAAATTTGTATGGAAACACAAAAGACCCTGAATAGCCAAAGCAATCCTGAGAAAGAAAAAGGCGGGGGCATCATGTGTTTCAATTTCAAAGTATACTGCAAAGCTATAGTAAGTAAAACAGTAAAATCAGACATATAGACAAATGGGACAGAGAGCCCTGAAATAAGCCCAGGAATATATAGCCAATTAGTTTATAACAAAGGAGCTAAGAATAACACAATGGAGAAAGGACAGTCTCGTCAATAGATAGTGCTGGGAAAACTGGACAGCCACATGCCAAAGAATGAAACTGGACCCCCATCTTAGACAACACACAAAAATCAATTCAAAATGGATTAAAGTCTTGAACATAAGATCTGAAACTGTTAAACTTCTAGAAGAAAACACAGGGAAAAAGCTCTTTGACACTGGTCTTGGGAACAGTTTTTGGATATGATATCAAAAGTACAAGCCACAAAAGCAAAAATTGACAAGTGGAGCTACATCACACTAACAAGCTTCTGTACAGCAAAAATCAATAAAATGAAAAAAGAAGTTACAGAATGGGAGAAAATATATGCAAACAATATACTGGATAAGGGGTTAATGCTTGGGTGTGTGCTAGGTCGCTTCAGTCATGTCCAACTCTTTGTGACCCTGTGGACTGTAGCCTGTTAGGCTCCTCTGTCCAGGGGATTCTCCAGGCAAGAATACCAGAGTGGGTTGCCATGCCCTCCTCCAGAGGCTCTTCCTGACCCAGGGGTCACACCCACGTCTCCTGGGTCTCCTGCATTGGTTCTTTACCCAGATTACCCACTTTACCAGGTGGGTTTTGTACCACTAGCGCCATCTGGGAAGCCCAAGGGGTTAATATCTAAATATATAAAGAACTCATACACTCAATAACAGAAAGATAAAAAATATGATGTAAAAATAGGCAGAAGAACTGAACAGACGTTTTTCCAAGAAGACATCCAAATGACCAGCCAGTATATGAAAAGATGCTCAGCATCACTAGTCATCAGGAAATGCAAATCAAAACCACAGTGAGATATCATCTCACATTTGTTATGGCTATCATTAAGAAGACAAGAGATAAAAAAGTATTGATGAGTATGTGGAAAAAGGGAATTCCTGTGCACCACTGATGGGAATGTAAGTTGGTTAGGCCGCTATGCAAAATAGTATGGAGGTTCCTCAAAATTAAAAAAAATAGGACTGCAAATATGATCCAGCAATTCCACTTCTTGGCTATACATCCAAAGGAAATGAAAACAATTCACTAAAAAGACACCTGTACTCTCACATTTACTGCAGCATTATTTACAATAGACAAGAAATGGAAACAACTTATAAGACCATCAGTGGATGAATAGCCAAAGAATATGTTGTATATACAACATATTACTCAGCCATGAGAAGCAAGGAATCCTGCCATTTGTGACAACATGGATAGACCTTGAGGTGTTATGCTAAGTGGGATAAGTCAGACAGAAAAGACAAGTACTATATCACTTACATGTACAATCTAAAAAAACCCTAAAAACCCAATCTCATAGAAACAGAGTAAAATGGTGGTTGCTGCTGCTGTTTAGTCACTAAGTCGTGTCTGACTCTTTTGTGACCCATGGACTATAACTCGCCAGGCTCTTCTGTCCATAGGATTTCCCAGGTGAGAATACTGCAGTGGGTTGCCATTTCCTTCTCCAGGGGATCTTCCTGACCCAGGGATCAAACCTGCATCTCCTGAGTGGCAGGTGGATTTTTTTTTTTTTTTTAAACCACTGAGCTAGCTGGGAAACCCAAATGGTGGTTATCAGGGACTGAAGGATAGGAGAATTGGGAGATGTAGTCATACTTAGAAGATGAGTAAGTTTTGGGGGTCTAATTCAGAGCATACTGATTATAGACAACAATACTGTATTACATACTTAAAAGTTGCTAAGAGACTAGGTCTTAAATGTTCTACCACACACACAAAAAATGATAATTATATGATGTGATAGTGGGGTGAGCTAATTCTATGGTATGCTATGGTGGTAATCATATTGTAATATATAAATGTATCAAATCAACACACTGCATACCTTAAATTTACACAATGTTAAATGTCAACTGTGTCTCAAAAAAGATAAAATATGTAAAGTGCCTAACAGAGACTGATAAATAATAAGCACTTAATAAATATTAGTTCTTTCTTCCTTTATTTATTAAATCTCTTCCTTTATTAAATCTCTATGTCCAATGGAGGATAGGAAGGGAAATGACCTCCTCCATACCTTCTACACATATTTGGACTGCATCTTGACATTCCAGGTGGAAACACTGTTAACTAAACTGGGAGGCTTCAATTATGGATGCTTTAGTTGAAAGTTTTGGCTATTTTGTAAACCTACCATGTATTATTTCTACAAGGAAAATGCACTCCCAAGTTCTGAATCAACTGATTTGCAAAGAAACTTTAGCATCCTATTTTGGACCTGTGTTTTGGATTATTTTCAAGAGATGCTCTCAGATTTTATCAGGAAGGAGTTGCTGAGCAATAGAGTAATACAATATTACTATGCTTTAAGAACTCAGGTGGATATGGAAAGGATATACTGATAAGAGGTAAGGTTGGAGGAAATGTGGTTGCTTCAACTTTCATAATACCATACCAGGTAAGGCCCCAAACTAATGTGGGCAGTTGGCATTAATGGGCAGGGGCTAATGTGAGAGGCCAAATAAACAGTACATATCAGCCAGCAGGACATTAGGAGAGAGGGACAGTGACTTAAGATGACTCTGGGGTCTCCCTAGATGAAGACCCAGGCTGACTTTCCCAGGGGCACACTGAGAAGTGTAGACAGTGAAGTTAGCAACAGTTGTACTACTTCAACTGTGGAAAATGAGAAAACTGATGTTTGAATGAAAATAACAGCCTAAAGCCAACTAGTCCATATCTAAAATTTTTTCATTAAAAATACTTTAATTGCTGTTTTCTTATATAAATCTTACTCCAAATGTTGAGTGCAAACGTTTTAGTGAGAGTAATACAAAAGATTCAGGATGCTGACATAGATGTGGGAAGGAAAGAGAAAGGCAAAGTGACAATTTTCTGGTTACCTTTATTTTACCATAGATAAAAGGCAGAAAAATAAAACTTGGGCTTAGGAAGTGAAGTGATGAGACAGACCAGAGATGAATCATGAAGGATGTCAACTGTGATCAGAAGATTCACATTGTCCAGGTGGGCATGAACATATGCCAACAGGTTTCCTCCAGGGCTAGTCTCAAGAAAACAACAGAAGCTTAGACTCTAGGGTGTTTGTTAGATGTTAATATATATATTAAGAGGATCACAATCAGAAAGAAGAAAAGCTAAACTGCTCTCAAAAGTATTCTAGGTCTTTAATCTCCTTATCAGTGAACATACATGCCTGTGGTGTGTAACACTGGACCACTACAGACAGCCAATGCTTCTCTGGATGTAAAGTGACAGGTAGGATGCCAGCCATTCCTTAACAGGTATTGGGCTCCTGGTCCTTGTGGTTGCCAGAGTATTGGGTAGCATTTCCATTCCTATCATAACAATCTACCAATCAACTGAACTTTCAGAGATGCAAGTGAACAAAGCTAAAGGCCATTACTAATTAGATATAAATTTATACAAGTTGTCAAACTCCCTAGGCTTCCTGGCCTTTATCCTTTTTTTTTTTTAAGTGAGAAATAACTTAATTCCTTATATAATGAAAGCAATCAGAAAATACAGATACGCAAACAAACAAAACCCCAAACCAAAAAGCTTACTATATACCCTTCCAAGTCTTTTTCCTGTATACAGATCACTTGTACATACATTGATTCACAGACACATACAACACAATGAACATGATGTTTGATAACGTGAATATCTTTTAAATTGTTTCTAAAATTTACTACCAATTCAAAATTATATAAATGCAAGTTTTAGTTAAAGTGCCAATTTAAATCATTAATTTTTTTTTTTTTTTTGCCATGCCACACAGCTTGTGGGATCTTAGTTCCCTGACCAGGAATTGAACCCCTGGGCCCACAGGAGTGACAGCACTTAAATCCTAACCACTGGACCACCAGTAAATTCCCCATTCAAACAAAGTTAACAATGAAAGAAATGACTTGTAGTCAGAGTCCTTGAAAGTGAAAGTGAAAGTCGCTCAGTTGTGTCCAACTCTTTGCAACCCCATGGACTATATACAGTCCATGGAATTTTCTAGGCTAGAATACCGGAGTGAATAGCCTTTCTCTTCTCCAGGGGATCTTCCCAACCCAGGGATCGAACCCAGGTCTCATGCATTGCAGGTGGATTCTTTATCAGTCCTTCAACAACCTCAAACAATTAAAAATATTTCTCACATATTATAAGAAACAACTCTTTTCTATGGACATAGTTAATCTGGCAAGATTACCTATTCAGGGCAAAGTTGAAAACCAGACAAAAAGTAGGAAAGAACCTTCAGGTCTCACTTCTAGACTCTTCTGTTTGCACACAAATTTAACTTGATCAACTCAAGCCAGTATTTTTGTACAGAAATAATAATGAATGCTCTACTTATGAGTGGTGAAGTATAACTATCTCTCTCACGTTGCCCTTGATTTGTACACTCCCTGTCCACTTTACTATGAATTCACTGAGATAACAATGTTAATTTATTTGAATGGAGATATGCGTACCCCACTGCACTTTCAAAAAGATGCCCCTTCCATTATCACTCTTTACAAAAGACTTTCTTTCTAATCATCTCTTCTGTAATCTTGTCTATTCCCAAACATATAAGAGTGCAGTATCTTCCCAGAATCTCCACTTCTTATTCTTGTGCTCTGAATTTTCAGACTTCAGCTTCCAACTATCGGTTACACCACTCTAAACAAAATTAGTTGTCTTTCCTCCAAAATATGCTCCATCTTTTTCTGAGCACTATAACAATGAATGGTATCACAACTTCCATAGGCATTTATGCTAGGTCAACTTGACCCCTCTCCTCGTCCTTCTCATATGGTATACAATCAATGCCAGGTTAAGTGCTGGATTTTATTCCCTCTTTGAAATACTGAGATGGTATTCTGTTGTCTCCTAATTCCTCTAAAAAACAAATCTTTACCACTTTACCGATTTCTTCATAAAATCATGACTGGTTCTCAGATGTCTATACAATCTATTTGAACTTAGAGTATAATGCTCTTCTGGGATCAGATACTGTCTTACCCTTAAAAAAAATCATCTTCTATATGTCTACCATATAACAACTGTTCAAAAATTCTACAAAACTTTTGATGCCAACTCCCCTGTGAAGTTGTGGATCATCCTCTTAAAGCATTAACTGTTTCCTCCTCAAATTTCCCATTCTATGGTATTTATGACTGTTTGAATACAACTTTCTCTCTCTCTCTCTCTCACTACACTTAGCTCCTTGAAGACAGGAGACATTTCTTACATAGTTTTGGAACTTTATATTTCTTGAACAGATGAATAAATGATGCTTTATTATCTGGTTTCAGAGATCAAGATAACTTATAAGGGGACAGAAGAATTCAGACAGAAGTGTCAAGTGACAAGTGACTACTGACAGCAAAATAATAATAATAACGCCCCCTCCAAATTTAAGAACTCAAACAGCAATTCAGGGTGGGGCAAACAAGCCCCTATATCCCTTAACAGCATCACCATATTTTCCAGAACAGCACTGTGATTGACACTGATACTAATTATACCAAGATATCAAGAAAATGTTAAGCTATGTTTGGTATCCTGTATTTAAAAAGGGAAGAAAACAGCAGAAGTTTAAAATATATTTTAGAAAGATGTTTATATAAATGGTTTTATTATTTACAAGTTTATTTATTCAATTATAAAATAAATACCATTATAGCAAACTTGGAGAATAAACAAAGATAGAAGAAAGGAAAAGCACCCCAAATCTTAGTTTTGTCATCATTGTTCAGTTGCTCAGTCATGCCTGATTCTTAGCGACCCATGGACTGCAGCATGCCAGGCTTCTCTGTCCTTCACCATCTCCTGGAGCTTGCTCAAACTCATGTCCATTGAGTTGGTGATGCCATCCAACCATCTCATCCTCTGTCTTCCCCTTCTTCTCCTGCCCTCAATCTTTCCCAGAATCGGGGTCTTTTCCAATGAGTTAGTTCTTCACATCAGGTGGGGCATAGTATTGGAGCTTCAGATTCAGCATTAGTCCTTCCAGTGAATATTCAGGGTTGATTTCCTTTAGGATTGACTGGTTTGATCTCCTTGCAGTACAAATGTAGGTCACATAAGCACCAAATGATAATTGTAACTAAAAACCCTTTAATATTTAAAGAGCTCAAACTCACAGTTATCCAGAAAAATTTGGCCAACTAGAACTCATTATAGTTCTAGGACATACAGAGCTTCAGTTCAGTTCAGTCAGTTCAGTCGCTCAGTCGTGTCCAACTCTTTGCGACCCCATGAATTGCAGCACACCAGGCCTCCCTGTCCATCACCAACTCCCGGAGTTCACTCAAACTCATGTCCATCGAATCGGTGATGCCATCCAGCCATCTCATCCTCTGTCGTCCCCTTCTCCTCCTCCCCTCAACCCCTCCCAACATCAGAGTCTTTTCCAATGAGTCAACTCTTCGCATGAGGTGGCCAAAGTACTGGAGTTTCAGCTTTAGCATCATTCCTTCCAAAGAAATCCCAGGGCTGATCTCCTTTAGAATGGACTGATTGGCTCTCCTTGCAGTCCAAGGGACTTTTAAGAGTCTTCTCCAACACCACAGTTCAAAAGCATCAATTCTTCAGCGCTCAGCTTTCTTCACAGTCCAATTCTCACATCCATACATGACTACTGGAAAAACCACAGCCTTGAGTAGACGGACCTTTGTTGGCAAAGTAATGTCTCTGCTTTTGCATGTGCTATCTATGTTGGTCATAACTTTCCTTCCAAGGAGTAAGCGTCTTTTAATTTCATGGCTGCAGTCACCATCTGCAGTGATTTTGCAGCCCAGAAAAATAAAGTCTGACACTGTTTCCACTGTTTCCCCATCTATTTCCCATGAAGTGATGGGAATGTTGAGCTTTAAGCCAACTTTTTCACTCTCCTCCATCATCAAGAGGCTTCTTAGTTCCTTTTCACTTTCTGCCATAAGGGTGGTGTCATCTGCATATCTGAGGTTATTGATATTTCTCCTGGCAATCTTGATTCCAGCTTGTGCTTCTTCCAGCCCAGCGTTTCTCATGATATACTCTGCATAGAGAGCTTAGGTTTTATTGAATCACTACATAGTTATTCATCCAATGCTTTTGTTTTAATGCATAACTGAAGAATAATGGGATGGGGAAAGGATGAGGAAATGGGGAACAACAGCATTAAAAAAGGGGGATAAAATGGAGCATGAGAGAGAGAAAGAAAGGGAACCCAAAATAAAGAAAAGGTGGGAAGGGACTTCCTGGTGGCTCAGTGGTGAAGAATCCACCTGCGAATGCAGGAGACACGGGTTCCATCTCTGAGCAACTAAGTGCCTTGGAGCAACTAGGCCCGTGTGCCACAACTATTCAGCCTGTGCTCTAGAGCCTGGGAGCCACAATTACTGACTGAGCCAATGTGCCACAACTACTGAAGCACACTCTAGAGCCTGTGCTTCACAACAAGAGAAGCCACCACGGTGAGAAGCCTGCACACTGCAGCTAGAGATGGCTCCAGCTCTCAGCAACTAGAGAAAAGCCAGTGCAGCAGTGAGGACCAAGTGCAGCCAAAAATAAGCAAACAAAAAAAGAAAGGTGGGAGGACAATCAAGAAAACTGCATGCCTGGAAGACCAAAAAACAGAGAGAAACCAACAGATGAGTAGACACATTCAGAAAAAGAACAGATAGCTCTTCTTGAAGTTCCCCTCTCTTGACTTCCTTTGTTCTAATTGACTTCAGGCTGATGTGTACACCCTTAGATGCATGCTGAATTCCAATGAAGTCTTCCTACACATATACTTTATACTAACACAATCCAGTTAAAAGGATTTTAATTGGTGTGCACCATTCCCTGCAATTTCAACATTTTAAAAATGAATAGCCTCACTAAGTACCAGATGGTGACATGTACTAATTCATCAGGCCTATTCGATGAATGAGCATATTAAAATGAATGCACCTATTAGACATGTGTTGCTGATGCTCCATCCGGAGGATGCTTCCCCTTAAATGAGTACACACGGAAGGTGCAGATTTACTGTGCAATACTCACAAGCATCTCCTGCAATTATTTGCAGCAGCAATACCATCATTCTTGCAGTTCCCTCTAGATCACCCGATATTTCATGCTAAGCAGCCTATGAGCCCTGCTATTCCTCTATAAACTATTTGACCTCTGTAGGCAAGAGTCAGCTAAATATTGGATCTACCACTTTTCTACTAAAGAGAAAATTTTATAAGCTTATCAGTGTCATTTGTTAAGTGGACAAACAGGTGAGAGATAGATCAAATGAAGCTCCTGAGCCAACTACCTTTCCCCCACTTTGTCTGTGTGGTAGTGAAAAACGTAGCATTGCTAGGTCAGGGAATAAAACAGTGCAAACGAAAACCCTACATGCCATTTCCATGCTCTGGTTTTTGGTAAATATTGTTAGCATTGGAGAGAAAGATATAATCTATTGGGAGGTCTCAAAGTATGATTTGGTAAAATTTTTGTTAGAGAAATAACTCCTAAAGGCTATTTGTTTTCTTAATTCTTCTTACTCATCACTCTTTCCTTTTATATTATCTTGAAGTGAAGTGAAGTGAAGTAACTCAGTCGTGTCCAACTCTTTGCGACCCCGTGGACTGTAGCCTACCAGGCTCCTCCGTCCATGAGATTCTCCAGGCAAGAATACTGGAGTGGGTTGCCATTTCCTTCTCCAGGGGATCTTCCCAATCCAGGGATCGAACCCAGGTCTCCTGCATTGCAGGTAGTCGCTTTAACCTCTGAGCCACCAGGTAAGCCCATATATATTATCTTGGATCACCATAATTCCAAATATATTCTAATGGTAGCAAATACCCAAAATCTTTCTAGATTTAGAGACAGAGACTAGTTTCTGATTTGCTGATGGCACTAAAACCTGAGAGGCTTATCAGGTAAGGAAGCAGCAAAGCACAGAAAAAACCTAGACTTTGAAGAAAAGGGGAGTACTGTGACACATGTATGTCACGTGGTTCACAGCAAGCACTGACAAATGTTAGTTCCCTCCCCAAATAATAACAAATAGCAGGGAGAATTTTGGTTTGCTCTTTAAAAAATCAACATGAAGGGAAACCTAAATGAAGAGAAGTCTAAATATGAATATATTTGGGGAATTTTGAGATTATGGTAGACACTGTGATCTTAGGACATACCTTTAAAATTAAACACAATATACTTTACCTTATAAATAAGCCTAGAAGACAGAATTTTGGGAAATCTATATTTGTTTATGGTGTAGGGCAAGGTAATTGCTTAAAACCAGAATATTACCCCAAAGAATTCATGGGGATGGTAAACCAAAAATAGAAACAACAAAATTTATAAGTAATAGACTACAAACGCCTTCCTAATGGCAAAGACCATTTAAATTTTATTCCTTTCCCTGGGCTCTTGCCTAAAAGTGAGAAGTAGAAATAATTAATTATTCAAGCAGAATTTAATTAATTTAGACATAATTAAGAGTCCAAAATAACATGAACATTTTTATCAAGAGGTTTCTGTGCAATGATTCAGTAATTAAAATCTTTTCTATTATTTTAATTAATAATTTTGGTAATTTCTGTTAGTTTTCAAATTTTGGTTCTACTTTTCCCCCCTAAAATAGGAGAATATTTTGGTAGAGTGTTCAGCAGGTAAATAAGTTCTTAAGAGAACTTAAGAGTCTTGTGTTCTGAGACAAGACAAACTGAAGAAGACAAGATATTAAAACCAATCACAATTCCTAGTCCAAATACTTAGGAAATACGTTAGAAAAATCAGAATTCTGCCTAAATGGAGAGAAAGCAATGATTTATACCAACCTAGGTAGAAACTCGGAGAAGGCAATGGCAACCTACTCCAGTACTCTTGCCTGGGAAATCCCATGGACAGAGGAGCCTGGTAGGCTACAGTCTATGGGGTCGTGAAGAGTCAGACACAACTGTGCGACTTCACTTTCACTTTTCACTTTCATGAACTGGAGAAGGAAATGGCAACCCACTCCAGTATTCTTGCCTGGAGAATCCCAGGGATGGGAGCCTGGTGTGCTGCCGTCTATGGGGTCACAGAGAGTCGGACACGACTGACGTGACTTAGCAGCAGCAGGTAGAAACTAAGATGACTTTGGACAACTCCAAAAGTCTGTTGTTAAATTATGAAGAGCACAATTACCCCATAAATCAAATCCAAGCAAAATGCTTCTTGCACATAGAGGTATTAATAGCTTAGGGTGAAACTAAGCACCCGCTTTCATTTTACCTACCTCTAACTAGAAGACTCGGAGAAGGCAATGGCACCCCACTCCAGTACTCTTGCCTGGAAAATCCCATGGACGGAGGAGCCTGGTAGGCTGCAGTCCATGGGGTCGCTAAGAGTCGGGCATGACTGAGCGACTTCAGTTTCACTTTTCACTTTCATGCATTGGAGAAAGAAATGGCAACCCACTCCAGTGTTCTTGCCTGGAGAATCCCAGGGACGGCGGAGCCTGGTGGGCTTCCATCTATGGGGTCGCACAGAGTCAGACACGACTGAAACAACTTAGCAGCAGCAGCAGCAACTAGAAGACTGCATTAATATTTTTTATTTTCTTTATTTTCTGATTTTATTTATTTTTTAATTGAAAGATAATTGCTTTACAGAATTTTGTTGTTTACTGTATACCTATGACTTCATTAATATTAAAGCTTAACTTGATTTGGAACAAAATCAGGTCTAAAGTAAATACCGAGTGTGACAAAATAAGTCAGATACATAAAGGCAGCTGGTGTGGTTTCAGTGGTGGTGGTGGTTTAGTAGCTGAATTCTGTCTGACTCCCACAACCCCACAGACTGTAGCCCTCTGGCTCCACTGTCCATGGGATTTTCCAAGAATACTGGAGTGGGTTGCCATTTTCTTCTCCAGGGGATCTTCATGGACCAGGGACTGAATCTCCCACACTAAAGGCTGTCTTCTACGTTGCAGGCAGATTCTTTACTGACTGAGCCACCAGGGACTAAGTCTGACATCTAATACTGGGTTGGGGATTCTACTTCTGCTTCTTTAAGATAAAACTCTGAAGTATCATTTATGCCTCTGGCTACATGGCAATCAGAGATCAAATTGCCAACATTCACTGGATCACAGAAAAAGCAAGAGAATTACAGAAAAACATCTACTTCTGGTTCACTGCCTACACTAAATCCTTTGACTGTGTGGATCACAATGAACTGTGGAAAATTCTTAAAGAGGTGGGAACACCAGACCACCTTACTGGCCTCCTGAGAAATCTGTATGCAGGTCAAAAAGCAACAGTTAAAACCAGACATGGAATAACAGGCTGGTTCCAAATTGGTAAACAAGTACATCAAGGCTGTATATTGTCAGCCTGTTTATTTAACTTATACGCAGAATACATCATGAGAAATGCTAGGCTGGATGAATCACAAGCTGGAATCAAGATGGCTGGAAGAAATAGTAACAGCCTCAGATATGCAGATGATACCACTCTAATGGTAGAAAGTGAAGAGGAACTAAAGAGCCTTTTGATGAAGGTGAAAGAGGAGAGTGAAAAAGCTGGCTTAAAACTCAACATTCAAAAAACTAAGATCATGGCATCTGGTCCCATCACTTCACAGCAAATAGACGGGGAAAAAGTGGAAACAGTGACATATTTTATTTTCTTGGGCTCCAAAATTACTGTGGACAGTGACTGCAGCTATGAAATTAAAAGATGCTTGCTCCTTGGAAGAAAAATTATGGCAAAGCTAGATAGCACATTAAAAAGCAGAGATATCACTTTGCCAACAAAGATCTACATGGTTTTTCCAGTAGTCATGTACAGATGTGAGAGTTAGACCACAAAGAAGGCTGAGAGCCAAAGAATTGATAATTTTGAACTGTGGTGCTAGAGAAGACTCTTGAGAATCCTTTGGACTGCAAGGAGATCAAACCAGTCAATCCTAAAGGAAATCAACCCTGAATTTTCATTGGAAGGACTGATGCTGAAGCTGAAGCTTCAATACTTCGGCCACCTAATGCAAAGAGCCGACTCAATTCTTTACCACCTGATGCTGGTAAAGACTGAAGGTAGGAGGAGAAGCGAGCAACAGAGGATGAGATGGTTGATGGTATTACAGACTCAATCAATGCACATGAGTTTGGGCAAGCTCTGGGAGATGGTGAAGGACAGGAAAGCCTGGCATGCTGCAGTCTGTGGAGTCACAAAGAATTAGACATGACTTAGTGACTGAACAACAAACAATATGGCAAGCTACCTCCAAGGTGCCTGGAATTCCTTGGAGAAGTTCTATCAATATATCAGTGTAAAAACAGACTGAATTAGCTTTTCCCAATGATAAACCCCAAAATAATGAAAAGACAATATTCAGAATGTTAGTTTATCTGTTGTCTTTTAATTGGCTGAGCAGTAGATCTGAAATGAGCAGACTCTCAAAATAAATGAAGAAACAAAAACCTTCTACATCCTGAATGTACTTTTTGAATCATGAGGGGACTTTCAAATTGTAAAATGTGAAGCTACTATGTCATATTCACAGTTAGATAAAGCTTTTTTTTTTTTTTTTTTTTTAGTAGGGCTTCTTAAACTTTACGTGCTTTCCAAGAACTGGTGTGTCTTATAAAATTCAGATTCTGATTTAGTAGGTTTGGAGACACAGACCATTCTTTGAATAGCAGGTTTTAGAGTAATACAAAATATGGGGATGATAAAAATCTGGGAAAAATAGTACATAAGAAAATAATGTACACTGCTCCTTGGATATGTAGCTAAGGTAGAATGTTATGATGAAGTTTTATTCCAGACCTACATAACATAGTCTATGGAATTAAAATCAAGAGCACAACTCAGAAAAGCAACACAAGTTTGAAGAAGAAAATCAGACGATTAACACTACCCATCTTTAACACTAACTATAAAGGCATCAAAGAATTGATGCCTTCGAGCTATGGTGCTGGAGAAGACTCCTGAGAGTCCCTTGGACCTCAAGGAGGTCAAACCAGTCAATCCTAAAGGAAATCAGTCCTGAATACTCAATGGAAGGACTGATGCTGAAGCTGAAACTCCAGTAATTTATGATCTGATGTCAACAGCTGACTCATTGGAAAAGTTTCTGATGCTGGGAAAGATTGAGGGCAGAAGAAGAGGGCATCAGAGGATGAGATGGCTGGATGGCATCACTGATGCAATGGACATGAACTTGGGCAGACTTCGGGAGATGGTGAGGGACAGGGAAGACTGGTGTGCTGCAGTCCACGGGGTAGCAAAGAGTCAGACACAACTGGGCAACTGAACACCACCACCACCACCAACAACAACATAAAGCTACAATAACCAAGATAGTGTGTTACTGGTGAAAGAACAAATGAATTCGTGGAACACAAGAGAGAGTCCAGAAATAGATCCATAAAAATACAGTAAAGCAGTCTTTGACCAAGAAGCAAATGCAATTCAATGGAGAAAATACAGTCATTTCCACAAATGATACTGAAACAACCAGAAATCCATATGAAAGAAAAGGAAGGAAGGAAGAAAGAAAGGGAGGGAGGGAGGGGATCTGGACAAAGATAACACAGGAAAAATCTAGATGACCTTGGGTTTAGTAATGAATTTTTAAAATACTACACCACAGGCACGATCCATGAAAGGAAAAATCAATAAATTGGAATTTATTATATTAAAAATATTTGTTCAGTGAAAAACAATGTCAAGAGAATGAAAAGATGAGCCACATAATGGAAGAAAACATTTGCAAAAGATAGATCTGAAAAAGAACTGCTGTCCAAAGAACTCTTGAAATACAACAGTAAGAAAACAAACAACTCAACTAAAAAATGGGCAAAAGATCTGAAGAGACACATAAGTCACCAAAGAAGATATACAGATAACAAATAAGTATGTGAAAAGATGCTCAGAATCATATGTTGAGCAATCGTCCTTCTTGATGTTTACCCCAAAGAGTTGAAAATTTACATCCAACAAAACGTGCACACAAATGTTTATCGTGGCTTTATTCATAATTGTTAACTTTTGAAAGCAATCAAGATATTTTTCAAAAGGTGAATGGATAAACTGTGGTACATTGATAAAATGGAATATTATTCCATGATAAAAATGAGTTGGCAAGCCATGAAGATAATGTAAGAATCTTAAATGCACATTATTAAGTAAAAAAAGTCAATCTGAAAATATTTTATACTGGTATATGATTCCAACCAGTGTATGATATTCTGGAAAAGGCAAAACTATGGAGACAGTAAAAATATTAGTGGTTGCCAGGGGTTTTGGGGGAGAGAAGTATGAACAGGTGGAGCACAGGGGAATTTCAGGGCAGTGAAACTGTTCTGTTTAATGGTAGATTGTCACAATCTATAGAATGCACAGTACAAAGGATGAATCCTAATGTAAACACTGGGCTTTGGCTGACAATGATGTATCAGTATTGGTTCATTGATTGTAATGCACGTACCACATTAGTGTGAGGTCTTGGTGGGGGAGGATGTGTTCATGTATAGAGAGCAGGTATCTGTGAACTCTCCTTACTTTCTGCGCAATTTTGCCGGAAACCAAAAATTGCTCTTAAAAAGATCTTTTAATTAAAAAAAAAAAAAATCAAGGGCATAGATATCTCTAATGCTTAAAAAAAAAAAGACTTAATTAAAGGTTAACTATAAGCATGGAAAATTTCCACAACTAAATTAGTGTAGCAGTAAAATAAAATAATTTGAGTTTATATATGATGGCACATACTTTTTTTTTTTTTTAAGTTTAAAATTTTTAAATGAGACTTTGTTTTCCAAAAGGGTGTTGTTTGATTGATTGGCTAGACAGAAGGGAGTCCTTTCTTCCACAACAGGGGTCCATAACAGACGGACCCAGGGCAGTGCAGTGGGTACTAGAGGAGAATGTGGAAGGATGACAGAGGGTTTCTGACAAGAAGTACTACGTTTTCCATTTCCAGTTATGCTTTCAGTTTTCCTTTCAGGACTCTCACAGTGCTCCCCGTCAGCCCAGGCTCAGTGCAGGCCTGCCTGGGACCAGGCTGGGCTGCAAATGATGTGCTACTCTGAAATGAGGGGCAAGGCTCTGAGCGCAGTTCTATCCCCTGAGACTTTCTAGCCAGAGTTGGTGAGAAAAAGCCAACCTGAGGCAAACTCTTCTGACTCAGCCCACCAACTGCAATCTACTGTTTTTTATCCTTTAGTGCCTATTTACTGGGCTACTACTAATACTATATATGTCATATCCCTAATTCATACAATAACCTTGAGGGGCAGCAATGACCATTTTAATAAATGAAGTGAGGGATTGAAGAGATTAAGTTCCTTGCTCAGTGCTGCACAGCTCTTTAGTAGTAAGCTGTGAGAAATGAACCCAGTCCTGACTCACATCAATGTCCCATATGATTCTATTAAATCATGCTGTTTCTATATTCCTTGATAACCAATGAAACACTTTACTAGTTTTTGATTCCAGCATATCCCATTCCACTCTGTACTTGGCCACTCCCTTAGCAAGAGCCACCAGCAGCTCTGGGAAAATGATATCCCCCTTCTCAGTATTGTTTCCATGGGACTTACATTGGCCAGATCAGTAGCTTCTCCTCAAGGTGAAGATTATCAGTCAGTGTTAACTACTGTGTCCATCCTTCCTTCCTGCTTTATTAGTTAAACTGCTTATGTTAACTAGGAGATCCATGAGTTCCAGGTAATAGTACAGAAGAAAAGCATCGTCCTTCCTGCCCAAGGAGAAAAGCTAGGAAAATGGCTCAAAAATCAAAGTGCTATTTAGAATAACAACAAAAATAAATAAATAAAACAATAAAAAATGATGGATTATGGAACAGTTGAAGTCTAATGTGTAAAATATGTGAAAATATTTGGTTTTGAAAAAACAGAAACATCTAACTGTGAGAATTAACTGATTGATGAAAAACTGAAGAAATAGCCTAAAAAACCAACTCATAAGCAATTATCAAATAACACATGTCCTTTACCTCCTCCATTGCCATTCACATAGCAGTTATAAAACAAAGTTTCTGTAAAGGGTTCCATTTAATTGTTACTCATTTTCAAAATACTATCTCCTCTCTATTGCTACTATTGTTGAAAATAAGAATTAGGTGTCTACCTAGTAGCAAGTAAATTTACAGTACAGATTCAACTACTTAAATTGAAGTCAGTTTTTTCAAAGAAAAACTGTATTGTATGACAACCCTTTTATCTTTTTTAATATTTAAAAACTTATTTGTGACATATATACGAGATGATATAGAAAGTTCAAGACTTCCATAAACCCTTAAACATTGAGTCTAAACACTAGCAAAGAGATTTTTCAAAGTATCCAATAAAAGCCAAATGTCTGAATCCATTTTATCCTTAGCATATTTCTTTATTCTTTAGGAAAAGATGCATTCCCCCCCAACCCCGTTTTTTTTTTTTTTACCAGAAGCTATCAAACAAGCTAACAGATGGCAAGGGCATTGAATCAAGTCTAATTTGGGTTGAATTCAAGTTTGATTATCTAGAGACACGGAAGCAATTTACCTATATTAGCATCAAATGCCTAATACTGATAAAAATGTTATGGATGTATGATCCAGTAGAAAGCCTTCTGTATTGGGACTTAAAAGATACTCTCTCCCCCCATACCCCGCAGGCTAACTAGTTATAAAACTGCAGCAAAGTCACATATTACTTCTGCCTCAGGATCCTTTATCCGTCCAAAGAGATGACAATAACTCATTCTCTTTCTGTGGGATACTGAGAGGACAAAGCGGAATTATTTGAAAAATTTTTTCTTCATTGGGTGTGGTAGGGAGAATAATGGCCTTGCTAAGATACCCAATCAGCCTAATCCCCAGAACCTGTGACAATGTTACTTTATATATCAAAAGGGTCTATGCAGATGTGATTTCATCACGATCTTGAGAAGAGATTATTCAGGATGTCTGGGTGAGCCAAAGTAATGACAAGCGTCCTTAAAAGTGTGAAGGAGATAGCCATTCTTACTGATGTGAAAGTCTACAGACAATAAATGCTGGAGAGGGTATGGAAAAAAGGGAACCCCTCCTGCACTGTTGGTAGGAATACAAATTGATATAGTCTTCCCTGGTGGCTCAGATGGTAAAGCGTCTGCCTACAATGTGGGAGACCCAGGTTCGATCCCTGGGTTGGGAAGATCCTCTGGAGAAGGAAATAGCAACCCACTCCAGTATCCTTGCTTGGAAAATCCCATGGACAGAGAAACCTGGTAGGCTATAGTCCATGGGGTCGCAAAGAGTCAGACACAACTGAGTGACTTCACTTTCACTTTCACTTCCTGGAGAAGGAAATGGTAACCCACTCCAGTACTCTTGCCTGGAAAATCCCATGGATGGAGGAGCATGGTAGACTACAGTCCATGGGGTCACAAAGAGTTGGACATGACTGAGCAACTTCACTTCTATAGAGAACAGTATGGAGATTCCTTAAAAGACTAGGAATAAAACTCCCATATGACCCAGCAATTCCTCTACTGGACATATACCCTGAGGAAACCATAACTGAAAAAGACACATATACCCCAATGCTGACAGAGGCTCTAGGTCATGGAAGCAACCTAGACAGCCATCAACAGATGAATGGATAAAGAGGTTGTGGTACATATACACAATGGAATATTACTCAGCTATAAAAAGGAATGCATTTGAATCAGTTCCAATGAGGTGGATGAACCCAGAGCCTATTATACAGAGGGAAGTAAGTCAGAAAGAGAAAGACAAATATCACATATTCATGCATATATATGGAATCTAGTACTAGAAAGATAGTACTAATGACTCTACTTGCAGGGCAGCAAAGGAGACAGACATAAAGGACAGATTTTTGGACACAGTTTGGGGGAAGGAGAGGGTGGGATGATTTGAGAGAATAGCATTGAAACATATACATTACCAAATGTAAAAAAGATAGCCAATGAGAATTAGCTGTATGACACATAGAACCCAAAGTCGGTGCTCTGTGACAACCCAGAGGGGTGGGATGGGGAGGGAGGTGGGAGGGAGGGGACGTTTGTGTACCTATGGCTGATTCTTGTTGATGTATGGCAGAAACCATCACAACATTGTAAAGTAATTATTCTCTAATTAAAAATACAAAGTTTATCAAGAAAAAAAAAGAAAAAAGTGAAGGAGAGCGGTAAAAAGGTTAGACCGAATGATATGGTAAGACAAAGACCTGACCATCCACTGATGGCTTTGAAGAAGGAAATGGGCTATAAGGCAAGGAATGCAGGCAACCTTTATTTGTAGTGATGTGGACGGATGTAGAGTCTGTCATACAGAGTGAAATCAGAAAGAGAAAAACAAATATTGTAGATTAAAGCATATGTATGAAATCTAGAAAGCTGGTGTAGATGAGCCTGTTTGCAGGGCAGGAATAGAGACGCAGATATGGAGAACAGACGTGCGGACACAGAGCGGGAAGGGGAGTGGCGGGGTAAACTGGGAGAAGAGGACTGACATATATATACTCACACTCTGTGACCCTGTGGACCACAGCCCACCAGGCTCCTCTGTCCATGGGATTCTCCAGGCAAGGACAGTGGAGTGGGTTCTTATGCCCTCCTCCAGGGGATCTTCCCAACCCAGGGACTGAACCCACATCTCTTATGTCTCCTACATTGGCAGGCAGGTTCTTTACCACTAGTGCCACTATGTGTAAAACAGATAGCTAGTGAGAAGCTGCTGCGTAATACAGGGAGCTCGGCTTGGTGCTCTGTAGGTGGGATGGGGAGCGGGAGGGAAGTCCAAGAGGGAGGGGATATATGTATACATATAACTGACTCACTTTGTTGTACAGCAGTAACTAACACAACACTGTAAAGCAATTATGCTAAAAAAAAAAAAAAGCTGGAAAAGGTAGAGAACTCTCCTTCAAAAGGAATGCAACCCTGACAAAAACATGATTCTAAACCACTGAGACTAATTTTAGACCTCTGATCTCCAGAACTGTTAAGATAATAAATTGTTGTTGTTGCACAGTTGCTCAGTCATGTCCGACTTTTTGCAACCCCATGGACTGTAGCCCGCCAGGCTCCTCAGTCCATGGAATTCTCCAGGGAAGAATACTGGAGTGGCTTGCTATTTCCTTCTCCAGGGGATCTTCCCAACCCAGGGATCGAACCTGGGTCTCCCGAATTGCAGGCAGATTCTTTACCGTCTGAGCCACCATAAACGAGTGTTGTTTTAAACCAGTAAGTCCACTGCAGTTTCTTAGAGCAGTAATAGAAAACTGACGCACTGGGATCAATCCCAGCTCTGACAGTTAACCTAGCTATGTGTTCTTGGGTAAGTTTTTTTATGTTTCTGAACTTTAATTTCCCCTGGAAACTGGGGATAAAAATCAGTAACTATTAGATGCAACAGATACCATATAGGCTAAGTGCTGGGTGTTATTCAGTGTTTTTTTTTTTTAAATCATCTATTTGTTTACTACTTCTTATATTACACTAAGGCAGTATAATGTAATTATTTTTATAAAATCTATTCAATACATGCAACTGATAGTTTCCATGTGCTATACACAAGAAATGAGCATTAAAGCTTCTATAATTATATAGATGTCATTGGTTTGTTCTCACAGACTGTAAGGTTGGCTCCTCCGTTCATGGGATTTTTCAGGCAAGAGTACTGGAGTGGGTTGCCATTTCCTTCTCCAGGGGATCTTCCGGACCCAGGGATTGAACCCAGGTCTCCCGTATTGTAGGCAGAGGCTTTTACTATCTGAGCCACCAGGGAAGTAAAGAAGAAATATGTGTATAATTTGTTTTAAATCCAGTTTATACATCCAGTATAATGTCACGACTCAGTATTGATTTTTATCTTTAGTTTTTTTTTTTTTTTATCCTTCAGGCAAAGGTGGCTTACATACCAGAAAACTTTTGATGATAAAAGATAAGAAAGTTAAAGATAGAAAGACAGATTACCATAGTCTCACCTTTTAATTTTACTAAGAAACAGGAATTCACAAGGAAGTTAAATGGATTTGGTTTGTTATCAACACTCAGCCAGTTCATGTCAGAGATAGATTCCCTCCTGGGTTTTCTACCTGCAGACTATTTTGTTACAGTAGGAATTAACAAACTATGGCCCATGGGTCAAATCTGGTCTGCCACCTGTTTTTTTTAAATAAAATTTTATTGGAACATAGGCATACCCTTAATTTACATATTGTCTGCAGCTGTTTTTCTGATACCAAGGCAGAGCTGAGCAGTTGCAATAGAGACTATGTGGGCGGCAAAGCTTAACTTATTATGACCTGAACCTTATACATTAAATTGCTGATCCCTGTACTACAGTTCATTGCTTCTCAAGGCATGGAAGCTTAATTTATCTAATAAAATGTTTCAAAACAATAGATTTTAAAAATGAACCTGCAGCAAAGTTTTAAGAATATTACACAGATAAAGAAATACTATGGCTTAATGTACCATACAACATTAAATATGGATGAAATTCTGGGCAGTGCAGGTACTATGGCTCCAGTAAGGTACCATGGGGGTAAATTCAACTTTGGCTAAATGATGTTGATTTAGTAACAGCAAAAACATTCATCTCAGCATACAAATGTCAAGCAAAATAATGTAATAACTTGCCATTGCTGTAATCACTATTTACTAGGAATTATTATAAACATATTTGATCATAATTTATCTTAAACACTGATAATTATTAAAAAAATAATCCTTCATAAAGCATTTATTCATTAATAATTATTGAGTACCTTATCCTAGTGGGTGTAAACACCTTTTATAAGTGGGAGCAAACACCTTTTTCTCATGTTTTCTTATGATTGAATAAGGGGAAAGCAACTAATAAGTATTCGGTGTGAAGAAGTAATGGGAACCAAAACCTATAACCACTGAATTTTCAAAATAAACATATGAACAAAGAATTTTTATTTCCATTTTTATGACTGAAGAAACAGGCTTGTGGAAAGGGAACATCCCTCCAAGGTTACATCATTAGAGCTATTAGGTGGTTGAGCTGGAACTTCAGCCCAGGCTTTTCCGTCTCTAAGATTCCGTATTCATTACTTCTCCTACTTTTAATAATGTCTTTAGAGTCAATGATCTCCTGAATATTTGGTAGAAATGTGGGCCTCAGATGACTACTTGTTCAAGTACTTTGGATTCAAATCTCCTTTTGAGAAAATTAAAAATTGGCCTTGCCTTTAGTTACTTGCCATGGGGAAGTGACATAGCCCTAGGTTTGGGCAAAAAGATAAATCAGGCTCCTAAATTTTAAAAATATAAATGTCAATTATAATTTCATCATGTAAAATATGTTGATTTCACTTGAACTCAATAATACAGGATACAAGAATATCTAAGACTCATGAAAGAATCCGGTAAAATTTATTTATTCCCAACTCTGAAAGTCTGCTACTCTTTGGCAGAAGCCAAACAAGAGGTATTTTCATTATCTGCTCCCTTCTCTAAACTCTATATTTGTATATAGATCGTCTACAAGCAACAAACTAGGGCAATATTATCCACAAGGTCCTGGGAAATGGTCTTCAATGAATTTGGACTTAATATTATGCATCTGGCTTTTTATGAGAAACATCTAATCCAAGAACATTTCTAGCTCTTTTCAAAACCCCACTGAGTTATTTGTGTTGTTTGATTATACCCAACATCCCATACATAGGACCCATGTAGTATCTCCTAGAGGTTAGTGTAAGCAAAAATCATCTTTTTTGTCTATCAACTGAGAAACTTTTTAAAGAAACACATAAACTATGAGTCTAAAAAAAAAAGGAAATTATTTTGTCAGTTAAAGTAAATTTTGAGAGATCACAATTCCCTAAGCTGAACGTATTTCCAAAGCAATATGTTTGCAATCAGAAAAGACTGAAATCCAATCAACTGGAATCCTTCATTAAATGGAATGACGCTCTACCATTGCTTTTGAAAAAGGAAAATAAATAACAAGATATGCAAAAGTCAGACTAGGGGACCTAAGATAAAGTTAAAAATGATCCCCACTTCCACCGACTTCAAAATTAGCCTATGTTTTAGGGGAACTGAAGTATGCAGATAAAATGACAAAATACAGAAACATAGAAAATGGGAAGTAGCATCCCAAGATTTATAGATAAAGAATTCTGGGAGTTCAGAGAAATGAAATATTGCCCATATATTTAGAATGTCTGAGTTCTTATTCTTTACTGAATGTTCATGCTTCCATCTAGAATTATTATCTCCAGCTTAAAGAACTTTCTTTAGCATTTCTTGTGGAGCAGGTCTCTTGGTAGCAACTTCTCTGTTTTCTTTTATCTAAAACATATATTCTTTTTTCACTCTTATTAAATTGATGTATAATTTACATAATGCAGTTTCAAGTGTACAGTGTAATTTGATATTTGAATAAAGTATATAATTGCAAAATGATCACCACAATAAGTTCATCCTTCATTCTTGAATAATATTTTTGCTAGGTATAGAATTCTAGGTTGACTGTTCATTTTTTTCCAGATGCTATCCTACTCTTTCTGTCCGCAATGATTTCTGATGAGAAGCCAAATATTAAATACCAGCCAACAGACCTTTGAGGCTTTGTTCATTTCCCCTAAAGCTTTCTTTTTTTTCCCTCAGATAATTAATATTGATTGATTTGAGATCACTTACTCTTTCCTCTGTCATGTCCACTCAACTGCTTTTCATTTCCAGAACTTCCATTTGGTCTTTTTTTTTTGTTTCTGTTTTACTGCCAACCTCTGTTGAGATTTTCATGCACCGAAAGCACATTTTGTTTCACTTCATTGATAATAGTTATAATAGCTGTCTTGAAACCCTTGTATACTAATTCCAATACTTGGTTCACCTTGATGTTGGAAACAACAGATCATCTTTTCAACTGAGAATGTATTTTATTTCCTTGGCACTTTGTATGTTATGTACATACATGGGCTTCCCCGGTGGCTCAGACAGTAAAGAATCCCCCTGCAATGTAGGAGACCCAGTTTGACCCCTGGGTTGGAAAGATCCTTTGGAGAAGGGAATGGCAACCCACTCAAGTATTCTTGCCTGGAGAATTCCATGGACACAGGAGCCTGGTGGGCTACAGTCCGTGGGGTCACAAAGACACGACTGAGCAACTAACACACATCAAGTCTGTTATTTTTCTCTAGTATTTCTTTGTTTTAGTGATTTAAAAAAAATTTGTGGGGGGTTAATCTCTAACTGTAAACACTTCTTCTAGTGTAGGAGATCTTTTCATTTTGTTGGGCTGTGTGCTGTGTGCTAAGTTGCTTAAGTCATGTCTGACTCTTAGTGACCCTATGGACTGTAGCCTGCCAGGCTCCCCTGTCCATGGGGATTCTATAGGCAAGAATACTGGAGTGGATCTCCATGCTCTCCTCCAGGGGATCTTCTTGACCCAGGGATCGAACCTGCATCTCTTAGGTCTACTGCACTGGCAAGTGGGTTCTTTACCACTAGTGCCACCTGGGAAGCCCTTAGTTGGGCTGAGCTGAGTCTGTTCTAGGCATGTATGGTTCAGAGGTCAATCAGAGATGTAAGCAGATAAAAATCTGGAGATCTGTCTGGCTCTTTCCCTTACAAACCACTTTCTCTTTTGCATTCCCAGTTTCCCATTTTCTCTTTTCTGGTACACCAGACCATAAGGGATTCAGGTCTTTCTCTGTCTGCATCACTGCCATCCATTTTGCACTGCACAGACTGCATTTAGTCCCTAGTTGAAAGGGACTTAGTTGTGCAGCTCCTTGTCTCTCTTCTCCAAGTGAGTATGGGTTATTTCTGAGGGTAGTATGGAAAAAGAAGTATAGGGCATTCTAAGCTATTTAAGGAAAGGTAAGGTCAGGAAGGGCGGCGGTGAGGAGATACCCCTCGTCCAAGGTAAGGAGCAATGGCTGTGCTTTGCTGGAGTAGCCGTGAAGAGATACCCCACGCCAAAGGTAAGAGAAACCCAAGTAAGACAGTAGGTGTTGCAAGAGGGCATCAGAGGGCAGACACACTGAAACCATACTCACAGAAAACTAGTCAATCTAATCACACTAGGACCACAGCCTTGTCTAACTCAATGAAACTAAGCCATGCCCATGGGGCAACCCAAGACGGGCAGGTCATGGTGGAGAGATCTGACAGAATGTGGTCCACTGGAGAAGGGAATGGCAAACCACTTCAGTATTCTTGCCTTGAGAACCCCATGAACAGTATGAAAAGGCAAAATGATAAGATACTGAAAGAGAAACTCCCCAGGTCAGTAGGGGCCCAATATGCTACTGGAGATCAATGGAGAAATAACTCCAGAAAGAATGAAGGGATGGAGCCAAAGCAAAAAGAATACCCAGCTGTGGATGTGACTGGTGATAGAAGCAAGGTCCGATGCTATAAAGAGCAATATTGCATAGGAACCTGGAATGTCAGGTCCATGAATCAAGGCAGATTGGAAGCAGTCAAACAAGAGATGGCAAGAGTGAATGTCAACATTCTAGGAATCAGCGAACTGAAATGGACTGGAATGGGTGAATTTAACTCAGATGACCATTATATCTACTACTGCGGGCAGGAATCCCTCAGAAGAAATGGAGTGGCCATCATGGTCAACAAAAGAGTCTGAAATGCAGTACTTGGATGCAATCTCAAAAACAACAGAATGATCTCTGTTCGTTTCCAAGGCAAACCATTCAATATCACAGTAATCCAAGTCTATGCCCCAACCAGTAACGCTGAAGAAGCTGAAGTTGAACGGTTCTATGAAGACCTACAAGACCTTTTAGAACTAACACACCAAAAAGATGTCCTTTTCATTATAGGGGACTGGAATGCAAAAGTAGGAAGTCAAGAAACACCTGGAGTAACAGGCAAATTTGGCCTTGGAATACGGAATGAAGCAGGGCAAAGACTAATAGAGTTTTGCCAAGAAAATGCACTGGTCATAACACCCTCTTCCAACAACACAAGAGAAGACTCTATACATGGACATCACCAGATGGTCAACACCGAAATCAGATTGATTATATTCTTTGCAGCCAAAGATGGAGAAGCTCTATACAGTCAGCAAAAACAAGACCAGGAGCTGACTGTGGCTCAGACCATGAACTCCTTATTGCCAAATTCAGACTGAAATTGAAGAAAGTAGGGAACACCACTAGACCATTCAGGTATGACCTAAATCAAATCCCTTATGATTATACAGTGGAAGTGAGAAATAGATTTAAGGGCCTAGATCTAATAGATAGAGTGCCGGATGAACTATGGAATGAGGTTCGTGACATTGTACAGGAGACAGGGATCAAGACCATCCCCATGGAAAAGAATTGCAAAAAAGCAAAATGGCTGTCTGGGGAGGCCTTACAAATAGCTGTGAAAAGAAGAGAAGCAAAAAGCAAAGGAGAAAAGGAAAGATATAAACATCTGAATGCAGAGTTCCAAAGAATAGCAAGAAGAGATAAGAAAGCCTTCTTCAGCGATCAATGTAAAGAAATAGAGGAAAACAACAGAATGGGAAAGACTAGGGATCTCTTCAAGAAAATCAGAGATACCAAAGGAACATTTCATGCAAAGATGGGCTCGATAAAGGACAGAAATGGTATGGACCTAACAGAAGCAGAAGATATTAAGAAGAGGTGGCAAGAATACACAGAAGAACTGTACAAAAAAGATCTTCATGACCCAGATAATCACGATGGTGTGATCACTGACCTAGAGCCAGACATCCTGGAATGTGAAGTGAAGTGGGCCTTAGAAAGCATCACTACGAACAAAGCTAGTGGAGGTGATG